>NC_143403.1:61583538-61886568 GCF_052110815.1 Crocodylus siamensis
TCTTAGGATAGGCTGTTGGTATCTGGACCAATATCCGACACTAAAACCTCTTCCGTTTTACTAGTAAAGTGTCGGGGCAAATTCAGACTTACTAGGAGAAAAGTACCAAGCTGTATGCTTTTACAAAGGGAAGTGGTGTTGGGTTATAGCTGTTGGGCATGCAGACTCCAGTGGGACACAAAGGAGATAGAGTTCTCTCATGATATTTCTGCAAAAAGCTGCTTTGAAAAGAAAATTCTAAATCCAGTAACACTTGCTGAGATCACAGCTGGCAGCCTGAGGCAGCTGGAATTCACAGGTGATTACAAAAATAAAGTCCCCTCATTGGTTCTAGTTGAATCAAAATTCTTGAAATATCTAGTGAGCTCCTAAGCATCTCAGACAATTTTATATTTGTTGGCATGTCTTTAATTTGGATCCGTTTGCTCCTTCTGGAGGTCTGCATTTATGAAATGGCTTATTACTTTCCAGTAACGCATCCTAGGTGTTTGCACTGTGGCAGCCTGTCTCAGGCATTCACATTATATAGGCAAAACAAAAAAGGTACACAGAATTCAATGCTAATGTTCCTGATCTCCTTGCCAGGGCTAATATCCTGAAAGAGAATATAAGAAGTCAATTTCTTTGGAGTTATAACTTAAGGCTTTTGTCCTGTTACAGACTGGGCTGCATTTAGTTAGCATTTGAACCTGGTACCATCGGCACTGAAGGCATGAGGACTGTTACCAACTTGAAGAACTAAGTTGCATAGCTGGTTTTTGTAGCAGATGCATTAAACTCTCATGTGAACCAGCCTCTCTGGAAAACAAGAACCCATATCTGAAGTGCACGATGGAGTTGACAGATAGATACAAGCAAAGTAAAATTTCTTATTCCCAGGAATGTAGAAGCAAAAAGATTTGGGACATGGGCAGAAAATGGGTTCAGTGCAATCTTTAGCATGCAAACAAGGTGCTTGGGTGCCTGTTCCTTTTTGGCCTTCCTATTGCTATTGGGCAGGAGTATGTTGAGAGCTGTTTTCTCATTGATGCCTACTTATGTTCCCTGTTGCTCCTTATCCTGCTGATCATTCTCTTTCCTACATGTGTGCATGCAGCACCCTAGGCCTGTACTGTCAGCTCAAACTGTAGGGTTATATTAAATGCACCATAGCAATGGAGAGAGTGCTGAAATGTCCCTGTGTAAAATGTTTGTGCAAGCTGCCCCTGTAGCATTTCACAGTTCCCATCAATCCTGTCTTGTGTGGGATCCTCTGCTCTTCCAGACCCAGGCCTTTCCCCAGTAGGGAGGACAAATTCTGTGCCACTGCAAATCTTCCAACCTAAGGTTTGCTCCAGATAAAAGTTGTAGCAAAAATTCCCACAAGGTTGGACCCATTAACTAAGACATCAGTTACAGCTTTTGGGAGACGAAAGGAGTAAAGGAAGGGTTTTCAAACTGTGGTACTCTGGTGGTATGCAAGACATCTCTGGAGGTACGCAGGAAAAATTATGTAATAGCAGATTTAATTTTCATTGTAATCATAATTGGCTTTTAAGGGGTTAACATGTAAAATGTATGCTGGTGGGGGATGTGGGCAACTGGTAAATGTGGAAGTGGGGTATGCTATAAGAACAAGTTTGGGAACCTCTGGTGTAGAGACCCATTCCCCACAATGTGTCTGTTTAGCATGCAGCATGATGTGGCTTAGCGCATACTTGGAACACAAAGCAAGGGGGTAGAAGGGCTTATTCACCTTGGTGCCAGGGCAGCAGAGGCCAAAGGATCTGGGATTATATTCAAGGTTCTGCCTTGATCGCCAGCTAAAGCTAGAGAAGCAGCACTGGTGGACTTCATGCTCCATCTTTTCTAGTGAGTGCTTTGCGCTGAGCACATGCTGTTTCCCTGCCCAAGGTATTCCCAGATGCATGAGGCCTTCAGGCAGGATGCATGTCTCCCTCCATCACTGCTCATTTAACATAAGCGCTTTCCCACCCCAGTGCTCCACTGATTCTGAGCCATAGTTTAGCCCTGGATGTCTCACTGAGCCTTAGCAAGCCACTGCTTATGAATCATGAGCAGGATGGGCCTCTGCCTGCCTTGTGACCATCAGACTCTGCTTTCTGGGGTCAGTCTGTGTCTGTCAGCCTTAGGTTAACTCAGACAACCAGTGACAATGGTCAAAATTCAAGGATCCTGCCAATCATCACCCCTAACCTCTTTCTTCCCTCCCCCATAAGATGCCACTATTCTAGAAGAAATGCTGCTAACTCCTTTCTTAGTATGTTAGGGGGAGAAGGAAGGTGTAGTTTAGGTGAGAGCACTGCCACTTTATCAGTGGTTATCAGTGTAGGAGTTCTGCTTGGTGTAGCATAACCGCCTCAGGTCCTTTTAAACCTTGGCATCAATATGTAGCGATAAGATAGCACTGCTTATCCTGTACCAGTTACTCCAGATAAGATAAACCTTTCTGTGTTTGAAAACAGGTCTCAAAGTTTTTGCTTGGGGTGGGGGGAGGGAGCTCCAGAAATGCCTCTATTTACAAGGGATGTGGCATTTAGAAGCAGGGGCTGAGGGGAAAGGGGATTATAAACAAGGCTTTCTGAATCTACTATCTACTCAAAGCACATAAAACCTCTTGTTCATACAACAAACACAGGTAATCTGGTAGAAGATACATTTCAGTCTCTTAAAGGTCTGATGAACTAATAACAGACAGCGTTATTGCAGTGCATAGGTTTGCCTATAGTTCTTTTGCAAGAATTGAGTCCACCATCAAGTATTTCAGTAATGGCAGAAGGCAGTTCTAGGATAATTAATTTTAATTAACAAGAAGCAGTTTATTGTGGAGGTGCTGGTTGGGAATCCATAGTTAAGTGAGAGTTTAATTTTTTTACATTTCCAGCAGAGATTTTGTATAGAAAATTTCCCCATCTGACAGCATTTTCCTTTCAAGTACAAAATGCATTTTCTGAGAATGTACAGCAAGTCCATTAATTAATTTGAGTTAAAATTCATAAGAGAGCCAGTTATTAAATTTAGCATAATAGTCTTTTGGAAGACTAGTCTTTGTCCCAAATTGTTATCCTAACAATGGAATAATAGACTCCTCCATATAATTAAAATTAATTTAAATCTTATGCATTGGTTATAATTAAGCTACGTTATTAATGGCGGTTGCATCTAGTTTTTAGGATTGTATAGGCTACAGACAGGTTCAGATAATTTAAGAGGGTGCAGGTGAGAGAAACTCAGCTAATTGCCACCTATCTTTACTGGTTTGCATTAAAAAATTCCATCGACTATAATGAAGCAAGAGGTTAGAGTTGCAAGAGGTTTAATGTATTACTTGGCCCAAATATACCTCCTTTTCAAAAAATTTGTATTTGGCTGTTAGGTGTCAGCGTGCAGAGGGTTTCCTTGCAGACTGATGTCTCAACATCAGTGGTAGTGCAGGAGAAACTGAGGCAGGAATGCAGAGTGAAGCCTTCAAGCAGAGAAACAGGAAGATCGGCACTAACACAGTCCTCTAATTTAATAAGTTACCAGATCCACCATACACTTTGGCTGCTCTGTAGCAGTAACCTGTTGGTGAACATGTTACAGATCTCATTTGGTGCCTGCAGAAGATACTGATTTGTTACAGCCCCAAAAGGCTAAGTACAGTCAAAAAGCCTGAAGCTGAATCAATTCTGTCTTTGCAGATTAATCTGGATGCATAGATTGGCACGATAGGCAAGTGAATAGACATTTACTTTTGATTCTAGAAATACAGCCATATCCCTGCAGTAGCTCAGGCCAGAAGCCAGAGGTGGTGGTGATGGGTGGGGAGGGGAGGAGTGCTAGAGCATGCCTCCCTGGTTTGCTGGAGGAGACAGCTTGGACCAGGGCTAGCCCACCCATCCTGAGGGAGGGGGTTTGAAGTGGGGGGTACAAAACATTTTAGGATGCTGGGGAACTGTGACCTAACTTGAATCTGGAGGGGATCTGGGACAGAAGTTCAATAAACTGGTTTAACCTATATCAGTTAAGTCTGATACTATCTTAAACAAGTTTGGGACATTTTGAAAGATGTTTATGTGCTTTAAACTTCTGTTGTGTTACAGTTTTGAACCAGTTTCCAATCACTTATACTGGTTTATGTGCAATTTCTGTCCCCAGCCAAAAAGAGAGCTTGAGTTGTGCAGCAACCTGCACTTTTATCTCTGAACATCTGTTTTTATTTCCTGGTGAGGTGGTGGTCATGAATGACACGTGCCCCCAGTGGCTGGGGGGACACAGCGGCAGCAGGAGCGTGGTGGCGGCAGCGGGAGTGTGGCAGCAGTAAGCGGAGGAGCTCCTGCAGACGCTGCCGGCAGTGTCAGAGGTGCCTTTTTGTAGGGGGTGCACATACACCTGTGTGGACTCCCTACTTGTCACCCCAGGTGGTGGCAGTCCCAGGCACTCCATGCTCTGCTGATGCAAAATGTCTATAAATCTACTTTGCCTGAATTTCTGATTTGCACTGAAATTGCTCTAGAGTGAGGCCAAAATGGGGGGATGGAAATGCATGTTTTAGAATTCAGTTTTTAAGTGAATCTGGAACCACAAATGCTAAATGCCTTAATTGCTATTCTGTGCTTATTGCTGGAGTTTGCTACAGTCAGGGCTGTTTTGGATGCTTTACTCCCACTTTCCTTATCTTACTGTGTGTTTTGTTGTGCTTTCCTTTTGGAAGTGTAAATTTAATTCTGAATTCCTGGGTTTATAATGTTTGCTTTGGGGATTAGTGCAGCATCACTAATTGCCAGTGTAATTGAGCCTGGCTGTAGCCCCTGTCTTCAGCTGACTCCTGTCACTGTATATGAATCACCAGGGAACATGGGACTGTGTAGTGTCCTGCAGGATGTTTGGCAATGGTGCATTTCAGCAGGGAGTTTAAATCTTTATAGCACACATGAGCAAATGGACTACCACATGCCAACTGAAAATGCTTTGGTGCCCATTTCATAACTGAGCCAAGCTTGGCAGTAGTAGATTTACTAGAGATGTAAAATGGCACACAGCAGAAGGGCAGGTGGGTGAAGTCTCTCCCCAATACATCAAATGCAACAGTCAAGATATAAAATGCCACACACAATTTTCACAGATATTTGTGCAGTGTTCATTATATAGAGGACATTGGTATTGATCTTCTTTGGATCTTGAAGAAATGCCTCCTGCTTTTTATGTCAAGATCCAAAGAAGATCAATTGTCAGACCCCATTAACCATGTAATCCTGTCTTCCAACACAACGGATTCCAGTATGTAGATGAAACCTTGCAAAGTCACTTTGGCAAACATTTTTTTAAACTTGGATACACGCGTGTATGTTCACCTAATTTGTGATTTGCTTGTTTGCTAACTTTCTTGGCTCTTATTGGCTCTGAGATGTTCTGGAAACTGTTATTTATTTAATAGCTAAATTTGGCTTTCAGGCATCCATGTTGGAATGTTTTGTCCTTAAATCAGTTTGGCTACGTATACCGTCAAGATAATTGCTCATTGCAAGATTAAGTTGATTCCTGATTGTCATTCTTGATTCAAAGTATTAGTCATGTTATTGCAAGATATTACACAGTATCGTGGGACTCGGAGGTAATGAGTACAATATACTTTAATCAGTGAATCTCTCTCACAACTGGGGAAATATTTCTCTGAAGCATACAGCCTCAGAGTTTAAGAAAGCTTCCATTACATAGTTCAGGCCTAGAGAATTGATGGTGCAGTGTTTTAAAAAATGGGAGGAAGAGTGGGTTACAGGCTCCTTTGCAAGTCTTCAGTATGGGCAAAGCCATGACTTTGTGGAGAGAGAAACCATACCTGAAACTGCCATGCTAGAAGTTCTCCCAATGCTAATGACCGGAATAAGTAAAAACCCATTTGGTAGTTGTTGTTTAAGGGAATCCAGCCAAATATAAGATAAAGTTTTATTTTTCAGTGTAATGACTCCTTGTAGCCAAAAATACTCTGTTTAATCTCTAGTCCAAGCAGATGAGCATACAGTAGTAAAGTACCTCTAATGGAGGATGATCAGGGAGGGGGAATTCAAAAGCAGAGTTGTACTCACAAACCTGCAGACTGTTTAGCTGTGGGCCATCTGTATACATCTGAAATACCAGAGAGTGTGAGAGAGAATTTCATCAGGACCAAGCCAAACCACCCAATCCATTGGAAACATGAGGGACGTAGCATGCCTTCCCAGCTGGCAGGGATATTGGCCAGCACATGTGCACAAGCCCCTATCAATAATTTCTCTGACTTGTGAAAATGTTGTGTGTTTAATTTCAACCCGTGTCATTTAAAGAATTTGTAATGCATTGTTGGACTGTGAATATAAGGGTTTAATTGCATTATTTTGCAAACATGTGTATTACCTTGCAAGCATGTGCATTACTTTGAAAGCAGACTGCAGTGAAGTCCTGTCTTAAGCCTGAAATCAGGGACTTAAATGGGACTGGGACCTATTTAAATTTAAATTTCGTTTGTGTTATTTAAAAATGTATTTAATATTTGCACCTGAGCACATCTAAAAATTGGTTGCAGTTGGGACTTTTTCTCTCTGCTCCACTGTCCAGTAGGATGAAGTCAAATCTTGTTGTTATACCTAGGTTGCTAAGTGAATTTTAGCCAGACAGAGATCTAAACCCAAGCACTTTTAGAGGAAAAAATACTTCTAGCTCTTGCACTGACTTCCCCATCTGTGATATCTAAGCCTGAAATGTGCTTTAGCTCCCTGTCTAAATGTGGTACCTCTCATGATGCAGACAAAGTGTTTGGTTGTACAACCTTTTAACAACTGTTCTACTGGGGGGGAGATTTGCCAACATAACAGTAATCTGGATCACCTAGTTTGACTATCACAATAATTACTACTAAAATTAATTAACCCTCTTGAAACACTTTTTCACTGTGGGGGAGAGAAGGCTATGTACTTACCTGTGAAATGCAGCCTCCTTAGGTTTATTTGATGTACTTGCTTGTTGGATGACCAGGGATGTCAAACTCATTTGGCCTTACAGGCTGGATAAGTGGTGCAGTCCCAGTACATAGGTTGAATGAATAGCATGTGGCTAGCCTCCATGGACCCCCCCAAACCTCTCCCCCATACTGGATCCATTGTACATGGCACTTTGTCCAGTCAGTCTGGGACTATAGCACGTGTGGTGCCTATGTGGGGTTGGTTCAGGACATGCATCACAGGTGGTGCCTGCCCTAGCCAGCCTGGGACCCTTGCTGCACACGGTGCCCACCTCTGTTCTGGACCGGCTGGGGCAGGTGCCACATGCAGCATGGGTCCCAGGCCAGCCGGAGTGGTAACTGTGTGTACCATACATCCTGGGCCCTTCCTGTGGGTTAACTCCAGACCCAGGGACAGCACTGGAAGCTGGGTACTGGGGCTCGGAGACCTGGATCCATGACACCCCTGGAATAGATAGTACACAGCCATTTTAGGGGAAGAAATGAAGGAAAACACAGAGTCAAACTAAATTTTGCAGGGGAATTTAGGTTGGCCAAACATAAGTAACAGAGTTGGCGGCTGGCCAGGACACTGAATTTAACACAGCCCTCCAGGAAGATTAAGAAGAAGGGAGGCAGGGAGGGAATTGGCAGCAATACAATGTCTTTATCTTGCAGCACTGCCATAATAAAAGCCAACCCACTAATGATTCCATTTCCAATCAGCCTAAATAATGTTAAGCTGGGAGAGAAAGAGAGGTGCTGGAATGAAAAGAAATCTATGAGCCAGCCATAAAAATGGGGCATATGGCTCATCTGTGCCCAATGCTGAAACAGTTTATACCCATGTAACCAGGAGTGGATCCAGGATTTGTCAAAGGGTTGTGTGGGAGCAGCTACTTGTGCTGCACAGGTTGCTGTGACCCCACACCCAGGCTCCTCTCCAGCCTCCCAGCCCACCAATTCAGGCAGATTGCCTTGCAGGAGCTTCTGGGGACTTTTTAAAGTTCCAAACACATGAAAGCCTACTCGTCTTTTTCTGCAAGCTCAGAGGCATGTACTCTGCCCTCCCCTCCTGTTCTCCCCTTCCTCCTTCAGAAAGCTTCACAGCTGCTCCTATGCTCTCCAGCCAGGCTGGGGTTATTTGGGAGCAGGAACAGCAGCAATGGAGAGGAGGTGGGTTCCCCTACACTGCCCATTTCCCCCCAGGAGTAGGTGTGGGAAGTGGCTGCTGCTGTGGCTATGATGGGTGAGTGCCCCCCCACCCCCTCGCAGCCCAGTTGGAGTGGGCAGGAGCAGCTCTGAAGATTCCTCTGCCCTTGGAGCCATGGGGAGAAAGCAGCAGGGCAGATGAGGGATGGAGGAAGGGGAGGAAAGGGCATAGGCCCTTGTACATAGAGGAGAAAGTGTGTGGGGGATGTTCTTTTCCACTTTAAAAAAGTCCCCGGAGGCTCCAGCAGCACAATCCAGTCTGAAAGAGGGGTGCAGCCATGCCAGTGCACCCCCTCTGTACACCCACATGTAACGTTGGAAAGAGCGACATTGCGATGGGGCAAACACATCGATTCAGCACATTTCTGCTGTTGCCGTCTGTTCTAGAAGAACCAAACCTAGCCAGTAAGAACAGACTGCTCTGCAGTTGAAAGTCCAACCATGAAAAGAATTGCTGCTTGGAGACATTTTCTTGGGCTTTTCAGAATGTTTCAAGAGAAATCTTTGGGGTTCAGATGTGTGGAGGAGCCAGGGTTACCTTCCATTTGTTCCCAATTACAAAGGCAGTTAGGAAATTTTAATTAACTGCAAATAGCTTGATGCAAGTTGAAGGAAACACATTTTTGGAATTGGTCCTATCAACACCATACTGAGAAGCTTGATTGGTTCTAAAAAGAAACAAAACACCAATCCAAAGCAACAGTATGTAACCAAACACTGAAAGGAGCTTTCAAGTCTGGTTCCCTTGAGAGTGTCCCTGCCAATTTAGATTTTTGTATCCTTTTTAATGTTTGATAACTATCTTTTTTTTTTTTTTTAAGAGGGAACTACTCTCTGATGCTTTTTAATCGCTCACATTTTTTTTCTTGCATTTTTGTTAAGTACATCTACTTGGCTTTAAAAAAAAGCAGCATCACTTGTAGGATTAAAATGTGGGCTCAGTTATCTTTGCTGTATATGGGCTCCTTATAAGTATATAGCTGTCTCTACCATTAAATTGCCTTGCCTCGCTAAAATATCTAATGCTTGCTAATCCAAGAGGATCACCTAGAAATCCCAGTCACTGCTCCTGAAATGATATTAAAGTTGTGGATCTGTAGAACTTGTATCAGCTATTCCTTTAGTTTCATGATTTGTAGCGTGTCTCTTTTGTCCCCCCAAAAAAGTGAAGTGGGTTGTACAGGAAGGCCCAAATTCTTTTCCATTGTACTTGCCTAAATGCTACTTATGTAGCTGCGTATGTGCTATTTTTGGCACTTCAACAAATCTTAGCTGATGTAATAGGAATAGGAATGCTCAGGCATGTATGTATGTGCCTGTGTGTAAATCCCCAAACGTGTGGCAGATTAAAACAATGACTAACAACTGAGGAAGAGGATGATGAGCCCCCTCCCACCTCTCAGCTCACCAGCCTAGTGGTTTCATTACTTCTCCATGGAGTGGGATACCCATCCTCCAAGTCCTTCTCTCTTCCAGGACACAGCCTGCACTCCCTCTGGCTTGCTCTCTTATATCTTCCCTTCTTGGCTTCCTAGTGGGCTAGCTTCAAGAGGAGAGCTGGAGGGTGCTTTGGGCAAAACCTTACCCCTGGCCCATAGGTTAGCACACCGATGAGAGGTGGGAGTTGGAGGCTTGAACGCCCTGTGGGTGAGAAGAGGCCTAGAACCTGGATCTCTCTGTGCCTGATGAGTGCTGTAACTACTAGGCTATTGGGTAAAAGATGGGAGGGCATCCTCTTCCTTTGCTTTTCTTCTGGCAATACCCAGATGATCATATTCCACTGCAGGTCGAATGGGCTCTAAAAACTACCCAAGTGCTAAAAGTGACACAGGTACAAGTAATAAGTAGGACTGAGGCACATAAAGGGGAAACAGGATTTCTTCCAAAATGTTGAAGGTGAACAGAATGAATTTGTGTCAAACTATCCTTGGAATGTTACTGGTATGTCCTATCATTTAAAGGATTTCATATGTAAAGAAAATGCATGGTCTGCTTTATAAGCAGTGTTAGGATGGACAGTGTGATGTACACTTGCTTTTGATGAAATGGCTGCAGGATCTCTGCTTTCTGTGCAAAGACTTGAACCCAAACTCTGCTGTCAGAGTACAGGGTGTGATATTACTGTGAAGGGCCAGATTTGGGGGTCTGCTCTCTGGGGGCATTTTTACAGTGCTTTTAATTAGCAAGCCACGCTAATTAGAAGCTCCTGCATGTCACACGTATCAGCGGCGCAGCGTGCGTCTGTGCTGAGAAAATGGCAGCAGTGTCCTTTGAACTAAAACACACTGTAAACGTTTTAGTTTAAAGTGCACCGCCACCACTTTCTCAGCGCAGAGGTGCGCTGTGCTGCGCTGCTGATACATGTGATGCTCGAGGCTGCCAGAGCACATCCATTTACGTGCTCCAGCACAATTAATCGAGTCTGCTCCCTGCACATGCCCTAGGTGATGGATTTATGTAGCACCTATTCACTTGTGAATGTCAGGAATAGTATACTTGATCCTGGTTTCTGTTACTGAAAGGGGTCTACCTGAAAGGAGCAGATGCTTAGCTAGTATTTACTTATAAAAATGCCATGGGACTACTACCAGATACCAGCTGCAGATGATGAATAACTGCAGCCTCCTCATCTGTCCAGCTGTTTTGTTAGGATTCAAGTGCCATACTGCTTTACCTGGATCTCGCTGAAATTGGTGGGACTCTTCCTGGGCTCAGGGGCCTCTGCTAGTGCAGACGTGGGCTGGGTTGCATCTTGGGCAAGAGAAAGATTCAGGCAACCTATGTAGTTGTAGCAAGCTGTTAATTATGGTCCAAAGGACTGGATAGAGGTCACAACATATTCTTGAAGGAGTTATAGTTTCATGGCTGCTCTTCCCTTTGCTAGCTATGTTCAGTTTAACAGAGCACTGAACAGGTTTTGGGAAATAAATGTTTTTAGTCTCTCCTTTTTTATTGCCTGCAAAATAGCAAGAGACTTTCAAAGCAACAGCAAATCCTGTTTAAAAAAAGGAAAGTAAATTAAAGAAACATTTCTTGGCTTAGATCCAGCCCTTTTTACTTTAACTTTCCATCATGGCACATAAAGCTTTTGTATATTTTGGCACTTGGAGAAAAGTAGTTTTTTTCCTCCTTTTTTTTTAACAGACCAGGAGCTCTTGCTGAGCTGCAGAACATAGTCCTGCCCAAACAGAGAAAGTGCAAAAAATGGAGCAAGAAAGCAGCATTAAATTCTACAGACAATCAAGTTTATTCTGCGTACAGCAGCTAGTTTCTCCAGCTCTCTGCAGAAGTAAAACTTTACTAGTGTTCTGGGAAGATGTAAAGAATCAGATATGCCCACAAGAAAACCCACTGCAAACTGCTTGGAAAAGGATCTATTTATCAATTTCTCAGAAAAACTGTTCTGTACATGGTGATGCAGCTAAGCTGATGGACACCAAACTAACATGTCTTAAGAATTCAACATACGGTTAGGGTCCTGGGTGTTTGTGATGAAAGATGTGTGTTTGCTCAGGAAGCTACCTCTTGGTTTCTCTGTACTTGTGAACTATTCAGTCAGGGGCTTTGACTTCATAAGTTGTTGTTACTTTACCACACTTGATTGCACTGGTGTAGGTTTCCATAGTGTAGCCAGGGCATCTTAAGCTCCTGTTACCATTGTATTGAGACTACATAGAACGTGTTATTTTAAATTGTTGTGTCTGTATTCCCATTGCTGTAGTATCTGCCATCAACCCTTTGCTAGGTCACAGGCACAGAGTGGAGGAAGACTGTGATGTGCGTGTCATGTGTGCTGTTGGTTGCAACAAGCCCCTGTCTGGGTTCATCTGGGGTGAGGTTTCTCCTTGGTGAAAAACCAGGCTTTGAAAGCAGATAGTTTTTTTTTAAATATTTTCCAAATAATGACATTGTCATTAAATTAAGGGACAAATCAGCCTTACTAATCTGCAGGTGTAAGAGCCTTAATAAGAAACTCTTGCAGAATTGAGTAGAATGATGAGGTGTGGACAGACCATCTCTTCCTTGTTGCTCTAGAGGAAGCTAATGCAGAGTCACCAGTGCTTTGGCATCCCAGCGGGAAGATGATGATGACCAGGAATTTGGAATCAAGGGTAATGTCCCTGCAAAGGGAACAGGGACATATTAAAGCTAAGTGAATGGGGAAGGCGGCACAGGTCCTTTTTCGAGGGACTTGAACAAGTCCCTTTCCTAAGGAGCACATGGGACTTACCTGGCTGCTTTCAGGCTCCTCCATTACGTTCTTGTACACTCTAAATATGTTATATGTTGTTCTCTTGGTACAGAAAACACTGCTGTTTTCATGAGACAGTGCTTTTAATCAAGTACAACCTTTACCTTCCAAGAGAGCATCCTGGAGCCTGTCTCTTGTCTCCTCCTTTTCCTTTGCCTCTCTCTAACTCCTTCCTCAGAGGCTCTTGCCTGTAGCAAGGAGAGCTTGATTTGGCTCTCTCTGGAGCTCATTAGCACCATTCCTTCAGTTGGGCCATGGGACTAATAAGGGAAAGGCATGCTGCTTACCTTCCTCCCAAGGCTTGACACGCTGCCTGCATAGTAAGCCAGATTTGGATGTCTTGCACAGCAGAGCATTAGGTACCCAGCGTTCTTCTGTGGAAAACATACCATAGTGTCTACTATTGATTATGTCCTGGAATATTTAAGAGGCCACAAATGTAGCTCAGCAGTCCTACTGGAACAAGGGCTGTGTTAACATCACTCCTCAGAAGTTGCACTGCCAGCACTAAATAATCTGTAGCCCATCCCTGTAAAGTGTTTAACATTATAGCCATTGTATTGGTGGGGAGTTGGACTAGATGATCTCTGAAGGTCTTTTCCAGCTCTACTTTTCTATGATTCTACGGGGAAACTGAGTGCATCTACACATGTGCTTTAATGCACATTAGCCTATTTTAATATGCAGTAAAGCATCACAAAACCCTCTTGTTTGTTCTTTTGCTGATGTGCTTTAAAATAGGCTAATGCACATCTTTCTAGCACTTCACAATGGAGGTACTAGATTAAATGCACAATACCTAAAGCACATTAATGTATGTGTAGATGTGCACACTGAGACCAAGGAGGAAGTAAAATTCTTTTTCAATCACTATTGCAGCTGGGTATCAGGATGCCTGGATTGTAACTACTAAAAACAATTACATTTACCCACTGGAAGAATAATTCACCTCTTTGCTTAATTTAGACAGTCAGACAAATCTTTTTCCAATAGTCTTGACACCTCAGGTGAATATATTTTAACTGATGAGTCTCATCTTTAGGCAGCAAAAGGCTGTGGGGGGAAGAGGGAGACTGGCTGCCGATAAAGCCCTTTAGTTGCAGGAATGATATTTTCTGCCCTTCAGTTGCAGGAATGATATTTTCTGTCAGTGTTGAAGAACAAATGCATGTGGTGATTTTTTTTTTCTTTTAGCAAGTGGTATCAGCTGGAGGGTCCTTCCTTACTCTGTTGCAGCTGAATATATCATACCTGTGTCTCACTCCTGTATCTGTCACAGTTGAAAGATCCTAGAGAGAACAGCAACACTTTCATTGACTTCTGTGGGATTGGCCACGTGTTTCACCTGAACTATCCCAAAACATGTTGCTGATTAGATGACACAAGGTACCCTTCCACATCTGTGATTATATCACTGTGAACCGAACTGACATATTGGTATCTAAAGGACATTCTCAACTACTCTCACTGAATCGGCCGTTCCTGTACCTGGTGCTAAGAAAAATCCTTTGTTTTTTGTTCTGCAGAATAAAAGTTGGAGTCTCCGAGCATGAGATTTGTTCCAAAGTGTGTAAGAGCTGAGGCCTCTTGCTTTCAGGTGCAAATGGTTCATTAAAGCCTTTCTTGGAGTGTGGTGATGAGAGGGATTGCTCTTCACTGATGAGACATCCTGTGTTTTTGTCCTTAGAAGAACACAGCTTTCTTTCCTCGATTTTAATAATTCACAATGTATCATTTCAGATTGGTGAGCCTGTTAGCAAGTGATTCAAATCAACTTCTGCAACTATCTGCAGTTGCGAGCACTTGGAGAAGCGCAATTATGCCACTGAGAGATCTGAATAAGTAAAATATGGATATATTATTGTACCCTATTTAATCTCAAGAAATCCCATTCAAATAAATCCTGAATCAACCAGATGCACATAACAGAACCCATAAAAGGGAAGTCAGGGCTCTTATTTAAGCAAAGGTGTCCAGACCAAGCATACAATTTAAGTTCTACCTTCTGACTCCCCCTAAGGTGTTCCCTTACTATCCAGGAGCAGGAATGGGGAATATATTCAGGGCTTTGAAGGGGAGTTAGGGGAATAGAGGATGGTTGTTTCCTGTTTGATGAAGATGAAAGGGAAACCCTGAGTTGTTCCACAGAGGGCTGAGATAAAAGATGAAATGCCCAGATTTCTCAAGGGTTGATGTTTCCTGCAGAAGTTTCAGGGACTTGTGCTTCACACCTGGTACAGGAGCAGTTACCTTAATTAGAAGTGGGTGGGAATTTTTCAGATGATGATCATTGTGAAAAGCTGATTTGTTGAACATCAGATTTTTTTTTTTTTTCAGGCAAAAATTGTTTTTTTGATCGGATTTTGGTTATGGAAGTTTTTCTTGCATCCCAAGTAGGGTGCTGGCAGCGGGAAGAGACAAACAAACATATTCTTCTCCCCCAAACTGACCTCCTCCAGAATAGATTTGTGCTCAGGACTCTCACCTGAGTTGTTGTAGACCTAGGCTCATTCAGAGTAAGGACATGAACCTGGATCTCCTAAGAAAGTGTCTTGAATATTGACTGTTTAGGTCAGCCAGTCCGTCACCCATTCTCTTGCTCGGTGCCTGGCTGTGTGTCTCTGTCTCTGTCTCTCCAGTTTTGCAGGCACATTCAGAAAAGTCTGTTTTTTGTCAAGATAGAATGGGGAAAACCTTTGAAACCTCAAACTGGTTTTCCTGTTTAGCTCTAATAGTCATGCATTATTGTGACTTCAAAAAGTAATAAAAAACTTGCAGTCAGAACTGACCTTGGGAAGATGGTTACTAGCCTTTGGGTGTCTCTCCTATTTATTCTTCCTAACAGGTGCAACTTTCAGGAGAGGTACAGCTGTTTGTCATACCACATAAGACATCTTATTCTCTTTACAGAGACAGTGGGGCACAAGCAACCAAAAATAAGAAAGGCTGCACAGCCATTTGAAAGGTAAAGCCTGCCATTTCATAAGCTAAGCAGAGTAAGTTTACCTAGCATGTGGATAAAAAGCCTTCTGAAGGACATCACCGTGCTGTGGATTAGAGTAGCATGTGCATGTGGATACCTGCATAGCTCTGTGTGGGGTGGCAGCAGAGATAGCAGGAAGGAGAAAGCAGAGCAGCAGATCAGGCATGGAGCACAGGGTGGGAAGCAGAAAGCAAAGCAGTGAATTGGGCAGGGGAAAGGGGTCAGAACGGCCATTGGGGGGGGCTAATTTGTTGCAAGCCTGCCAGAAAGATTGGTCCCTCATTGCTGTGGATGATTTAGCAGATGGTGTGCTTTTTTTCTGATTTGGTACTGAACTAGTGCCCCTGAAGTCCAGCTCATTAGGGTGTAATACTTCAGGTATTTATATGAGTGGAGATGAGAGGTTAGCCCCTGGGCTCCTGTCTGACTTTCATCTTGACGTAAGGGTGGTGTTGGGTATAAGAAAAATGTGAGGGGCAAGGGTTTCTTTATTGGACCTACTGTATACCTGGGAGGGATATAGGCAAGCTTTGGGGTACCAAGTACCCATTCTGTTTAAGTCAAATTAACCCTGCTCTTTCAGCTAGATAAATGGGTTTTCTTTCCTTCCTGGCAGAAAACTGTTGTGCAGGTGTTTATGCTCAGTTAAACAACTGGTGTGTTTCATTGTATGGAAAAAATCTGCCCTCCATATCCTTCCCCTACCTCATGGTATGCTTAGCAACTCTGTTAATGTTAAGCCACTTGAGAGGTTTGGATGGGAGACCCGATAGAAATGTGAGGGATTAATAAATGTCATGGAGCTCTAAAACTGGCTTCATTTAATGAGCTCCACTTGACTGCCAAAGTAGATGCAGAAACAGAATAAGGGCTCCATTTAAGTAAAAAGTGAATTTTCTCATTGTGGCACCTTTATGGCACTCCTTGTTCGAAGAGGGGAGCAGGGTGGGCACTGCTGTCTTGGGGGCAAGGGCTCTGACAAAGCCTTTTTACTGCACAGGGTAAGAAACCATAGCCTAGTGTGTGTGCACACACATACGTGCGCACACATGCAGAAATAGTTTAACTTTGGTGATGTGAGACTGATGATACTGAGCATACTCAGAATAGTGTACACACAGAGGAGAATCCCCAAGGCAGAGTCATGGGTGCCTGCTTGGATCCTGTGCATGTGAAATCTGTTCTGGGTTAACATATTAAGAACATAGACTTCTGAAAAGCAAATATCTTGCCTGCCGGAAATCAAATGATGTCTACAGAAAGGAGGGAGGGAGGAAAGAAAAATTACAATGACATCCTTATCCATACTGCTCACCTCCGCGCTGCTCATCTACATCACAGACAAGGACACCTTTCCCACCCGTAGATCTGCCTTGTAGTCATATTTTAGCCTTCGTTTGTGTTCGAAAACCAGTTCTGCACGTCTAAGGACTATAGTATTTAACATTTTCTCTTCATAAACCCCAAAAGCTTGGGGTCTCAAGAGGGCCACAGCTCAGGTCCCGCTTTTTTGTGCTCTTGCTCTTGTGAGTGTGCACTGTTGTACTTGAACATCTAACTGGCCTACAGGCAAAATCAGGCAATTAAATGTTTTCAGGGTCATAAAAAGCCTGTGCTTTATATGCAAGCAAAAGGATTGGAGACTTCTGGAAAATTCAAGTTGGAAGAAATGTTTAGAAATGCTCTCCTTTTTAAAGTAACATGTTTTTGCAAAACATTTCTGTGGGTTCACAAACTCTATGGAGCACCAAACACTTGCAGGATATGTCTAGTATGATAATAAAATGGTTGGGCACAAAAGTTTGGCCAACAAGAGGTTTGCACCATAGGGAAATATATTCTTCTTAAGTGGAGTGATTATCTGTTTGTCAGCTACTCCAGTGCTGTTCGTTTCTGTAAATGCACAATATTCGGTGAGGTGATGGTTGCGTCTCTTTATGAAGGAATAGTCTTTTCGAATGCACTATCATTGGAGGTCTCACTTATAGAGAGACCAGCTTCAGCAATAGCACCCAAGGGGAAAATGCCAGTTATTTGACTGGCTTCTCAAGGCGAACGTGCATAAATTACAGCAGGTTGTAGTTACTAATATCATCCTTCATCGTGAAAATAAGGCTGCTAGACACTACAGACCTCAGCATGTGCTTTTCCACTCTGATATGAACAAAAGCCGCTGGGATTAAGTTGGAGGTTTATTTGTCCCTGGTAACTACATTTGTGTATTGGAGATGAGGGTGACAAACTCAGAAAGACTTTTGTCTACTGCGACTGGTAGTCTCTCGAACTATGAGTAGCTGTGCCTTACGTGGTAGGTCTTTGTGTATCAATGACTGCCATGCTGGACAACACAGACCTGTGTGTTGTGCGGGCGTTTTGCCTTTTCTTTCCTAAATGTGTAAATCTCCTCCAGTGCCATTCTCCTCCTGGACAGTCCACAAGTGCTCTGCAGTATCTGATCGTATGTGACTGATGGGCCTGCGCTACGTGTCACACGCAGTGTTGCCAAGAACCACTTTTCAGAGCTCGCCGAGCCAGTCATAACACACTGCGCGCCTGTTAAGAGTTTCTCGTTTGTGTACCCAACACCCTCGGAGCACCGGAGTGCAGTTTATCCAAACAGAAAAGAATTGAGATGAATGAATGCAGGACTGACTTTTGGCCAGGAAATGGTTTAATTTTAATTAGCGGGAAGGGGGTGAGAGGGAAATGTGGACTGTTTCTTCTCTCACAAAAGACAAGACTAATGAGTTTACAGCTATGGGCTCTGACCTGGGAGCATCCCGCATAATGTTAGAGCTGAGATGTTTTGATTTGTTACAAGTGCGATGTTAGACCCGATAACCTCGAATCTGAAATAGAGAAACAGGGGGAACCATCCGACTGGAGAGGGCTCCATTTCTTCTTTGTTTGTTTTATTTCCCTTCTCTTTCCCTTTCGGAGAGACAGAAGTTCAGACAGCTGCTGAACTCATTTGTGCCAAAAGATTAGTCAATTATTATAGTTTTCCCACACTAGGGAAAAAAAAAAACCTCGTAAGCTTTTGCCTATAGATTATAGGAAATAAATGATGGATCTAATTGTTCTCCTCTCCTCCAGCAAAAGGGGATTCCCAGTTGAGCTAGTCAATCAGAGGACTGGACTTGATGGCACAAGGGACTCATTAGCCCTGGGGGCCCAGTGAGTTGTGACTAGAGCAGGGAAGGTCAGGACGGTCCTTCTCCCCTTCTCTTTACAGCCAGAAGGGAGTGGAGGTGTTGGAAACACAAAGTAAAGCCTTCTTTCATCACACTCCCCCTCATACCAAGGTAGAGCCTCTCATCTAAGTGTATAGCTCTGGCTGTACTCTGTGGCCCATTACCATCCTCAAAACCCTTTCCAGCATTTTGCTGGTTAAGTGAACCAGGCAGCAGGCCATATGCTCATCTGAAAGGGAAGATAAGGTTTAAAAGGGTCTGGTTTATAGCATGAAAGAGTTGGAAGAGACCTGACCAAAACCATGTCAAGTCCCTTCATAGGTATGATATTGGGGAAGTAGGAGGAATAATCTGTTGGCTGAAAATCTGACATCTACTTCCAAGAATGCACCCGGCAACTTATTTATCGATCCCCAAGCCCAGCCCAGATGTAAATGGTTAAATCCAGAGACAAGAAACATGACAATCTCTTTAAGCCAACATAGAAATATCAGAGCTGTAATCAGGCAGGTATTCCCCAGTTGCAAACATCCATACTCGCTTGACTACTATGGAGATCATTTGCCTTTGCAGACTATTGACAGTGCTCATGGACATTGTTGCTCTGATCACTGTAGTTAAGCGTTGGTAGTCACAGGAGAGAACAAAACCTACAGGATTTCATTCAGTTATGGGGCGGAAGGGGGGTTGTTTGTAGAGACCAAAATGTCAAGTGAAAGTTTCAACAGATTGCAGTTTTGAAACCGGTCAGATCTGGGGCCTGCTGCTTCGACAAGACTTCTTTGAAGTCTTTTACAATGAGGGGGATGTGTTGTAATGCAGGGAGAAATTATTTCCCCCATTGTGAATATCTGTTCTCAGATTTTAACCTGTTTGAGGGTCTTGTTCACTTAATCTCTGCCCTCGTTACAACGTAAGTGACTGGAAGCCTTGATAACTTTAGGAACTGAGAACAGATGTTGCCAATGTTACCACCTATTCTTGATTCTTTAGGTAGAACTGGGAATACCGAAATCGGTTTGGCCATTCGAGGGACTGCGTAGGCAAAGAAGTCACTTTTCAGGGAGACCTTTGAAGGTTGTGTATAAATTAGTCACCCGGAGCTCAGGTATGTTCTGTTCTGGGGTGGTTTGATGATTTACCTCCAAAGTGAAACCTTCACCTCAGTTATCGCCCATCTGATTTAATCCAGTTGATCAGTGGGTCAGGCCAGAGGACTGCCTAGCCTGCTACTTTTTTCTGACTTCACTGGTGGCACGTATGTTGGATGGTGCAGAGCAAAAGGAAGGGGAAACTCCATATGCAGAACGTACCCAGGCAGTGGTACGGTATTGAGGAGTCACATGGCAAAATCTCTTTTTCTTTCCCCTGCTCCATCCAATGAACTCACTGGATTACCTCACACAGCAAGGCAGCGCCAAAAATGTGCCTCTGCACTCACTAATGAATTGGTTTAATTGTCTGCCAAACCTGAGAGCGGCCAAAACTAACAAATTAAAGTTTACGATCCTGTGGTCTCATTTACAAGAGGATAATACAGAAACTGTTTATTTTGTGAGATGTTTGAGTGAGCAGAGAGAAAATTACAGTCACTATATAATAATAAAAAAATTACTTTTAATGGGGAACATTGATGGTGATTTTGCTCCATTAAGTTGCTGTATTGTTTCAGTCTGTCTGGCTGCCGACTCAGCAGGACAACGGGGTGTTGATCCCCAGAAGGGGAGACTGGCTTTGCAGCTACAAGGGTGCACACGCAGCCATTTCACACTGTAGAAGGGGAGCTTAAATGTCTAAATGGCGGTAATGGGCCCGTGTCTGTGGAAGGATCCACAGCTCTCGAGGCTGTTGACCGTACTGGAGGGGATAGGCTGGGGCTGCCTTGCATCAGGAGCTGCAAGAAGGAGGTCTGGCTTGCTCTGCCGTGGTTGGGAGATGGGACATGGGGACAGCGGTGCTGTCAAGATGTGTGAAGGGAGGGGGTCTCAACCTGCTTTCACGGGGACCGTGCTTGCCGAGCTGTTCATTTAGAGCAGTGCCTGAGTTACCTTCCCATGGAGACCAGTTTTGTTGAGCTCTACAGTTTACAGCCCTGACGAAATGCCACTTTTTCGTACAGGAGGTAACTCTGAAAATATGTATAGCCCAGGAGATTATCCAGGTACACCCCTCTGACCCCAAGGAAGGATCTGGTATTGAGACCATCCAGGCCAATTTGCCTTCCAAGGAAAGATTTCTGTTTCTTCTTGTTATAAGCATCATCCAGGTTCCTGCCTTCTCAGAGGTCTTCTGAGTTGAACCAAAATTGCAGCCAATCTGAACAACATAAGGTTCTGAATAATGAAATGAAAAATCATCCCCAAATCCATTTTTTTTTTCCTATCTAGCAACTGGATTTGTATTGGCTTTGCATACCAAAGAGCTGTCCTTTAATTTTTATTTTAAATGATCCTGCTGTCAACCGCAAAGCTGGGAAACGTCCTCTAGGAATTGGCGCTGCAGCTGTATCTCACTCGGCTTGTAATCCTTGTGACATTTGTCAGGATGCCACTCACCAGCACAGTGACACACATCCCTGGGGGCCGCTGAGGGAGATCTGAGCCCTTTCCTGTCATCTACTTGAAACACTCTGTAAAAACAAAAGTCTCAACTAGAAAAGTAGAACCCAAGTAGCTTTGTTTGAAGAGTGAGCCCTGTCAGACTCACCAGCGTAATTACTGCAACCAACATGTCAGCCCGCCCTACTCCTTGAGAGGCAAAGTAAATGGGACTGACATGTGGGTTGTGGGGTTACCTAACCCCTCTTCTCTCGGCTAGGTAATCATTGAGCTACTGCATGGTTTGTGCCCATGTGACCTTCTCAGATTGAAAGGAGTCAGTGTATGCAGTGGGCATGTGCCCGTAGCCCAAGGCCCAGATCCTCAAAGGGACTTGGACACATCCATAGGTGCCTGTCATGTGTCCTTAGAGCTGCAGCTCAGCTGCTGCCTAGCTGGATGCTGGTTGGCAGGGGCGTAAGCGCTGGTGCTGCCTCACAATTGATGAGTTGTTTGTAGGCAGAGTCTTGAAACAGGCCTTTCCTTTGCCTAATTTGAGACTTCTGGCTTGCCAGGAAGATGATTAGAGATGGGGTATCTGTCTGTCTTTCTGTCTTGGTAGTTAAGGCATTCACATAGGATGTAGAAGACCTGGGTTCAAGTTCTGCTCCAAATCTGGCAGAGCGGGGGGGTGGTCGAACACTGTTCACCCACCTTTCAGATGTGTGACTTCATTACTAAGCTATACTTTCTTCTTTTTTTTTTTTTTGGGTGTCTAATTCTTGCAAATGGTATGGAAGATCTGGGTCTGGGCATTTCAGTCTTAGCTAGTTTAGGCAACTGTGCGCTCTGGAGTCCTTCCTTTGTGTCTCCAACACTTCTGGGGCTCCCAGGCCACCTCCGACAGCAGTGCAGCTCCATTTAATTTTGGCAAGGGAAAGGCTGATGTTGCTGTTTACTTTGTCATACAGTTCTGTCTTGCTTAGCTAACCCTCTTGAAGACCATCCATTTGAAGGAGCAGCTAGTAAAAATAATGACAGGGCAACTGAGTGCACGTGTGAGGGAGACCCATCTCGTTTTGGGGCCTGTAATACGTTGACGCTGTCTATGCTTTCAGTACTCTCTGGGGAAGTTTATTAAAGTCCTTGAAGCAGCTGTCCCCTGCAATCTTTTGGTGACGGGATAACGGGAAGTTGGAGTGGGAGAGCAGCTGATTAGATGATGACACAGAGTAGGGCATCCACTTTCTCTTCTCAGTTACCTGCATAGCTTTTCTTAGTGCCTACCACTTCTCAGTTACCTGCATAGCTTTTCTTAGTGCCTACCAGTGCTATTCCAACCCCGTGTCAGGTGACTGAGATCTAGTTATACTATATGTGAATGGTGAAGCTCTGCAAGATGCACAGACTAATTGCAAACATGCCCACGACCAAAATTTCACTAAAGAAATACAGTTCCTGGGATGCAGATTCTTTCGACTGGGGGACAACCGTACATATCTGTTTTGACATGTCCTAGTTAAAAAGGGAAGAGAACAAAGACAGGCTGGTTGCTGATAAATACTGTAATTAGGGATGCTTAATGGGGTAGAAGGCTCTTACAAGAAGACAAAGAAATTGCTTTGCTGACACCTGCGAGGAGGTTGCATACCACTTCTGCACAGATTGCTCTAACTGCTCTTTCAACAGCAGGTGTCCGAGGCAGTGGAAGGTAACCCCTTTTCTTCAGCTGCAGGCTACTTTGAAAACACATCCCCTCCCCAGGTTAAGCTTCATGCTACCAGTTGGCTTTTCATTTATGTTTGGAAATGGAAGTCTGTAATTTAGGCCTGTTGCAGTTCTCCCTGACTTGTATTTCTTCTGTTTCATTTAATGCAGAGTATGGCCAGGAATGGCATCTTCTTGATAAAATATTGATTTCAGTGGCTTGAAAGGGCTGTGTGAACTCAGTAGGGGTGATGACATCTCAGCTTTCTGATTTCTTTGTGGATGTACAGGGTCAAAAAGGAGCTAACTCGGTATGAAGTGTTGCTTGACTTGCAATAACTCTAGGTTAAGAGCCGACACTAGCACCCACCATATTGCTCTTTACAAAGGTAAAAGGTCGATGCTCTTTTGGAGCTAATGCCAAGGCTACTGACTCCAGAAAATTTGAATCTAAGCTTGATTTATCTGTTTCCCAGGCTAGACTTCTTTCAGCCAGCCCAAGGAAATTTGTCTTTAGAAACTCATATAAATGATTTAATAGGGAAAATTATCCCCTTTCAGTTTAAAGCACTGGGCAATTTGGATCTGTAACCTTGCTGCTTAGGTGGACCAGCATTTGCTAACGCAAAGCACTGTAGAGCTTCCACATTCAGGCATGTGTACATTGTACCAGTTGTGCAGTCAAAAACCCTCATTGGCTCTGCTCCATGTCCTGAGAGTGCAATGGGAGCACCGTAACACCAATTCTTTCTGTGAGAGATTGAAAATCCGATTAAATTTGTCAGAAATCAAGAGGCTGTTCCCTAAATCAGGGATTGGATTAAGCTGCTTGAATGTACTGAGGATCATGGGGATGTCAAGCAGTTCCTTCTGTATTAAGCTTGATGAAGGATCAATTGTCTTGCAGCAGGAGAGGCCTGGGGGCGTCTTGTGGTGCCACTTCTGACCCTCAAGAGTCTACAGTTTATCTTGGTCTTTGAAGACAGTTGAGATAAAGAGTGATTGCTTCATTCAAACGGGTACCTGGAAGCCACCCAGAATGAATGTATACAATAGATTAAACACTGCCTGACCTCTTGAACAGTTAGCTACGTGGTGGTGTGAGTCGTCTTACTGTACTTGTCCAACAAAAAAGTACCAAGGCTACTGTTGTGTGCCCTGTGGATGGTGTGAATGTTCAGGAGGGTTTTAAGGAAGGGCAGGGTCTGAACCTGGTATACAGGGACTGGGCAAGGACAATAGGGAAAGAGTCCATTGGCTGGAAAGGGGGAAGGAAACATAAGATCGAAGAAGAAATGTAAGAAATAAAATGAGACCAAAATGGAACAGCACATTTCAGGGCACTGAAGGGTAGTTTGAGTTCAGTATGGCAGGTGACAGGAAGCGGGGAAACAGGGAAACAGTGGGCAGTAGAAATTGTACAGAGGGAAGCTGAAATCCATCCTGGCTAGTGAAGGAAAAGCACTTCAGCATTCTTAATGGAGGGCATGCATATAGCAAGAAGGCTGCAGGAATCAGCTAGAGGATGGAAATGGATATTTGTGTTTTTATTATCATGGACCCAAGAATGCAACCTGCCTGGATGTTCGGTGCAACAATGGAGAAATGAGGGGGAAGGAAAAATAAGTTCTTTGGGCATTTTTGCATTCAGCCAGGTAATGCCAGATGATGTGTCCGAGGTAGCTGGTAAGTGAAACTGTTTGGAGGGAGAGGTAGATTTCTGTGCCATCAGAAGAGAGAGAAGTTGATTCATGAGAAGTGGCTGATTAGGAATAAGATGTCAACGCAAGGATGGAGGACCAAGGACCGATCCTTTTAATCAAATCAGTCATTGTTAAAGGAAATGGTGCATGTAAGACTGTTCACCAGCTATACTTGAATGCATTAGAAACCTCCAAGGTTAGGTCAACAGGTAACGTAGCCCGTCTATTCTACATTTAGTTAAAGGTTCCCTTAGCGCCAACTGCTTAGGAAGTCTGTAAATTAGTGGGTGCGTCTACTGTACAGCAGACTAATATGCTGCACTGTATGTGTGCCCTGAGGATGGTGTGAATGTTCAGGAGGGTTTTACATGTGTGACAATTAGGACGCAGTAGACTAATTTAATGCGCTGCCAGATGCCACTTGTAAATTACTGTGCTTAAACGCATGTGTAGATGGTGATGTTGGAATTAGTTTACTTTGGCTCAAATTGAGCTGGAGCATATTCAGTCGCATTAATTGCATGTGTAGATGCACCCTGTTTTCTGCATATTAACCACAATTGTCCGGCTTTATCTCCAAGTTTTAAGCCAGCCTATCAGTGTGCCTGTTGCTCAGCAAAATTCTTCATGTCTGCTGCTTTGGAAATGTTTTCTCTCTTCCCACATCATTTAAAATTACTTTTTCTCATGGAAAATAATCTAGTTTAATTCAGACAAGCAACCTAGATAGGAAGGTGAATTTTCACATGTGCAGTAGAGTCAGCTACTTTAAGAAATTTCTTCAAGACACAGTAATGGAAGTGTTAAAATTTCATATTAAAGTAGAAATGGCAGTGCCTCTTGGTTTGAGTATATGCCAATGAAAAGGTGCCTTTGTGTTTCATACTGGTGAGATTATCTTTTTTTTTTTTTCCTCCTTTGAAATGGCATCTAGTCCAACCCAAAGTCTGACTAGTTCAAACAAGAGAGTAACTGAAGAAGGTGGAGGCTGATGTGGCTCTTAGAAAAGGAGGCCCTGATGCTCAAAGAGTTTCCCTGACTTGTTATATACTATTGGGACTTCCCATTTTTGGTTATTTTGGCTCCAGGATTGTTTTCCTTTGTTACCTTGGGGAAGTTGTAGTGAAGCCAGGAGATAATAATGGTAATCAAAGCCAGGTAGGTTTTATTTGATAACCTATGCTATGCTTAGGCATGTGTGCATCAGAGTTTGACTTGTTAAAAGGTAGAGTGGATGCTCCCCACACATTTGTTCTGTGCCATAACAATTTGCTCTGTAACTTAGAACAAAACATCGGTACAAATGTGTCATGGGTAATTATTTTGTGCATAATTTTAGGCACTCTTCAGGAATTAGTTTTTGTTCCTTAAGCTAGTGTCTCTACTTAGTGTGTCAAAATCTAGATACATAGTTTACTTTTTAACCCCCTCACTGTTTGTTAGTACAGGCAAGAAAAAATTGCCTGTATCAGTATTTCTTAAGTGAAGAGAGTATATCCAAAAAACCGTGTTCTGGAAAACTAACTGTATTCCAGTTGGGATGCTGTCATTTGCAAGCAATGAAACTTAAATCCCCTCCTCTCCTTCCTCATTGCCAGTCATAACTCTTTTGTTCTTTGCGGGGGACTTACTAATGCAGGGGTGGGCAAAATGCAGCCCAGGGGCCAGATGCAGCCCGCCAGGCCATTCTATCCAGCCTGCGGGGCTCCTAAAAAATTTAGAAAATTAATCTTTATATGCCCCTGGATACCTGTCATGCGACCCTCAATGGTTCGGCAAAACTCAGTAAGCGGCCCTCTACCCAAAATAATTGCCCGCCTCTGTACTAATGAGTAAGGAAAATATCTTGGGCAATGTGTGAAATCTGAAGAATGAAAAGTATGTGGGGTGGAAAGCAAAATGGTATTTAAATAGCAAAATAACTAGTAAGGTTCTGTGTAACAGTTTTCTATTAGGAAGAGGAGGTTCAGTGGGGTAACTAAAGGAGTAAGGCTGAGAACTTGTTTCTGCGTCTAGGTAACAATACTATTAATCATAATGAACTATATTTCTGTGAAAACTGATCTGTAGCACTGTGGAATACCACAGTAGTGAAGCATTATTAATGACTCGATGTGAAACCTAACAGCCGTGCTCTGTACCACAGTACAAGGCAAACTGCTGACTTCCTTTTGGTATTCCAGCTGTCACCAGCTCCATCATAACAAATTCTTCTCCGGTCATGTGTGCAAGAGGTAAGAGGTAACTCCTTGGGTGTCTCCCTGTAGCTGGGCATCAAGGCCTTCTTAAGTCTTACACGGACCAAATGTTACTATGTTGTGGAACAAACGTGTGCAACCAGCTTGGTGACAACTGTGTGTATTCGAAAGGTAGACCTGAGTTCTGTCAAACATACTAGAGATATCAGATACTAATCTTATCTCAGTCTCCACTGTAAAAGGTAGGTCAAACAAGGTGGCAGCTTGGTTTCTGACAGGGTAGAGAATTACAGCACTAACATAATCCGTCAATTTCTCTGGGTCTTACTTGTTGCTGATGAGGCTTTCAGGGGCAAGAGGGCAGCAGAGAGGGGCGAGTCTAAAACTGGGGCCTCACAGGTCCTGTGTAAGCGCTCAATCTGGTGACCACCTGAGATGGGCAGCCCAGCGACAATGTCTTGCTCTGCCCTGGCTGCTTCTTGAAGCAAGGCTACCAGGATGCTCAATTTGAGCCTGGTAGGAGAGGGGGCCCTAGCAGGAACTTGGTTCTTCAAGGCGGTGGCTCAGTGCTTTTGCCTTGAAGCTGGGCTTTTTGAGTTCTGGTCCTGGAGCTGCTTTCAGCTCCTGGGGTGGAGAGCTTAATTTCGTATTGCCCAGCCCTTGGCTGAAAAAGAAAAGACCTGCAGGGCTTGCACATACATTTCAGGTATTCAGTGAGGTTTGTGGTGAGCAGCTCAGCTGAGATCCCTGAGCTGCCACCTGCTAGGCAAGCACCGAGGAGGAGGGGAGAACTCGCATGGGAGCTAGGGGACCAGAGCTCTCCTGTTTGGGAGGGTTCAGCCTCAGTCCCCTGGCTCCCACGGAAGCACCCTTGCCAGCAGGCTGTTGGCTAGGCCATGCCAGCTCTGAGGCTCTATTCAATCATTTGCAGCCTTGCCACTTTGCACCCATGATGTATAAAGCCCGAAAAGTGCTCTCCAGGAAGCATTCTCTGTTGTTCCAAAGCCAGCAAACTTCTCATTTCCACCATGTGCGATGCACTTCCCCTAGGTGAACTGTGAGAGCAGGTGCAGAATTTTAATGCCTATTTTATTTTCACTCTCCTTTCAGCGTAAAGACTGTGTATGTAATGTTAACTTGTTTTTTAAAACTCCTAATTTAGTCATGCAGCAATTTAAAAAAGAGGAGCTGTGTATGGTGGTCTTCAATATAATTCCTGTATATTAGTCATTCATTTACAGGGTGTGGGGCGGGGAGGGGAGAGAAAGAGGTGTCAGAATGATTTCCCCATCCTGTAAATGCCTGATATCACCCTAGGGGGGGAAATCTGTAGAAGCAAATGAGAATGCACATGCATAAAGAACTTCAGGGTTGTGACTTTCTTAAGCGTAGGCCAGTAGCAGTGGTCTTCAAGGAAGCTATTGAAGAGAGTTTGCACCTGTATTTTTTTTCCCTATAATCACCCAGATATTGGAGCCTCTTATCAAACCAGTCGACATGGTGGCATAACTCATGTGTACTACTGAGACATGCAGTTTATTCATTTTATTTTTAGAAGTGTCCAATTCCAGCTACCAGCTGTATTAAAATACGGCCACCTAAGAAGCTGCCCCACTGTATGGAGTAAAGCTTATGCTGAACATAACACAGTTCTCAAAGTGCTTAGTTGTGGGACAGTGTCAGGAATGCTAAGAGTGAAATGCTTGGGCAGTGTGAAAGTTTCTTTTGGTAAAGAGATGCTAGCCATGGAAAGGGTTTAAGTGGAATAAAAATCCCACAACAACAGCTCCTTTATCGCATAGTAGCTGGGCCATGAACCCACTGCTTGTATTAATGTGCTCAGCACAGCTGTCAATAAACCATTAGCCTCAAAGTCGGCAGGACTAGCTATGACACAAACACTCAACTACTTTTTTCATCCAAAATCAATGTTGTATTTATCTTCATTGATCTACAAGGAAACTGAATGTTTAAAATTACAGGGGGTGCAGGGGGGAGGATGGGGTGGGGGAAACGAGATACAGAGTCAAGAAAATAGTAGCGGATGGCTGAATTAACTAGAGAGTAAAAGCCCAGGATATATAAAACATGGATACTGAAAAATAAAATAAGGGAGGGGGGGGATGGTACAGCAAGTAAAACATGGCAAAATTTACATATGAATGAAAAGTAAAATTGGAAATAAAAAATAAATCATGCCAAAAAGCAGTTCAAGGCAGAACCACACTGAAACAAACATTTGCTTATGGTCTTCATGTACTATAGATAATATAATCAGAATTTGCTTTTTTAATCAACCATTAGACGTTTTTTTTTGCACTCCTAAAATTCTACTTTGTCTTGTATACAGATTCCAATAAGAACACTGCACAATTAGCACAAGGGGTCCACAGAAAATTGTCCTTGCTTGCCAGCGATCCTGCCCACAACACAAAAAAAAGAGGAAAAAAGGAAAAAAAAAATTAAAGAAAGGGTCTGCCACATGGTACTGTGCCAGTTCCATCTGCTTTTGCCAGCTTGAAAAGTAGGAAACCAAAATCCCCTTCCAGGAGCATATCTGTCTGTCTGTCTGTCTCTCTCCCCCTCTCTCTGTCTCTCTCTCTCCTTGGCGAACTGCCCCTTGTGTTTGTACAAAAAAATTCAGTCTCTTTTTTTTTTTTGTTAAACACAAGCATCCTTCTTCCTGTTCACTTGCCATTTCCATTTTGTCTCCATAGTTGCGAGTTGGGTTTTTTTGGGGTTTTGTTTTTTGTGTTTTTTTTAAACCTTCCTCCCCCCAACATCCACTAAGACCTGCCTCCAAGTTCTTGCATAGTTGAAGTATATATGCCGCACTTAGCTTTCTGAGTGTGAATTTCTGACTGTGACAAGAGTATGAGTTGTAACCATGGTAACAAATAACCAGCGTGGTTCTAGAAACCATTTTTATAAAGTCTACCTATGTTAAGAATTTAATATTGGTGTACATTTATATTAACAGAATATTTACAGTTTGTTGTCTTTGTTTTTTTTTTTTGTTTAAAACAAGAAGTCAAAAAAAATTCCTCTTAAATTTCTGCATAATATAATAAGGCAAAAAACAAAGTTTTGTACATTATTATTATTATTATTAATATTTTAATATATATCTGTAACTTCGGTTCCAAAGTACCAAGATAAGTAATCGTTTGGCCTCAGTAAGGGAACCTCACAGTGGACTGTAAGAAACTACAGTATTTCCATAAATAATACTTTTATGAAACCCTGGGTATTTTTCTTAAGGATCTGAGGCCATTTAAAAGCAAATTTAACTAAAAACAAAGCAAAATTTCTTTAAGTGAATAAAGAGCACAAAATTAAAAAAAAATACAAATCCATTAAAAATGTTTCTCACATTTGGGAAAAAATGTACAAACTTGATATTTTAACTCATTTTAGCACAGAAACAAAAAAAAAAGGAAAAAAAGTCCATACCTATATATTAAATTCCCATTCTCAGCAACCTTCTTGTTGGAAAGTTTATAACCCCTGACCCCATTATTTATGGAACTGTGCTTAACTTCTACAAATTTTACATTTAAAAAAAAAAGTTTACAGCAGTGCATTTTGTAAAAGATTTCTGTTGTTGTTGTTGTTATATGATACAGGCGAGTTTAAAATTCACCATGTTGGGGACTATCGTGCCTCTACTTCTTTGGGGTTCCTAGAGGGGGAGTAGTCCCTGGACTCGGAGTTTGTGAGTGGGGTAGTCCTGCGTGGGGAGGCAGGTCTAGTGCTGCTTGCTGGTACCAAAGGGGGTGGGGCACTCAATGCTGCAGTTGGTGGATTCCTATTTAAAATTCCATTGTGCATGGCAGTGGATGGACTGAGTCTGGGGTAATGCATCCCACTTAAATGAGGCATGAAGGATGGCACGTGTGCCAGATGACTTTCAATAGGGGATGAGTGCAAGTGGTGCATTCTGGCACGCTCAAGTTCTTCCCGTAAGTGCAAGCGCTCCCTCTCCTCCACTTGCCGCAACCGCTCCTGTTCTCGGCGGGCTTCTAGAAGGTTTTCGTGGTTATAGTCATGTGGTTCCCTGTCTCTGTAAGAACGCTCGTGGTCATAAAACCCAGAGGTGGCAGGGAACCTATGGATGGGGTCTGTCCGGAGCTGAAAGTCCATTCGACGGTGCAGGTCTAAGCTCCGATAGGCATCTCGCAAGGGGTCCCTTATTGGGTCCCAAGAAAATCCAGGGTGTGGCAGTCTCTCCCTTCCTGACAAAGGATTCATACCCATGAGAGGTGTCATCATTCTGCTGCGGTCCAAAACATTCATGTTGTTCATCTGGTGGACGCTGCCCATGGAGATAGGCATAGTGGCAGCCATAGAGTGGGGCAATGATAAACCGTGCAAAGAAGGCGGTGGGGGATGCTCCACTGTTCTGGAGTGCTGGGATGGTTCAGATCCCACCACCAGGACATCGCTGTCTTCCTTCCGCTCCTCTTTGACCTTAATGTCATTCTTCATCTTCTGGAGATCGCTTGAAAGCTCTGTCTTTCTATCCATATCTTTGTTCATTAAATTGCTAAGTTTCAAGCTCTCACTTAGTGCAGGTTTGCTGTAAGGAGATACAGACTGAATTACTGGCTTTGTGTTGTCCTCTGAGGGTCTCTTATCATGGCTTGGAGTTTCCTTCACTGGGGAACGGCTCTCTTTTATCTTGTGTTCTGTGATGGATGGCTCTCTCAGCCGGTCAGCGTGTTCTCTCTCTGGTTCTTTTGTCCTGTCTCTTTCACCGATGCTAACCTGCCTGATGGGATCGCTGGAGGTCTGGCTGTTGCTGCGGATGAGGTTGCTGATCTGATGGGTCACTGGAGCAGATGCCGGTGAAGATCTGTTTGAATGTCTGTTTTTATCCATGAGATCTCTGTGTAAAGAGAAAACACTTTATTGTATTATGTAAATGAGTGCATGCGTGTGCACACATGCAGAATCCTATGCCAACAACACTGATCTCTAGTGGTACGTTACTGTGAAAAGAGTAACTACAAGCTTGGCTAGTATCAGGCACAGCACTATTTTACCCAGTTTCTGGACAAAGATTGTTAAATATGCACCTTAGTGGCTTCCAAAATTATGGATGAATAGTCGCGACCCAAATTCATGAATGACCTTATGTAGATTTAAACTTTGGCCTCCTTTCAAGACAGGGCAGTACATTACTGCATGATGACAAAGCTAGGAATGCTAGAGGAATGTTTAGAAAACCCCTATTTGTGTAGACTCTATTTATTCATTGCTACCATAATGATTATTTCTGTGGCTGGAACAATATATCACCCTAACTCACTACCTAAGGCATGCCTGAGTTACCCGGATGGATGTCTCACAGAATGTGCACGGATGAGGCCACGAAACTGTTGAGCGCTACGTAAATTCTGTCGATCTTCCATGAAACAGACCTGTCTACCCTGAGCAGCCTGCACAGAAGAAACACTTTGACCCCCCACAATTCCATGGAGTTACATGTCAGCTTCCCAGTTCAGCTGAGCTAACGGCTATCGCTTCAGCAGTTATTCTAGTGCGTAAGAAAAAGTCCTGGGCAGTGCCTGTATATTCACATGAAAGTGATTGATGGACTCTGTTTCAAGGAGGACTGCTGCAAGGAACAGGGAGTCTAGTGCACTGATGCTGACTTAATGAGGAAGGTGTTTCAGAAAAGTAATGAGTGGGACTGGGAAGTATGAGAGTAGGTTTATGTTCCCAGCTGTACTGTCATCTTTGGGCAAGTCAATTAACCTCTCTGTGCCTCAGTTCCTCCCATCTCTCTAAAAGGAGATAAGTAGTGCTCACCTTTTAAAGCACTTTGTGATCTTTATATGAGAGGCACTTTAAATGCAAAGTACTATAGGATGTACAAGACAACTGCATTATGCATCTGAGGAACTTAATGATACCCAAGCTTTTTTACTGGGTTTGCTTTCATGTGCAGAGGGACTAGCACACTAGCATCTTGGTGGAGTGCTGTGATTATTTATCAGCACTCTAAATTTGGCTACCCCTTGACACTGGTTCATTGAAGACTTTTAGACCCTTGTAGATCAGTGAAGCTGATTTAAGACCGTGTTTTATGGGGGCACTCAGGAAAATGTAGGTTGAGTTAACTAAAAGGTGTGAATTTTCAGTCTTTACTGGAAGTGCATTAAACCTCTGTGGACACTCGGGGCCTGGACACACAAGCAAGTTTCTGGGAAGCAAAGCTTTGAGAGAGCTACTTGGTGCTAACCATGTCTCTGTACATTCTCTTCCTTTGGTAAATGAAAACCAACTATTGGAGGTTAGTCTACCACAGGTTACCTTAGCATAAATATATTACTACAGACACCCAGGGCAAGATCTTAATCTTAAAAGTCATTAGGTGAAACCAAGTTCAGGCTGGTAAGGCCAGATTTGTCATCTGCAGTACTGACAACTCTTGTGGTCTGAAAATGGCACAGGTCAAAAGAGAGCCCTTGCAGTGTCTGCCAAGGCAGGTAACAAACCTAGGCTCTATGTGAAACAAATGGTGGTGGTGGAAGACCTTTTGTGAGATGTTCTTCCACCACCTATCCAGGCCTACACAACTAGCTGCAGCTGGCTGGTATCCACTGCCAAGACAAAAAAGAAGTAGCTTCTTGCAGATAAACTAAAGGGCTTCAAGATCAAAGTTAAAAATCTGGAAGCTCCTGCAGTACCTGAAGCACAGGTGAAATATTAAGGTGAAGTTTGGAATCTAAAGATTTTTTTTTAACGTGGTATCTGTGGTCTGTCAACCTAACGTATTTTGTGTTTCATTCTTGTTGAAGTGAAATTAATTGTCAAGTTCTCTTTGCCCGCCTCATGATTGGAGAGATACTTGTTTGTTTTTGTTTTGAAAATTTCTTTTCCATTGTAGAATTTCTCTCTAGCAGCTTGAAAATTACTTTCTGTGGCTCTACTTACTGCCACTTCTGAATCCTGGCCAAATGGACCTGTTCCTAATGGAGCTAAAATTAATGACTCTTTGTTCCCCTCTTAGTTTATGCATTAACATTTCTGTAGCACCAGATCAGCAAGGTTTAATAGGGAATCCCACACAGTCTCTTTTCTTCTGGGTTTTTTTCAGCAACAGATTTTTATTGTTAATACCTTGGTAGTTTTGAGAGGAAATGCTTTATACATGGGAGTGAGATTAGCTTGCAGCATGAGAACAGTTTCTTTGAGCAGGAAAAATGAGGCGTGTAAGCTATCACCCTTACTCACATACCACATGCACTCCCCCCCTAAAATCAGGCATCCAAGATTGGGGTGCATATCCTTAGCAGGGAAGCAGGAACTATGACGCATGGCTGCCAAGATGCCACTTCTCCCTAAGGCTGCAAACAGCACTGGCAGAGTCTAGTGTCAACACTCTCGGCCGCTGGTGAGGCAGCAGCATTTGGCTGAAGAGGGTGAGTGAACTGCTTCCTAGTCAAGGATCTTGATGAAGCTTGTGGCTTTGATTAAAAAATACCTACAGTAGAACCAGTAGACCAGCCATGTTGCTGTCCTGCCGTACCAGAGAGTTCCTCACCCAGATGCCACAATACCTGGACACACTTTTTTTTCCCCAGGAAGACTTACACGATAAGTGAGACCATATGAATTATGGTCTGACTTTCAAAGTCAGCCAGGATTCTAGAAAAAGACCTTGTTTTCTACATTCTGCCTTTCAAAAACAAGGTGGATGTTTTATGTGGGTGTGTGTGGTATGCAACAAAATATGGTACTTGGTCATATCTATCCAACAGTAGTTTGTGTCAGACATACAAACTCTAGCATACCTCATGATTTCAATGCACAAAAATGGTTTTGCTCATGGCAGTTCTTATTCATTGTGCCTGTCTCTTAGAGATGTCTGCATGATGCTGTCTACATGACACATGGCTTAGCTGAGGGGAAGGACGAACTGGCTGAATACGTGTTTATTTCTACCCGCATGGCAGCTGTGACTGGAGTGACAGCCACTTCAGAGACAACCTTTTGACTCTGATCAAACCAAAAATCAAGGGCACTGGGAGAGAACTTGAAGATAAAGGGGAGAAAAACATGGGTAAAACAAAGGGTGCTTTGCCACGTACCTCTCTTTTTCTCTGTCGTCTTTACTCAGAGAAAGGTCCCTCTTCTCTGGCTCCCGTTCTCTGTCTCTCTCGTGGTTTGTTACAGAGGAACTTCGCTCAGAATCTCCTGGCTTGGGCCACTGCGGAGGTGTCGGGAAGGAAGGTGGGGTTCGATGGAGCCTATTCCATGGCTCATGGGGATTGTTAAAGTTCTGCAGGTTTGGACCTTCTTTGTGAGCAAATATGTTGTTGTGAGCTAGAATAATGTTGGGGGGCGGGGGCAGGGGGAAAGAAGAGTTAAGAAGTATTTAGACGAAGTTATCCTGAATAAATTCTGCCCAGCATCCATTACAACCACAACTATCTTTTCAAGACTTCTGAATTTGGGGTAGAGGGGTGGGCTCAACCACCTCTGATAACTGGTGAAAGACACAGCCGCTCTTTTAAGACGGTTTATCGGGAAAGCTTTTATTACAAGTCCTGCAACATAATGAGACCATTCATTTAATGAGATGACTCTGAATTTCTCTCTTCTCCTCCCCCTCCACCATAGGATCCAGCTCAAAGACTATACTTGTTAGTTCCTATCACTGCCATTAAGTGGCTGCAGGTAGTTACAAAGGATCAACTCCTGCGGTGAAGATCAAGGGATCTTTCTGTTAAGAAAACAAGACTTCATTTTTCATGGAAGAGTAGAGCTCGGCTGTGGGCCTTCTTGAATAACCAGTCACTTGATTTTTCTCCATCAATCCTCATCTCTTTGCATGAGATGTCTGTGCATGCTCTCCTCTCTGTGTTTGCCAAGCATGCCTCACCTACAGCTAATGGAAAATCATTCTCTACATGGATTTTAAAATTGTACAATTCTGACAATGGGGGTCAGGGAGGAAATCTGCACAGCCCAGTGATTTAGAGGTATCAATGGCTGTTCTGCTGCGCATCTTCGCTGTTGAAGGGTGTCACTTTACACGCCCATAGGGTAACAGAGCTCAGTTTCTGCAACTCTGGCACCTCTAAGAACACACAAGGCAACAAACTTGAGCGGGGAAGAGACACAGAAGCACGGCTATTGATAGGTACAACGTGCAGAAGAGCTCCCACCGCAGAGACCTGGAAATCTTAGGTGCAGTGTTTTCAGATAGGAGAATGGAGGTTAGGAAATAACTTTTTAAAAACTACCACCAGCTGCTGTAAATATTAGCATGTGGCTTTTTTGGAAGGGATGTTTGTCTGCAGTAACCCAGCCAGTACTTACTCAGAGCATGACTGCCTAATCCTCCAAAGGCATTGCTGCCTAAGTTCCCAAGGCCGCTGAAGGTGCTTGACCTGCTAAATGGATCTGGAAAGGCAAACAGGGATTTAGCAGGCATTTAGCCAAGAATGCTGGAGAATGAAATGCACCCCTTCCCTTTCTAATGGTCTGAGTCCAAGTAGGATTAGGCCAGACTTTAAGCTGATCCTTTTCATTGCAAGGTTCTTTGCACAGAAAATTCCCAGCATGTTAAAAATGGAGAAGGGATTCAGTGCTCGCTCAACAAACAGGTGCTGTAATAAACTTGTGGATGCCAATCTGAAGGGAGCTAGAAATTAATTTCAAATAGCTGAAATTACGGTGGCAGCTCCTAAACTGCAACACTATCCACAAAAGGCTGCAAACTGATTTCCATTGTGATTTCATGGTGACCAGACATGAGCAGGCCTTGTGAAAAACCTGAGGGCATAAGATGACTTGGTACACTGATCTTCTCTCCAGCCCCTTTCTGAGTCTGATTTGGATTGTGTACCAAGTTGTGCTGTAGGGAGGCATTAATATAAAATAAGGCTTGGATAAAACCCAGAAGCCCTGTTCTAAGAAAAGCTCGTGGACTAATAACTAAGTGAGTGGGAGGCCAGACATTTCATGAGTTGTCACCCAAGTCTGAAAACACTGTTTGATATGGGCTAACTTTCTTTCTTGTTGTTAATAATATATCAGTTGTGGGATGAGAACCTGAAACCCCTCAGTCCCTTTTCACCACTGCTTCTGTATACATCTCTGTAGTGTCCGTCATGTAATGCACAGACAAACTCCTAAGTGAATCACTACAGACATCCATCCCCTACAAGAACTGTACAAGTGGACCTGTTTTCACTAAAGTCCCCACAGCTCCACTGGATGTAGCAATATTGTGTACACAAGGGGCCAACACTGTGTCAGTCTTTTTGATTGGCTCTGAGTACAGCTGGATGAGCTGTTAGTTACAATGCCAGAAAACCATCTGCACAGGTGGTAACCATTGTGAGAAATGTTAGAATATGTGGGTGGGGGCAAGCTAACTACTAGGGGTGCAGATACAGATTTTGGGGACCGACACCAATAGCCGATTTTTAAGGAGACATACTGGCCGATACTGATGTGATTTCTGATGCCAGCCTGGCAGCTTGAAGAGCTGCATCCAGCTGGTAAGTCTGGTGGGGTGGAAGGGCTGTGGCAGGGCAGATCAAGGCCCCCTGTGGTAAGGGAGGAGTGGGGCTGGGGGAGGGGTTGGGTTGTCTAGGAGGCACGGGGAGGGGCAGCTCCTGCCACTGCACATCACTCGCTCACCTGCTCATCCAGCAGCTCCTGCCGCTTGTCTGGGAGGGCATGGGAGTGGGGAGAGGGGCATGTATCCCCAGATCTGCATGGGATGGGTTGGGCTCTTTTCAGCAGGGTGGGGCTGCGCTTGGGGTAGGTAGCAGCAGCACTGGTTGGGGGTTATGGGCTGCTGCAGCCCCCTCCCCCCCCCCACCCCCCCCCCCACCCCTCCTTCCAGCACCACTGCTACTGGGAAGAGCTTGGTGCAGCCCTGACCCGTCCCGCCCCATGCAGATCCAGGAACACATGCCCCCTATGCCCTCCTGGACATGTGGTGGGAGCTGCCAGATGAACGGGCGAGTACCCAATGAGTTGCTGAAACAGTGGCTCATGCATGAGCGGCACTGACTACAGCCTCAGGGGGCCGTTTATCATCTTGTGCTAATGTGAAAGTAATGCCCGAGTCAGGGCATTCATTTTTTCACAGTATAAACTACCACACACTTCTGAACAGCTCTAAAGCTCCTAATCTCAATATCAAAGCTGGGTATTCACTACAAAATTTTCCACACATAAATTAGAATTTTTAAACTAATTCACTTTGGTACTGAATAATCTAGTGATTTGTTTGCTGAGAGAATTAATTTTAATTGAATGCTGAAAGGTAAGTGAAGAAAACAAATAAATATCAGTGTCTGTGTGAGAAGCAGTTCACCCAGGTCACACTGCATGTGCTGTTCATGGATTGGGTGAATGTAGCTGTAAAAATTAGCCAACACAGCTTGAACTTTGACAATGAACTGCTCATGGGCAATTTGCTGAAGAAGAAATCATTCTGTGAGCAGTTCAGAATGAGGAAATCCAGGTCTACTTATAGCCAGATAGGGAGCAGGCAAAACTTCCTGAATTGTTATTTGCCAAGAATCATTTGTCCAGCTCTAATAAAAAAAAAACCCAGCCAGGAACTTAACAGGTGGGAAGGGATGTAGCATGAACACATTTTAAACAATGTATTGTTTGAGATCCCATTTGATAAGCCTCCTATGGATTTCTGCAACTAATGAAGCAAATTTCTATTGTTCCCTTGAGCCCATCACACACATTCAACTGTACAGAGGTCTCACTCTAAGATGTACGTGATGGGCACAGCATCTTCTCATTCACCAAGTCCTGAGACTATGCATCCCTCGCCATAGAGGAATGTATTAATTCTGTTGTTTTTACTTTGGAGATGGGAATGAAGGGTGTGATGTGGGGAATTGGGAGAGAGGCTTCCTAAAGAGCTTCTCCTCCCTGAGAGGGTATAAGCTTCTATCATCTATAACTATGGTATCTCAGACATCGTTAAGCCAGGGAGTGACTTAAACAGTACAATAAATATGAAAGCAGGGTCTACTTACACTTACCTGCCAAGTGGCTAGTAGGCAGGAAGCTGCTGTGATGAGGTGAAGGCCCAAAAGGAGTGGTGGCTGGATGTGCAGCACCTGTGAGAATAAGGTAGTGATACCTTTTTACTGAGGTTCCTACCCATGCAGCACATTAGGCAGATATGAAAGCACAAGACATTTAATCATGACGCAAGTGGAAGAGCAGCATCTGAAAGCTGGTACAGTAAATCAAGGTTAATGCAGTTTACAAAGGCAAGGCAAGTGGTAAGGGTAAGATCTTGCATCATATGTTAATACACCTCTAACAGGGAACTTAATGTCTCTTCTCCATATGACAGCATTGTTATTTATTACAATGTATTTCACAGACAAGTAAGGGTTAAACTGTGCTGGGTCATTCACAGTAACAGAGCACACTGGCATAGGTGTACCTGATCCAGTGAAATCAGTGACTGCATTGTATTTTTAGGTTGGAACTAAATCACCGTTGCAGCTGAAATTGTGTACCAACAGTGGGAAAGTTTTAGGCACTAGTGTGCTGTAAATATAACCTGCAGTCTCATCCAAAGTAAGCAAGACCATTGCATACGTGTTCAAGACAAGCAGTCCCATCCCATTTTAGTCTGAACTAATGACATTCAATCACTGAGCAACACCAGAAGGAGCACTTTGAGACAGGGCTAGAGTCGCATACAAAACTGACCCAGCCGTGTAAAGCCGTTCACTGTATTTTTTCATTGAAATGTATTCTGTGGGTATAAAATGGTAACCTCCACTAGAATTAGAATAAAAAGGAGCCCATGCAGATAAGATCAACAGCATTTGATCTAACATGGCACCAGATGGATGTGGCACTAAGGGTCACACAAGGAAGAGATGGCAGTGGGTAGGATTTAACCTACACGGCAAAAATTGCTACCCGAGCATGGGCAGTCATCACGTCCTAAGTGCGCGCATGGTTCAGTTCAAACCTGGACCTGGATGCACCTGTGCGTTCTCAGTGAAAATGCTGCATGGAGGGTCAACACTACACACAGTAAAGTGTCCTGAACGTGAGCAGATTATAAAGCCCTAGAGAGCAAGAGAGGCAAGTCTCTCACCAACCTGGGCACTGCAAACCTAAGCAGCCAGAAAATGAGTTAAGGAAACTTAAGAGAGACCACAGCAACGAAACCTGAAGTTATCTATAAACATTCTGACTGCTCCACTGCTTCAAGATGGATGGAGACTGTCATCTTTCTAATCCTTTTAAGATTTCAGAAGGTGTATAACGGATGGGAGATTTCTTCAAAGGAGACGGCTTACAAACTCAGCTACACGGGCTGATAATAAAAAATCCTCCAGAGAAAGCCAGGAGCAGCATTGTGGCCTGTCAGGTAGTTATTAAATATAACGTCTGCCGGGCAACTGAACATCCGTCCTGAAGACAGGTGGCCCTAAGATAACTTATGTCTCCCACAGTAGCAAGGCAACGCAGCAGAACCAATGATTCACGCCAACTACATGCTTGTTTGATAAGGGGAAAAGAATGCCTCAGATTGCAGAGTAAGAGATTTATTCATCTATATATTACCGCTGCAATGTTTGTTCACTCTGCTGTTCTCTGATAGCACCCTTTACTTAGATTTACTGTGTGACGGTTGTTGTGATTAATATACTCGCAGACTAGTTGCTATAAAGTTATTTATCTCTGGTAGAGGTAAAGATTCTATTAATTTGCCTTCTTTAACAAATCTATTCCATACTATTTCCCTTCTCGCTTTTGTTAAGAGAAGCTTGTCGCTTTCCATCACTGGAGATGCATGTATTTCTTGGCCATGTTTGCTTCTTTAAAAAAATTCTTCAGGACACTAATTGGACACTGGCTTCAATTCAAAAGTCTGTTTCTGACTGTGACTGCAAACTGCTACAAAATGGTCCCAAGCAGCAAAACCAAATGTGAAACAGGTATCTTCAAAAAACAACACTGACTTAACTGAAGATGACTAAGGGAGAAAATGGCTCCCATAGTTGAAGTAATCAGAGTGTCTGTGGATATTAGCTGTGTGTATAAACGTGTCTAAGTACATGCAGAAAGACACAAGCACCACAATATCTGAGTGCCAGCATAAATGCTTGTAGGTCATGTGGTATAAAGGTTTTACTGACATTGCTCTTCTGTGAAGTCACAAATCACTCCAGTAGATCACTGCAGAAAGATAAATGCTCCCTGTGATGTAGATCTTGAAAGCCACCTAAACCCTGCATTTGATTCTCAAGTCGATGCTGGACTATGATTTTCTTTTTATATTTTGGAAAGAATTCATGCTATTCATTAATTGCAACAGGGCTGTATCACAGATGAAAAGGATCATATGTATTAAATTAGTCACAAATGTACATAGGTGACACTATCACCAAAAGGAATAACCTACTAATTAGTTACTGTATTTTCTTGAATATAAGAGAAAACCCCAATAATTAAATTATATATATGCAAAATGCATAATTTGTTTTATAATCTAATGAATCCTGCCACCTCCACTGATACAGCAGGGAGGGCAGTGACTGGTGGTGGTGGGGAAATCAGGTGCTCCCCCTTGCCCTCTGCCCCACTCACTAGTACTCCCTACAGCCTTCTGGCCCCCTCTGCTAACTGCACCCCCCATCCCTAGCTCCTCACAACCTCTGACCCTCCCCCCTACTATCCCAGTCTCTGCCTTTCCCCCATCTTTACTGTCAGATGCTGCTCAGTCCCAGAGCACAGCACATAGAAGCTCAGCCCTTGCCTGGCCATACAGCAGCGTCAGTGCTGATGATTGACTGGGCTTGGGAAGGAGTTTCTGTGTACTCTGGAAAGTCCCCAGCCTGAGCTGGAGCAAAGCTGCACCTGACAGTAAAGGGGAGGGAAGGGGGTGGGCAGGGAGCAGAAGCTATAGAGAAGTGAAAGTGGCAGGAGGCTGCTGTGGGTCTGACTCTGGCCTCAACCTGGGCAGATGGGCAGTCAGAGCCACAGCCAACTGCCTGCTCCCCCCTTCTGCTTCATATGAGTATTTAAAACGGGTTTTCTTTTACCCATGTTGATTGGGGGAAAAGACCTTGTCCTATAGTCAAGGAAATATGGTAATTATGTGCCTCTAAGGCCCCTGGCACATGTTCATTTAATGGCATAATGGGGTCTGGTCCCTTTATCCCCACATTTGTGCCTCCTGCCATACCATGTTTATGGTAGGATGCATGATTTTGGGATTGCATCAGATCCCAATTGCACCAATATTACTTGTCACGATTCCTGGGCTTCCCCTTCACTGGCAAGTTGAAAGCTGGGCACATGCAGACTGATATGAACAGGAGCGATCTCTGGGCTGAGACTGACAATCAGCTGATTGTTGGTCCCAGTCCCAGGACTGCACCAGTCTTGAACTGGTTCCAGCGTTGGGCCCAACTCATCTCTGAGGATACACTGGCCTCTAACACCACACAGAAATAGAATCAAAAGATGGTTGGAGGAAGAGCGAGCCCTGGGAGCAAAAGAAACTAACTAGCGTGCAGCTGGAAAACTTAATGATCCACAGTGTGAACAGCAGGGTCACTGGCAAGTGATCAATATGGATTATTTTATGTTGGTAACTGCACACTGTGAAATTAGCCAGCATTACACAGAAAACAACTGGTCCTAGTAAATGGTACCTCATTAATTAATTCTTTTGCTTGACCTTAACAGCTTCGCATTGGAAATTTTTGAAATGGATGATTTTGATCTTTTTTAAATTGCTTTTTTTTTCAAAATCAAATGTTTTAGGAAAAAGTGGATGTTGATTTCTCCTACTCTCTATGCCTGTTGCTAAAGTTTTTTTTTTATCAAGTCTGGCATAAGGAAACCAAACTTGAAATACCGATTGTAATTTAAAAAAATTTTTTTTTTTAAAGACCAGCCCTGCACAGCAAGATCTGTCAGGTATATGAGAAGTCAGCTGGACAGACCCAAGTTCAGTAAACCAATTCCTATCAGACTGCAGTGTTACCTGTCACTACCTGTTGGGTTGTGGCTTAGTCCCCTATGCCTTCTGAACTGGAATAGCAGGAAACAGTATGACCAGGAGATCTGTGTTTTAAAATCACAGTCAACTATATTCTCCAATATTTTCACAACATTATGCAGTAACATTGAGCTACTTTAATTATTGGGGAAAATAGGGAAAACATGAAATCTGTTGACTGTGTATTATTTCTACAATAAACAATGATTCTCCCCTTACCTGTGGTGGAAAAGAGAGGCCTGGCAAGGTCTTGTGGATAGTGGAATCCTGGGAACACTCCAGGGGCAGGAGGTCTGCTGAACAGGTCAAGTTTACCGCCTATCTCTAGCTTGTGGGGATCCAGCTGCATTTGCTGTCAGATGATACAAGAACAATCTGATTATGCATTTCCTTTCTTTGGGGTGGGGGAGAAGAGAGAGAGAGTGCAAGCTCACTCCAGCTTAGTACTGCTAGGAAGAGTTAGCAAGAATGATGGCAGTGTCATGTACCACAGTCATGCTCTGACAGCATCTGTAAAGCCATTTCACTCCACAGCCTCTCAGCTGCCTGCCTCATCCACATGAATAAGGCCTGAAGTGAGCTCTTAGCCCCACAGCATACACAGTGGAGCATGCAACATGATACACTAAGTGCACAGCACCCTAGGATCAGTCTGCAGTCTCGACCTGACAAAAAACGTTCTGCTGGCTGAAAGCAACAGACAGAACCAAGCCTTAAGAATTGCCCGACAGTTGCATGTTTTTTTGCTTTGAGCTCAGAGACAGATCTTCATAGGCTGTTCCTCTCTTACAATGAGTAACCTCAAAACGAAGAGTGGGGAGGGAGAAAAGAGGGATACTGAGGGGAAACAACTACTGCTAAAGAAGTGCACATGGCTATGATCAAAAAGCCAAATGGATGCACAGAAATTTCACCTATGTGAATACATATGCCTTTCTTATAACCATACAGAATAAACATGGTATTTTTACTTCTTGAATTTTACATTGATCCGTTTTGGTGCCATTAATTAAAGGACTTTTAGTGAAAGTAGTTCATGCCCATTATTAACAAAAGGCAAAAACTGCTGTGGGGGCCAGGGAAAGAAAAAAATCACTACAGAAATGGTTTTCACTGTGGTAGCTGCCGTTTTAAGTGGAGGTGTAATGGCAGTCAGTGTACCTGCTCCTATCACCTCTTCAGCTTTAAATCCTTCCCTTCTGCCTCAATAATATCAAAGGAAAAACCCAAGAACCTCAAACACAGTAACTCTCATTCTATTTGCCAACTCTGTTTGTAAAGTCTTCTTCACTATATCGGTCTTTTAATTCTGATTCAGATGATATGGCATAATCCACAGGAGGTACTGGTGTAGACCAGAAATGGTATCAAACACACAGGCTTTTACAAGGCTGGATCACAGGCAAAATTATCCTCTCCTTTTCTCTCTTCAGATTTCCCTCTAGCAGCATACTTCATAATCTCCTGCTTATTTTGCTATCCTTGAGCCAAACTCCCTTTCCCTCAGAGAAACTTAACAGCTTCTACAGTAGATGTTAAAAGATTGAAAGTCTTAGTTAATCTACACATCTCAAGCTGAAGCATCATCACTAGTAAGTGCTTCCTGCCATTAGTCACTAGAATGTAACCTATAATAAACCAGCAAACTTGGCTTCATTCCATAAATTGGCCACATTACCTTTATCTTCTGCTGGTGATGGTAGATCTGCCAGGCAATCTGTACATGAACTGCACACCACTTCCCAGGCTTCTGCAATTGAAAGGATAAGAATGTACATTAACTTAAGTGCTCGCAATCCACAAAGCCTTCTGACAGAACCGCTCATTTCCCTTTCTGTAAAACGGGCAGTTGAGAAATGAAAGAGGCCAGTCGCTCTGCTGGCAGAGGAGGTGACCAACCATTTCTTCTTTTTCTTTTGAAATGAGTTAAACTGAATTTAAAGGAAAAGGGGGGAGAGGGAAACCGTGATATTTTCCTTGTTTTGCTATGACTCAGAGCATGCGGACACCAGCATGTGGAACTGCTCTGCAAAACAACTCTGGACTCTGTTGTCTCGGACTTGTATATTGCCACCCATAATCCAATGTGAAAAACATGAAGAGTATTAACATGTCTTTAATAGAGCAGATTTCACCTGTTCTGTTTGTGATGCCTGAGCCAGGAAAGTAGGCGGCTTACTCTTAGCTGCATTGGCTGTGTTGGGTAGGCAGTGTGTAGAGTAGTACATGCTTATTTTGGTCATTAGGTTGAGCAGCCATGACCCTGAATGTGCTTAGAAGTACAAGGCTGTAATGTCTTGCATAGTCATTTTATATTCAAGGCCTGTCAACTTATACCAGGAAACATACTATAGGTAAACTGAGGCAAAATAAGATTTGAGTTTTATCCCAAACGGTATTAATACAGAGACGGCCTAAATGCTCCTTCAAGTGAAGGATGAGCCTGAGACTTTCCGTTCAGTGTTCAGCTACAAAAACATGTGAAATGCAAAATGGATTAAACAGTTAAAAAATCCAACACAAATTTTACTCACCCTTACTGGAGGCCTATAGGGGTCTGACACCTGTGAAGGAAGAAGAAACAATAATCAGAGTCTTTCTTAAACCTATAGAAGGACATGATTCTGGAGAAGGCTTCTGTGACAGAGATAACCCCAAAAGCTTTAAGACTTCTTTTTTCATTTCTTGCACCGATTTCTTGCACGAGATTTTATGACATGCAAAGCAGTTGGATGACAGTAACCGAACAGGCTGCTTACAGATGTAACATGCCCCCACCCGCAAAGTGCTTTACTTTAAACTCTGTGCATCCCTGCACTTGGCCCAGCACACGCCCAGAAGAGGCATCTCGTTAGCTCCACCCACCTTGCCAAACATTTGTATAGATCAGGCGTTCCAGTGGGGCTTTTTGGCACTTTTATCTAATAGCTGATTGACTGAATCAGCTATTAGATAAAAGTGCCAAAAAAGCCCCACTGGAGCACCTGATCTATACAGACGCTGCAGAGTTTGGTGTAACTAATGCACTGCTGCTGCTGGTAAGGCACATGGGTTCCCCCATGTCAGTCAGCAGCCACAGTGCCAAGGGTTGTCTGAACCAAGTGACTGTCCTGCAGTGGAGCGTGTCTCATCAGGGCTAAGAAGAACAAGATTCAAGGAGCTTCTTGCCCCACTTGGCTTGATTTTGTTCACACGAGTCAGTAAATCCTCTTGCACTCAATTGGCAAAGGTTATCACCACCTTGCTAGATAAAACAAGCCAAGAGAAAGGCTAATTCTTGCTCAAATTGTATTTCCTTTATTATGAGCAATCATGCTGTTTATTGGCGTTAAAGACACAGTAAAAGAAAGATTACATATGGCTGCTTACCCCTGGAGTCTTCTGTAAGAGAGTATGGTGGACTGTGCCTGGTCTGCCTGCTACATCAATTGGGTTTGACGTCTACAAAGTAAGAAAATAGCGTAAGTGATGGCTGTACTCTGCAGCACAAAACTTTTCTAGCTGAAGTTAATGGCATTAATTAGTCAATGTTTGTACTGTGCTTTGACTATGCATATTGCTGTATTAGTGCTAAATGTTATCTCTCACTGGCAGCCAACACCATTTAATCACCGTCATCTGTTATTATTTAGTAACAGTAGTAGCAGTAGTAGTAATATCTGGGCCACATCTACCCAAGCCCCAATTGATAGCATGAATGCATTGTACTAGGCACTGTACAAATGGACAGTTAGAGACAGTTAGTGCCCTGCCCCCAGAAGCTGCTTGTTTAACTACACAAAGGATGGGAGGGAGGCCCAGAGAAGAGGCGCAGGTGTGCCCAGTGTCACACCAATGGCAACAGACAGGAATAGAACCCAGGCTACCCAGTACCCAGTTCAGATGCCCGGGACCATGCTACTTCCTAGCACAGTGACACTGTAGACCCCTTAGTTAAAATGTCAAAAGCCCATCAACACTGCTACAAGCTGAAATGAATGGGTGGATATTTTCCAATAAAGCAGCTAAGCAGAGACTGAGCTTTAAAAACCACCTGATAAATCCTACAGGGTGCCCAATAACTTCTTTTGTAACTTGCCCAACTTCATTTCCTTTGATTATTCTGTTGTTTCCCAATGGGGATTAAAAACTGAGTGCAGAATCCCAGTCTGTCCTGCTTCATGATGCCATTTAATTCTTCTGTGCTCTAGACCAGTGAGATCTAACCTTTTCGGCAGGTATACTACAAATTAGCCCCACACCTTCACTCCCCATTGCCACCCTGATCCCCTTTCCCTAGCCAATCTGTTGCCCTGCTTTCTGCTCCCGGCCCTGTATTCTCTGACTGATTTGCTGCTCTTCTTTCTTTTTCTGTCCCTGTGCTCCCTGTCCAGCTTTCTGCTTCCTGCCCTATCTGCTACTGTGCTACCAGTCCCTTCCCTCATCTGCCACGTGCCACATACAGTGGCAGCCTGTACCACAGGTTGGCCATGCCTGTCCTAAACTAACTCAGAGACCCCTCCACCCCTCACCTGCTGGTAGAGGAGCCTAAAATCAGGGATTGTGCATATGCCTTCAGTCTTTTACTCCTTAAGCAACTACATCTTTGTCTCCAAAAAAGCCAAGTGTGGAGGGGGTTAGGGCTAATCCCCTAGCTGGCTATTTTTCCTATAATTTAGGTCAAATTATAGTGGATTTCAAATCACCAGGTTTTAAGACCAATCAATAAATGTAGGCATAGGGGGCTATAATTTAATTCCCTCAGGTCAAGGTGTTTAAATTTCAATACTAATGTTAAGGAGAATTCTGAATTGCGTAGGAGAGAGCGAGTTCGCCCACCAGACCTGCATTCAAAGGATTCTCAGGGTTTCTTTGTCAGCTGAGGTACAGGGAGGAAAAGAAGTCACAGCCATGAGAATCAAGAGATTTGGGATCACAACACATTAATGGCAGAATGTCATTCCGTCCTTCTGTCCCCTGGAGACAGATGCGAATGCTTCCTTCAGCAAAGTAAATTGAATACTTTTGACCTTTTCAAGTTCTTAGCTTGTGAGAAATGTCCACTGGGAAGCTCATTGAGAAGTTTACAGTCAGCCTGGATTTATGTACTGTGGATTTACACATCAGGCCTTAGGCAAGTGACACGGGAGGGGAAGGAACAAAAATAAGACCTTTGTTTCATAAGGCTAGGAATGCGGAATTCATTGTGCCAAATCAAGCCACAAAGCCAGTCCTGATTATCTAGGCTTTAATCAAGCAAACTGAGAGGAAGAGAAGGTGAGGAAGAATAAGGAGCTAACAATGACTTATGAGCTTTCCCCAGAGGTTCAAGTTCGTCTCCTCTAGGAAACTGGAAAAATAACATGGTAACTTACAGATCAAGTTTCCAAGCCATTCCTGTGCCTCCAGATGTTAGATTCCAGGTAAATACAGCAGTGCCCAAAGCCCACAGGATGTTACTGATTAACCATCACAGGAGATTGTGACTTTGTGCTGTTTAACCTTGAACTACCAAGCGTTCTATACATTATCTCTAAAATAAATCCTACTTGTACAGCACTTAAAAATGTAAAGGGCCTTCTTTCTGCAGAACAATTTTGCTGTTGGCCTTAAGATGTTTTACACTATGACAATATCACAGAGATTAGTAATGAAGAAGGAAATCGGAAGAGCATACCATCATGGCATCAGAGGTTGTTTCATTATCAGCAGCCTCATGCCAAAACTACTCTGTATTCCAATGCGAACACAACTTTTACTACACCAGGAGTTCCAACGTCTTTTTCAGATGATATGTAACACTGAGGTTCTGCCCACTTGTGGCCATGGGAAAGCTCTCGATAGTCTTTGTGTGATTAGAACATTAACCCTGGTGTCCTGGCTAAACTCCATGTTAGGTAACTACACTTTATCTATCTGAATTCTACCCCCTGCACACCCTTCTGCCTAAAGTGGACTGCAGAAATTATTCTTCCATTTACACACCCTTTTTTTGCAGTGTTCTTATTAAGATGAGTCTTTTTATAGAGTTCACACTATTGGCAATTATCTTTAAAATAAAAGAAAACAGAAAAAAAATGGACCATTGCAGAGCTCCTCTAGCTTCCGTTTAAAAAAATAAAACCTAAGTGGGGAAGATGGCAGAAGGCTGTACTCACAGTGGTAAGTTGTTACTCACATCTACTGACTTCAGTGGAATTATTCATGTGAGTAACTACTGATCAGTATGCATAAATGCACAACTTGGCCCTAAATTTCTACTGGTATGACTGCACAAATGATCTTTCTAATGCAAACAGACCATGACTGGATACAGCACTAGTTTCTAAAAACCTTCAATAAAGTATAATTCTGCAGAGAGTTCCTTATCTCTGTACAGAGCTGTGTTTAAAGATGACACATCTATAAAACCACAGCATTTAGGAAGGTATAAACATGCTATATCAAAACAAGACTGAATGTCACATTTTTAAGAATGCCATCAAAATTCTCTGTGCATTACGAGACTTGTATATTTTTTAAAATTATATAAAAAAGAAGTTATGTTTGCAAAAAGGTTAATGCTACGGAGTTTATGTGAGAATGGGGAAATCTGCAAACTTTGCCCTGACAACCACATATCCTTAGTTATACTATCACTTGTTAGCTATATAGCACCTTTCATCTAAGCAGCTCAAAGCAGTTTACAGACCTCATAAAACTACTGTAAGGTCAATGAGATGTTAACCTCACTGTATAATGAACAAGCTAAGGACCAGAGGGTTAAGTGTTCTGGGCAAAGTCAGACAGCAAGTCAGTGGCAGGGCTTAGGATAAAACTCAATTCCTTGCTTTTGTCCAAACCGCCAAAAGCTCTCTCTACTCTTCATTAGTGAGTTTCATCCCAAAGCTGAGTTACTTCCAGAAGGGGAATAACCCCTGGGTATCATTTGCTTTATCAATCTATTTAATTTGTAAAGTGCTTTGGGATTCATCAGTGTCTATTAAAACTAAGTAAACATTCTGTATTGAACACTTCAGTTGATCCAGAGGCCTTCTTTGATTTCACTTCATCTTGTACATATACTGCTGCAGCCCTCTCCAAGGAAGAATCTCTACATCCCAAAGCACACGACCTAGTTAAAAATCATCCTTGAAAGTCACCATAGACGCAATTTCCCATCCAAAAAATAAAGCCTGTAGCTAATACAACAATAATAAGTTTGTACCTTCGGTTGAAATGCTCCCTGAAGTGACCCGAAGGGACCTGAATGTGGAAGCATGGGTGGCATTCCAGGCATTGCTGGAGGATAGGTTGGAAAGAACTACAAAAGAAGAAGAGATGCTTATGTCACAGGAAGACGTGAACAATAATAGACACAGGAGCTCAGCCTGGCAAAAATGGTTTCAATTAAACTTTGACCAAAAGGAAAACAGGCACTTAAAGGGACTTCAAAAATTTTGAAAGGCAAAACCCCCATTTGAAAATGTGCTGATCTGATGCGTTTTAGGGTTCGTGCTGAACATATCTGTCTTTAAAATTTGCTGTCTTTTTGCAATACAGTAGGCCACCCCACATTCCCTTGGAATAGAAATCATTTGTTTTTAGGTTTGCCTTGTGATTGACATTGGCTCCTCTCAAAGAAAAATGCAATGTGCAACAAATTAATCCTATTTTGAAATGTCTGAAATTGCTTCATTTGACAAAGGAAAAATTAACCGCAGGTACAACTCTGCTAATACAAACCAACTGCATGTCATTCATACAGCATTGTGTGTGTACCTCCCCCCACAAATCTGTTTGGGTCTCTCCTAAGCACAGACTGCTACAAGTCCCAAAACGGAGGGATTTTTGGTATTGTAAAGAAATGGGGAGCACTAGCAAGGGATCTCCAAGTCCCCCCCTTTCTACTGTGACCTGAGCAACATTTAGTGAAAAGAAAGGACCATGCACCAGAGGCCACTGCACTGTGAGAAGCAATGACCGCAAGGGCAGGGCAGTACCCAGTGTGGTTATAAATCTGTGCACATTCCCTGCCATCCCAGGAACAATAATATTAAGCTAAAGCAATGAAAATGCAGAAGACAAAGATGAAAATACAGAGATTTTTTTTTACATTTAAAAAAAAACCTCAAACAGAAATCAGAAAGAATTTTTTGAACAGATGAATCAAACCACCATCTAGCCATTAAAAACATTTGAGCGAAACAGCAGCAAGCGGAAGCATAAACAGAAGAGCAACCTAGACATGAGCACTCACGTTGGAATGTCGAAAGTAAGGGTTGTCTAATTTGGGGCCGTACTTGTCAAACTGGAAGGAAAAAAGAAACAAGAAAAGAACAGTGAGTTGGCTTTCCATAGCATATAATGCACCTGGATTTCAACATGCATAAATGAATCATGGCCCCTTTATACAGTTCTTAACACAGAAAAGGAGACTGCCTATTCTACATTCATTCATGACAGAGATATTCATTTCGCAAAGGTGTTTATTAGAAGTGGTAAAGTGCTTAGATCCCTTGCATATTTTCTATGGAAGCTGGTGACATAATGAACCCCAGGAATCTCTGGGCCACAAACTTTACCCAGGTTAGTCCTCTCATCAGACAGAGGTGCTACTTTATCCACACACAAAAAAAGCAGAAATCTGGCATCTGTCTGTACGGCACCAATCTGAATCAGTAGGCTGGGACCTTAGGGAAGTTTAGATTCTTATCCAGCTCTTGTGGGCCCAGCTGTAACTGCCAAGTTAATATAAACCCCTGATTTCTATTTGCTCCAGTCAAGAAATTTCTTGTTTCATGAGCAATGGCAGTACAGTTGAGATTTTTTTTTTTGTTGGAAAGGGGCCTAATGGCTCCATGCACCAAGACATTAATCCCCCAATCATCCCAAAGGAGATATTCCAGTGCTCACTGGAGAAAGCATGACCACGAGCCTCCCCGCTACCAGGGTGGGGTTTTTAACACCTCCAGAGATGCAACCTGAGCCCCAAATTTATTCTCACCAGCATTTGTCCTGAACGCCTTTGAAGGAAAAAAGTTTATGTGGTGCTTCTTCAAACAATATGAATATTCTCTTGGGGGGAGGAGGGGAACAGGTGAAGAGCAATGTGCAAGGATCCCCTGAAATACTGCTTATTTGGTAAGTCAGCTGTTGTACCCTCTCTATGTGCAGGAGAGTAGATTTGTAATTGCATTAATTACAGTTATTACTGGAGCCGTGTACCCTCGAGTGTAAATACCATAAATTACTAAACACATGCAGCTGGAGATTTCAACACTCCTCTCTGGTGTTAGGATTAATAGACCTGATTTAGTGGAATATAAGAAGATGTGAGTAAAACATAACAAAAGAGCTTCGCAAGCTGTTTTCACTATAAAGTCTGACATCAACAGGGCGTGGGTGGGCAGGGAGGGAGCTGTCAGCAGGATCAGATATCAGGCTTCTTAAATAACACACCAGGTTTCAAGGAAAGTTGAGAGGTTGTTTTACACAGCAGAAGAAAACAGAGGCAGGTATTTGCACTTGACTAGGCATGCAAGCACCTGGGGCTGAACATGGGGTGGGAGATATGACTTGCATTGTTCTGCTGCTAAGCAGATTAAACTGAACTATGTCGTCATGGACCCGCAATAGAAAAGACAGGTGAGAAATATTATTTCCTATAAGCTGTTGGTTATTTCTGCCCCCACCCTGATGCTGCTTTCTATGTTTAGTCCTTGCTTTTCTCAGGCCTAGTAGAAAAGGACCACTTGCAAATTGCAGATGGAGCACGTAGCTGAGGAGGGAAAAAGCTGAATCCTGCTTTCTTTACAACCTAACAAAATACTCGCACTTGAAAGAACTAACAAAGTCCATTTATGGCAGGGTCCCTACAATTTCATTACAGCAGCAGAAAAGCTCCATTGTGTTAAAAGAAGCCTCAGTGAAAAAACACTAAAGCTTGTTCCATGGCCAGAAGGTTGTCCCGAATGATCCAGCCACGTATAAACGTTTGCTGACCCAATCAAATAACAAATGCCAAAATTAATTACCAGACGTTATTTGGGAAAACAGGAAGAAAACTGGAGAACAATGAAATCAAGTATGGTGTTATGGTAAACGCTCCATGAAGGCAACTATTATATATGCTCCAGATGGACACCTCTATTTTTCTGGTGTCTCTGTGTTTTGGTGCATTAAGGAGCCGAGCTGACGTAGCTTCTCGCATGTGGTATTAAGCTGAATAACTGTATACAGCTGATGGTCTGCCATGAAAAGGAGACAAAGACCCAAGATTCTCATAAACAGAGCATCTGCTTATTGGCAGCAGCACAACTAAAATTTCCTTGGCTATGAATGTAGAGGAATATCCTACGTGAACGAGGGACTAATGTCTCTGGGGGTCATTCCTGGCAGTTAGAGGAGAGAGGTTCTGTCTGTCTGAAATAAAGAGGACCTGTGTCAGTAGGGTGGGTGTAGGCTTTTTTGACCAGAGATGTTCTACTTATCCTCACATTTTGGGCTGGGGTACGCACCATGGGAGGTGCAGAGGGCGGCATGAGCGGCGTCTGGGGTAAGCTGGATGGAAAAGGAGTGAATGTGTGCTGGTGGGTGTGTTGGTGCTGATGCGTGTGTTGGTGCTGGTGAAACTCCGCTCTCAGCAGCGGCACCGGGCCAAGAGAGGCAGTGGCCCGGTCCGAACTCTGAACCAAAAACCGGTTGTTCAGCTCTTGTCTGAGCAGCTCGTGATCTAGAGGAGAGAGAGAGAGAAAAAAAAAGACACAAAGGCACATCGGCCTGTGAGTTCCACAAAGACGTAGAAGAAAGAGTCAGATATTCACCTGGCATTCCCTGTTTCTGCAGGTCATGCTGTGGTGGTTTTCTACGTGAGGACTCATTGGTGGAGGTAAGAGAGATGCCTGTGACAAAGTACCAATCAGAATCCCCGAATGAGGCTGGCAATACATGATTGGTTGGTTGAATGATATCAACAGGCTGGTATCTAAAGACAAGAGAGAACACCATGAGTCATCACAGCAGAAAACAAAGTGGGCCATTAACACGCTTGCCCGTCCCCACTCCCTCAACCCAGCCCAAGGTAAGGACATTTTAAAAGGGACTTTGTCAGGTTAAAGGAAAAATTGTATTTACCCCCTTCCCATCCGTCCCCCCAAAGCAATTCATTTCCTTATAATTTAACCCCAAATTAGGTGATCATCACTGAAAGAATTCTAAACATCTCTTGCACTTCTACTCTGGTTGCAAATCGGTCTTAGTCAGGACTGTGAAAACAGCCTATTCGGTTTCCCTTTTGAGTCCACTTCATGTCCAAGTTTTCCTGCCCTAGGGAAAGGCTGAAATATTTGTGTGGGGAAAGGGGCACAGTGATTTGTTTTAAAAAGTTTTCCCTGAAATGTTGAAGAAACAAAACCCAGGGTTAAATCTGTTAATCATTCTGCATTAATCTGCTTGGTAAAAGTTGTATTGGGGCCATACTGGATTTGTGAACATCCCTTTTAAGAAGGGGCATTTAAAAAAACACAGCAAAAAGGATTGGGGTGGGTAAGTGACATCATATGAAACTTTACCATCCCTCCAAAGGAGAAGCTGTTGGTAGAGATATAGAGACAGCCTGATGTGGCTGGTTTCAGTGATTCTGGATGTGTGAAGCAGCCAGGTTACTACCTGATCACAAGCTAGCATTTCTGCTGCAGCTGCAACTAAAGGGATAGCTCACAAATTTTTCGTAGCGAGAGTTTCTCCCTGTTCTTGACACAGTGTGGCCAAGACTGAAACAGATATAATCATGAAGATGCTTCCATTTTTACTGGCAGCACTTTGTGTATAAGCCCCCTGTTACAGAGGTCATACAACCTCCAGCTAAAAAGCCATCATTCCGCAGCCGTCAGTCTGGCCGGCAGGTTTTAATATGCAGCATGATGGGGCTCAACTTGCTGTCTTCACTTCACTCTTTGGCCAGGGTAGTGAACAAACAAGCTTGGGCATGCTGTGTGGCTAAGGGCAACCAGTAAGTAACACGGCTGGGACCAAAATGTATCTACTTAGGAGATAAAACTTGAACAAATCAGTAACAATGGATGAACAATGTCATTTAGCAGCTACCAATTCAGGCTGTTCTACAATATCATCCAGGAGACTGTGCATCATTTTCTGATATAGTCACTGGGGACATGCTATGCCTCACAAACGTTTGGGCTAAAAGTGCTGTTCCAAATAAAATGCCAATTCAGTAAGATGTTCAGCACCTTTAATACTAAGTTTTGGACTATCCCTACTCTTTAATGAGGCAAAAACTGACATTTGCCTAACCTTGTCACCTGCTTATCTTCCTTTGTGAAAAATAATGGCTGGGAGAAAAGAGAGACATTTTACAGATTCAAGATCTGATTGAGACTGTGGTTGCTATAAAAAGCAAATGTCCTCTCCCAAGAGGTTTTCTTCTGGGTTACTCTCTGATGACACCTGGCCTCTCCTTCTCAGGTAGGGATACATAGATTTTCAACAGAGCTCAGTACCCAATATGCTGGGCTCTTCTGAAAAGCAGGCCTTGAACCTGAAGGTTCTTTTTTCTTTTGCTCACTGTAAAATATATCACCTAATTCTTGGCCAGAACCATTTCTGCAACAAACCTTGGACATAGTGATGGACCCAGGGAGGTGCAGAATACCCCCAACAAAAGGTACAATGGGCAAAAATTACTTTAGTTACAGCCATGTTGGCCCCAACTCCTACCCAGTACACAGACTATAACTTAGGAAACAAGTGTGTAAATGCAATCTTAACACAAGACTCTTAAGTGACCCCCCTGCTACTGTGAATGGATGATATTTCCTTGTTGTAGTTACTTTGTGGTGATGCACAGGTTGTAAAGCAGAAATTCTTTGGTATGGGCACTACAGAGGAAGCCAGCGCAAGGCCTGGGGAGTGTTTCTAAATACTTAAGTCCCCAACACAGAAAAAGAAATAAAAGAAAATAATTCTACCAATTATGAATACTTTACCTGAAAATGTCTGAGTAGCCTGAATACACACAATTGGTATCGGGGAAAAGAATAAGTTTTAGCATGTTTAGATCTTGGTCTGTTTTCTACACCAATTTTCCTTATGATTTAGAAAAGACTTTTTTCCCCATATTGCCATGATTAACTATGTAATAGTAGCATTGCCCCAAAGGTTTAACTTCAGCATCTTAAAAGTGTGAGAGTGGTTTCTATGGGACAAAAGGGTTGGGATGAAACTTTTCTAAGGGCTCAGCAACACTTTGAGTATCTCAAGCCTCTGGTTTATGGGGAAAAATCCACTTTATCTTCAATTTTAAATTAGATTTACCGTTAACCACACAGTTCACTACTGTTCCTTGTTTAAATGTTATGCAGGTGTGGGAAGGACACCGAAAATTTAAGTCTCTAGAGGAGGAGAGAATAAGGAGACCAAATCTTCTTCGCCAGCTATGAGCTGCAATAGGTAGGTCAGACAGGATTTGCTATTATTTCTTAATTCCATTGCTGGCCATGCCTAGGAGCCTCAAGCATTCACCAGATCCCACTTGTGCAAGTGCCATATAACCACAGAACAATCTGTATGTCCTACATGCTGCTGACTATTCTTGTTCTGCAATGATCCACTGGTTTAAGAAACACCCTTTTTCAATTGCAGCAGATTTAACAAATCAGTTCCTTAACTTCTTGCGCTGCTGTTTTACCTCTTGTTGCCCATGAGTCTCCAAATTAGATTCTATGGCTAACATGTTCAGAAGTGCCTCAATGACTTAGGTTCTAGTCTTTTCAAAAGCAAGTTAGACCCACTGTTTTTGGTATAAGAGTGAAGAGCCTAAGCAACTTGGACAGGTAAATTCTAGCTCATTTAGCCACTCAGGAGTCCCGGTTGCATTGAAATCTCTCTTTAAAGAGACTGAAATCTCTCTTTAAAATAGAAACCAGGAGTTTAAGTCACATAGGGTATATTCTTCAGAAGTCTGCAAGAGCAGGCACACTATCTTTGCAAAGTATCAGGCCCATGTGTACTGCTCAAGGAACAGTAATAATTAATAGGTTAACACATGGGTAGAAAAGAAGAGGATCAACACAGTATACAAGTACTGGAACATGGGGTCTGTGATGACATTTTCTTAGCGCCAGCCATAAAATATATCGCCAATAACCATAGTTAAAATCTAACATCTTCGGAGGAAAATGCGAGCATGTTTACTAAAAAATAACTTTTCCCCCACGAGTCTGGCAAGACTTACAGAAACCAAATCCTTCTGTTAGTATCAGGATAATCCACTTCATGTTTTTGGAGGGAGGGATGAAAGAGACTTGGCAGCTGTGAGTGCCTTGATATCCAATTTCTTTACGAGACTTTAAGTCAGGCTGGCAGATCTACAACTGCCTCCAGACTTTAGCTCTACAGTGCAACTTTGCCTTTGTCAGTAAAAGAATAGACCCTGAAGCACCTGGAAGACAGGCACAGGGAGAGGAAGAGTGGCATGGCCTTTTCAGAAGGTTCCTAAAAGAGGTTGCTGCAGGAAGTAGGGAGCAAGCAGTGTCCCAGCTGTAAACTGGGCTTCAGGGTAGTTGGGATCAGGATGCCTACCAGTGATATCTATTACAGGTTTAGGCACCTAGTGAGACCACTGGGAACAGACCTATCTAAACAGCCACTTCTAATACCACTAAGTCCCTGGCTCCCAATTACTTATGCTGTCTGTCTGTATGTATGCATCTGCTAACATCCTGCATGTGGCAAGACTGAATAAAGAAGTCCGCTGATGAGCACCATTTCACTTTGACAGCATTGCTAAATACCCACTAAAACTCAACACAGAAGGCATTGACTCACCTGCCATTTAACAGCACACAGGTAGGCCTTGAAACTCCCAACTGGATTATAGCACCCCACAAAGAGTCTCTAATGAGTAAGCTGTTTACATAAGCTTTAAGTTTCCTGAGGAAGAAATGCCACTAGAAGCAGTGTGGTTCCTTGCTACACTGACATGCACTGACCTAACCTATTAGCATCATTGACAGGCAGGCACAGGAAGGCTACTGCCTGAACTTTGCCTCTGCCAAAGGACAGCAGCTACTTTAAATGTAAAGGAACAAGGATGAGCACTTCATTTCCTTGCTCCCCCACCCCATCCTGGAAAGGAAAATGAAAGGTCCACATCCCCTCTAAGGGTCTCTTCTAGCCTGGTGCTTTTAAATGAGGCCACATGCGCACTCAAACATGGAGTGTATTACTGGAAAAAGTAATTCAACCTTGCTCTCCAAAGTTACCAATGCTACCATCTCCTTTCTTTTCTTACTTTGAATGAAACCTTTCCGGGAATGCCAATGGAAGCTGCTAGCTACGCAGAATTATAAGATGTGCCAGGCTGCAGCAGACAACAGCCATTGTGTCAACATCAGGACTAGAACCCAGAACCTTTAACTCCCCAAACTCAGGCCTCCTCCTCTTCTTGAGCCACAGTGAAATGCCTCCCAGCAGTAGCAGGCCTCTTATCATTTGCTGGCAATCTGCCTGCTTGTGCTCCTCCCGCAGTTAATGCTGAAGCTACTACTTGCTTCCAAGGGATGCAGGACTGGGGTCTTAGCAAGCACAGTACTGTTTTCTCCTCTCAAAATCTGTCTGCACTCTTTCCAACATGTCTATCAGTGTGGTTACAAGCCTCTGGCTTTAGTGGAAGCAGTTACTCAGGGAGTAAGTCTCCTGCTGTGATGTTTAGCATGTCCCCAGCCATGTGGCTGAAATCCTAGACAGCACCAGTGCCCCTGAAAGCTTCCTATGCAGCCCTGCCCCTGGCTGGAAGCCATAATATTTTGGTCGAACGTCACTTTGGAGAGTTTGTTTGAGGCCAAATCACATTTCCGCCTCCTGTAAATGAGCAGTTCTAAATAATGGGATATTTAGCCCCTGAAAATACAAGCAGGAGGCCAAGTCATCAGAACAGTCGGGAGCAGATCTCCCTGTGCGCTCTGGCTGCCTTTATAGGGAACAGAAGAGCACATTTTTGTAACTGCTTGTCCTCTTTAATCCCTGCTGAGTTAGTCATAGAGTCAAATGCCAGATCAAAAGGAGGCCCTAGCAAGTGTTCCAGGGAGGTCTCCAGCTGCCAGGCTCTCCCACAGGAACAGCTGTCGGCTAATGGGCAAGCTATAAACAGGGCACTTAGGACAGAAATGACAATAGAGGAAGGGAGGCGGGAACAAAGGGGACTTCTCAAAGGCTGCAAAAATAATTAAGAAAAGAGTCTGACAACAGAACTTGTCAACTTGAACACTGACCACCCTCTGCCTCCTTCAGTCAGACCAAGCAGCCAAGATTCTCCAGTGTGTAAACAGATGGCAGAAAGTGCAGGCTGCTGCATGTGCAGAGGATGCCTTGGCCTGCCGGCTTGCTCTGCTGTCAGGATTTGCTATTTACTGAAGGATCACCACTGGGGATGGGCTGGGGCTTCTCGTTTGCAAACCTATTTTACATGCTCTGTATGCTGCCTAGAACCAATCCCAAATAAGGTCTAATACAAGAGTAGGAACTATTGAATGGCAGTCCCCCTCCTTCCCCTGGCCATTTGAAGTGAAGGAACAGAAGCTTGTCAAGGCAAGGAGGGGCAATAGGGGAAATATATGAACCTGACTGCTTCAGAAAAGAAGCAGTTCCTAAAAAGCCATCAAACTTATTCCAAAGTACAGCTCCTGTCTTCTCCAGGGTTATGGAGGCAGCTGCAAAAATGCAGACTGCAAAGCATTTGGAAAGTCAGGATTTCAATGAGTAGATGAATTTAAGTGGGGTATTTGAAAACCCAAATCCATTTGGGAGATTAAGTCCCTCAGACTCCTTGGAAAATCCCAATTTCATATTCAAATTCACTTCCATTTCTCTCATCAAGATCAAGGAATACACATAATGTGCCCTTTAGCCCACAGGTCCAGTTCAGCTTCTCTTGCCTGCTGCAGAAATGCTTTTAAATTTCAGAAGACACTGCCAAGGAGGTGTGGGGGGGATGGGGAGGGGGTGTGTTCTTTTTTTGCCTACTTGCCCTCTAACCCCTACTACAAATGTTGTAATGTACTTCTACAGGAGAGCAGCTATAGCAGAAAGAAAATAACCTACCTGCCGGATGACCTGGTATCACGAGGCTGTTGGTGGGTAACGCTGGTGGAGGTGGCAGCGTGGGTGGGGTGGCGAACATGGCCGTATGGTGCTGGTGTTGGGTCTGTGATCTGAGTGAGAAGTGCGAGGTAGCAAGATTAGGGATGGAGAGGGGCAGGGCTGGACCAGAAGAATGGTGAGGTGGGATCTGCGGGGAATGAGGAAGGTGTTTGGGGAGGCTGATGCTTGTTGCGCTGCTGGCACTGCTGCTCCTGCTGTGGGGTGCGAAAAATGGATGGGGGGGGAAGAGAGAGAGAGAGAGAGAGAGAGGATGTTACTACACAATATCAAAGCAATACAATAACTGCACAGCAGCACAGGCAGCAAGGCTCTGGAGCATACATGAGCCCAATGGATCCCTCAGACCTTTCCCAGCATGACTTGGGAACACCTGGGTGACATTCTCTTTCATGACTGACAGGTTTCAACTCCCTGAGCTGTCTGTACATTGCTGATCAGAGGGCATAAGGGCAAATGCTTTTACACTTTCGTTTAGCCTTTGATGACCGTAAAACCACAACAGCACGTGATCAGGATTCTTGGTTCTTGTAATCCTTTTTCTCTCTGTAACTTCCAAATGCCATTAGTCACCTCTGCTGCATTCTTTATAATAGTATTTTATGTCGATCTATCTGGTATATTACATATATTGTATAATTCATGTATAATCATATGACATTTTCATTGTAATGGCTTTTCAGATTATTATACTGCACAGCATCCTGAGAGTGTTTCTGAGGATGAGAAAGAGAGAAGGGAAACATCAGTGCAGTTAGATAATGCACACTCCCATGATGATGATACCAGCATCTTGCTGTCAGGGAGTCTAAGCTCCCTGGCATACTTTACATGTTTTGAAAAGTGCCAAACGTTATTAAACATTTATAATGTAGTAGTACTCAAAGGCTAAAGCCAAAGTAGGTTAGAAAATTGACAGTTCTATACACACTTATAGCTTGGTGTAGATGCAGCTAACATGTGATGATGTTAATGGAGCTCACTGAATTATCTCCTTAACCAGGCTATTCTATTTTTTGGGGGGAGGGGGAGGGGAGGAGGAGGAGAAGGTGCTTTTCACACTAACAAGCAAATTGCATAGACTTCAGTTTATTCCCATATGTTGACTAAACTGCCTCTCTCTCTACAAGTTTACGCGTGGATCTTACTTGCTGGACAAGAATATTTTAAGGGACACAATTAAGCTTCCCGCTAGCCGACAGCTTTGGGGAACAGTTTACTTGCAACGGACTTTTTATTGTGTCCGAGAGTCACATTCTGAGATGCAGCCTCAAGAAAAGGTCAAATTGGACTTGGCGTGTGGTATTTTCCAATACAGCCACTAATGCCAGTGAAACTGCACCAGTCCCAGAAACAAAATCATCTGAACCTCTGAAACCACATCAGAACTAAACCTCCTATTTCTATGGTCTGAGTTGGTCAACTATAATTACAAAAGGTCCAAAGCACAAATAATCTGGACCTAGAAAGATCTGCACCACAGCCACACAAACCTGTAGGAAGCCCAAATCACAATCTCCCATGAAGCTAGTGATCACAGCTCGTGATTAGCTGGAAATGGACAGCTTAGTGATGCTGACCCAGAGAAATTCAACATCTCCCAGAAGTGGAGCAATACCTTCTAAATACACTTTCTGTGGGAGACAAGGTAGGAGTGACACAAGTCTGCCTTTCTCTGTACCTGATGTTATTGAGTCCGTTGGGGGCCTGGTGATGAACTTGGTAGCCAAGAGGGGGAGGGATGTGACTCTGAGGCTGGGTGCGGAGCTCAGGTATCAGCTGAGGCTGAGATTGGGGCCGAGGCTGAGGTTGTGACTGTGGTCGAGGTTGTGGTTGAGGTGTGAGCCTTGGTGGTGCTGGTGCGGAGATTACCGGCTCCTTCTTCAACAGCGGGCTTGCTCTGGCGCTTGATGTAGGCGCTGAAGAAGTGGAAGTCACGACAGCAGCAGCTGGCTGAGGGCTGGGAATAGGCAGCACAAAGGGCACGTCGGTGCTCAGCTCCTGGCTGCGCTCTAGCCCTGATACCTTTGGGACATTTGCTGCCTTCACCTCAGGTTTGTCATTCAAGGTTGGACCTAACAGAACAACAACAAAAGCAAAGTGACATATTGAAGCATCCCTCCTTTCTCCAACTTTCCAGATGTTTGCCTAGTAAAAAAAAAGGGTGATATTTTGCTTCTGGGAGCATCTCTGCAACAAGGATGGTATGTTTGTCTGTCTGTCCTGCCTATAGAAGACACTGGTTGACTGCTGTGACCTAGTGAGGTACATGTTGCCACAGACTTATTATATAGCCTTCCTCCTTCTACAGAGCCTTAATACTATACAGCAAAAATGTGTGAATGCTTTTGATATTACGATGCTCATGCATCTTTCTCCAAAATTAAGTTACTGGAGTTGATGATAAATCCTGTGAACATAAACTTTTATCACCAAGGATATGGGATCAGTCATTCTCGATCATCTTTCAAGGTATCCAGATTGTGAATCTTGCCAGTCGATACACACAGTAACTAATCACCAATTACTATTGTGTGATGCCCAGGCCTCTCACAAGACAGAAGATGGAACAGTGATCAAATGTAAGGTTTTGACCTCAATCTTCACTCAATGGGCATTCACATGTGAAAACAGAACAAAAGTCTGGAGAGAAACCGACTCCCTAGCACAATGAGCATATTAATGCAGCCCTGTTCCCCCAACTATGCTGTGGTATCAACACACAAACAGCTGTAATCTCTGCTAAAATCCTAAGTACTGTTCTAATGAAGGGCTGCTGGGCACCAATCAACATTAATCTTTGTTAAAAAAAATTAAATCAAACTATGGAATGTCAAGAAGTCAAAGTAAGAGCATGGAAACCTCATGCAACATGTTCAATACTCAGTTCCCAACGATGGCTCCCTTTCAACATGATGTATGTATTCCTGATGTGCCTGAGTGATCCATAATTCATCACAAGAGGAGTCTTTCATGGCTTGTGGGAGTCAGTGTTTTCCATTTGCTTCCCAGCCCCCTCTCATCACATATACACAGAAGTTTTAGTTTAAATGTATTGTACATGTTTACCTTATGCACCAACATAATTTTAGGGTTCTATTTATTTTGGTTTCGGCCCACCCACGTTAGCGGAGAGTGTATGACAGAGGAGCATGGGAGACAGATGCTGTCAACCGTGTGACAATGCACACATGCTCACAACACTCATATGAATAAACTTCACCTCTGAAATATTAATTCATGAAAGGACTAGACCACATTGAAATAAGTTATATGACACGGAGGACATGTGGAAAGAACACAACCATTCAGGATGACTCTGTACTCATTTCAACAGTACAAACAGGCTCTGGCCAACCATTTGCTTGCTTGTTCTATGCTGGGCCTGAGTCACTTGTGCCTGGCTCCAGTGACTTCAGTGGAGCTATGCTGGAATAAAACTGGACAAAGGCAATGATAAATCAAGTTGTCTACTTCCCTGTAATGTACCAAGGTGCTTTATATTCCTGAAATATACCCCCAATGACATGGTGCTATTCATGCGATAAAAGATGATTTTGCAAATTGTTGTGGCTCTGTTACACCTGCTGTATAGTTTCCTCCATATAAACAATAGGTATACAGAAGACAATGGGAGAGAGGAGCCAAAATACGCTATTTTCAGTAGCAAAAATTCCAAAGAAACTAATGCTTTGACGAGACCAAATGGGAGCTCCAGTGCTTCCATTTTTGAGAAAAGACTACAGATGTGCCAAATTACTAAGGCGTTGTTACGTGTGGTCAACTTTGTTGCGTTTCTTTTTCAGATATGATTTAATTTATTGTCTGTGTCTTGGTTCTGAAAATAATGGTATAGAGGTTTTGTTGCACTTATTTTTAACACAGAGGATTTACTTACATTTAATGTTTATTATTCTAATAATTTCTGTTCGTGTAGCCACTGCCAGTGGCTGACATTTAGCTAAATTCATGTCCCTGGGAGACTTACGGACTTTCAGTGGGTTTGGCATTCTATTGACCATGTTCTTCAAACAAAGCAAGTTAATAACTCTACATCTGATTGCTTTTCATGCATTACCCACTGCAAGTCACTGGGTTCCACTTCTGAACACAGATTCTAGGACATTCTGTTAGTTCATTCCAACAGAGATAAACTTCCTACAGTGTAATGTCAGACAATGTAAATGAATGGCGTAGACTGACTACACTGGCACCACAAAAGTTAAAGCTGAGTAAAAAGTCAATTAGATCCACAAGAAATCAATGAAGTATTGCATTAAAAGCAGCTGTCCACCCAGCCCTAGCTACAACTATTGATTCTTTGGAGTTCTAGCATTGGCTCTTGTTTGCCGTTTTCTCCAAGCAACAGTCGGATCCCTTGTGGGATATAACTGACCAGTGTCAATTTTGCCAACTCCCTTCTCTCAAGTTGTAACACCATAATGTTTTTGTTTGTTCAGTTGTCTGAGAACAATTTAAGACCCCATGAAAATACTAGGACACATTTTTTGCAGTAGGAAGGCATTGGGCACGAGAGAAGAGCTTCTTCCTCCCTCTAAGCTGCGCTGCAAATGGATCTAAAAGTGTTTACAAGGGAAAGCTGTGGCACAAGTAAGTGCGAGAGTAGGGAAGAGTGTAAGAGACATGGGAAAATCCATATATCAAACAAGATGCTGTATGTGTGGCTGGATGGAAGGGACACATTATCTGGGGATATCAGAGTTGTCCCTAGTTTTAATAGCCATGCAGTGAGTGGAAGCAAAACCACTTCATGTGGCTGATTTAATAAGGGCTTTGTGGGCAGGCAGGTGCAAGTAATAGGGAAAACAGAAAGCATGGAGGGAAATGTTAAGAAGAGAGCTAGAGTGGCCCAGGACCAAGCACTCTGACCTGGACTTCGAATATTGCAGAGCTAAGGTGCCTGTGGCTTCAGGGTTGTTTCAGGCCATAAGAGGCACAGGCAAAGTGTGAGTTTCGGATGCAGGGCAGGACTTGGATTCCAAAGTTGCTGAAAGCCTACGATTACTCGGAGAGTGAGAGGCGCAGGTTGAGTCTCTAGCAGGGAGGACAGAGCCCGATGAACATGGAACGCTAACATCCAAATAGAACCACTTCAGTTTTCATCATGTGTCTTTGCTCTTGTGTAGAGGGCACTTAACGCACCCTTTCATCACACAAGGCTCCATATTTCTATTGGTTCTGCAGGGTAAACTCTCTTGGTTTTGCTCAGCTTGGGTTCTCTGGGATACACTTTTTGCTTCAAATGAACAATGTCCCGATCTTTCTGAGGTATCCATGACAGTAATTCCAAAGCTGTGCTTTACTTCATTTAGTCAATGCCCCACTCTAGTACTAACTTGCCCAGAGCCCCAGCTACCAAAATCATCACAGCAATCTTCTCACATTGGGAACACAATACGCTGGTCACTCTGGCTGTGTAACAATGGCAATGACCCTTCAAGAGCCCCATGACATACACCCAGGATGAGGAAATGGCTTTGTTGCATCAAAATGTGTATTGCATCTTGGTTTTTATTCTTTTAAATTATTTCCTCATCCTTTCCGAACAGGATCCAGAATGTCAGAGATCTTCTGCAAAACATCTGAAATGTCTGGGATTTTCAGCTTCACACTCTTTATACAGGAGTTGTTAACCCTTTGGTACAAGTTGCCTTCACTTGACCAGAGATAACTTCTGGTTGCATGTGAAATTCTTCTATGGGAAAAATGCCACACTGGTCTTTAAGGAGGGACAGTATAATTGGGTCTCACAGCTTCTTTAAGGGGCTCTTGCCCTGAGGTCACACATCTATTGACCCACTGTCTAATCCTGCGTGCCAAACCCCAAGCTACCCCATGACAAGCACTGGGTTCCCCGTCTCACACTGGAACATTCGAGACACAGAAATGTGTTTATTTTTACCAAGTCCTAGAGTAGCTAATTTTCATGCTTAATGATAACAGGCTGAGCCAATTTGCCTAAGACTTGACAGTCAGCTCCAATAACTCAACCTTAATTAAAGCTGAACGCATGTCAGTTCAGCTCCTTCCTTCACAGGAAATCTGACATTTACAATGATTCATGTTTCAGCCGTGCTATGTAAAGGCTGAATCACATCTGCCATTCTCCACCTTGCACAGAGTTACCCCTTTTCATTATGCCAACTTTATTTTCTAACCAAACACCTTGGACTTCTCCCATTAAAAGACTTTATTATTATTTATTCTGATCATCACTATTCTCATCATCATTAATACTACCAGGTTTACAATACATCAGGGTTTATGTGAAGCAAATGGAGCCAGAAAGGGTGCTGGACTGAAACTGCCCTAACAAAAGAAATAAAACAATCCAATTTCAGTGACTGTCGGCTTGAGCACCTGGAACTGAAACTTGCAATCTTGTAAAGCAGTTACATTATTTGGTCTTATGCTACTTTATTATTCAAATTCAGCTTGGCTAAAATAAAAATTTTATACAGTATTTTTAAAGAGCACAGAGGGTTTTTGCCACTGCTTTCAGGATATTTGAGGGTACTTACAGCAATAGTGATTTAAGGTTCAAAAATCCTATGGAAGCCAGAAGTCATCCAAGCCATAACCGACTTCACAGCGGAAAGCAAATTCCTGAAGAGCTTATCTGAGTTTGCATGATCCTGCTGCACGTATCTGATATGAAATCTAATTGAATTTAAAATCTGCTATCAGAATAAATGCTCTCTGCCCTCCTCCCCCATGTTGGAAAACTTGCCAGTTCGCCATAGCAGGCAAATACGATACAAAAAGGCCCAGACACAAATGAAATCTGTTGTATTACAGGAATTTGCTTTCAAGATGATTAAGAATTGCTCAAGTGAGAGGGATTAAACTTGCAAAGGCTGCTTTAAGGACTCCAAGAAGCAGTTGCTGTGTTATGCAAACAGAACTTAGACCAACAGTTATTTCCAGACTTGCTGCCTTGCCTCTTGCTCTTTGCAACTGCAGGTTGCTGTTGAAAGGAGATCGTCAGCACACATATGACTGGAAATCATCTAATCTTGCCTATGCTTACTTCCTTTGTTTCTTGGAAAAAAAAGGAATGGCATCATCTAGATATATTTTGTAGTTCTCTCAATATGTGTAGAGATAGGTAGGGTGATGGGGTGACATGAGAGAGAGTTCTCCAAAACCCTGATTTGCAGCAAAGGGATCAAAGAACATATTTTAAAGCAAGAACTTAGCTAATCAAATTAGACCATCGTTTCTAAACAGAGCCGTCACCAAGGCTATGTAACGTATTGAGGATATGAAACAAACAGCAAGAATATATAGAGTTGGACACAACACAGTAAATTGATACTAGTAGCTTAGAAGACAAAAATCATGATTCAAGTAGAAATAATTTTCTACTGTGGACTTCTGCTCTCATATCCAGGCTTTCTTATTTAGGGGACCACAGGAAGGTAGCGCTAATTAAAATATTAGACAACCGATAAATTAATTAGCTTGGTTTCTATATTTAAGAGTATCAGAGCTAATGTGTGGAAAGTCACACAACATAAATGGCACCTTCACATATCAAATACCTGCCCCCATTTCAATGCAAATTGCCATGACGACTTGCAACTCATATAAGAACGTATTTTTCTTAGGGGTTTCACATATTTAAAACAGAAATACATGAAAGATTATAAGCCAGTGGTGCAGAACTGACCTGTCGTAGCAACCAACTGCACCCCCCCACTGAGTCTGTATCCTAATACAGCCATGTCCTCATGCACCTTGAGATAGCAATGCTGACTACACTGTAGATATATTTTCCTCCATCTTTCACCTTTTTCTATCATCACTGAGATTAACAGTTCCTGTTGCTAATGCACAGGGTTCTGAACCAGGAGATCTTGGTCAGTATGATCGGTTTGCTACAGACTCATTGAATTATTTTGACCAAGTTACTTAACACCGACCAAGTTACTTAACACCAATGTCCTCAGCCTCCCCATTTGGAAAAGAACCTCGGCAGGGTTCGGAGGATTCATTCATCTATGCCCAGATGGAAGATGCTATATAATGCAAAGTACTGTTAAAATTATTGTGATGGAAAGACTACATTTCAACCAGCAGTGCTGGGACGCAGCTGGGTGTTCAGGGCAAAGCAGAAGCAGTGACTACTGGTTGCTGCCTGGGTTGTAATTGTGATCACATGGCTGCCAGCAGCAGCAGCTTCTTTTTTCACATCCTCCCTGCAAAGTGGGCACCCGGGGCAGTTGGCCACATCTCCCCCCGCCCCAGTTACACCACTGATTTCAACTGTGGCTTCAAGTTGTCTGGTAACACCCTCAGCCTTGAAGCAAACCATGTTCCTCCAACATGCCTCCTCCTCAGAACAAAACTGACACTTAGTTTATTTGCTTCAAATAATAAATTAAAGTATTTTCTCATATGGGAAAACAGGTCAAATGTAAAAAAACCCAATATTTATGCCTTGCTTGGAATTTGCATCCCTACAGCTGAAGAGGGTAAGGGAAGCTATTATTGGTAATGTCACTGGTTCCCAAAGTTCGTCTCTAGGTGAATGAGGTCTGCTGCTGTCTTTTGACAGGAAGTTCCTTTTGCAATCAAGTTTGGATTCAGCCCCTATCACTCAGTTCATTTGTACAGAGCTGTCTGTCAAGTCAAATTGTCTTGCAACAATCTAAAACGCCCTCAGAACAGCTGCCACTATCAATTACTCTTGCAGACAGCCTTGACTATCAGGAAAAGAACTGGAGCGAGCACTTGCCAGTTTTAATAAACTGTGTTGCCCAAGTCATTTAACCTGCTAGATTGCTGTACGCTGGGGCTGTAACAAGCCTTCAGCTTCTCAAACGGGAAGAAAGCAATGGTGGCAAAAAGCTGTCAACTTGATGCTCGAAATTAACTTCCAAGCATATCTTTTTTCTCAAGCATCCAAATTTAAAGTGAGACCATTTAAAGTCATTTGCACTATGGTATAGTAAAGAAAGCATATCAAAGTCATAACACAGAACTGATGACCCAACAAGGGCGAAGGAAGATATTTTCCAACATTTTATTACCAGGACCACATCTTAAAGAGTTCACCTCTCCTACCATTCACAAATGGATGGACCAGCTCTCTGAGGTACAAAATAGCAGCTCAATTTGCCTACGTTGTCACTGTATTACCAGCAACCAACTATTGACTCAAAGTGCTTTAGGCTATGCTGACAATCTTAGGAGTCCTGTACACTGCACCATAATTTGCTTATTGGCTTTACTGTTAAACAGTGAATAATTAAATACCCGAGTGTACTGAAGTTACTGCATTACCATGATCAGATTGCTAGAAAAAAAATTTCCTAAAGAAGTTTTTATATAAAAATTAGGCTATTTTCTTCTTCCTAACCAACTGTGGAGATTCAACTCTTTGTTGGGAAAATTTCCAGCACAAAAGAATTGCTTTTTTTCCAGAAATTGAGCCAAACAACATTAAGATCTATGGATTTGCTGCTGATTTGCTGCTTTATGGTTCTTTAATGTGATGTTTTATTCCAGGAGATTTCAGGCTTTCCATGCTCTATACAGGCGAGTTAGCTATAAGCATGCGTGACGACACTCCAAAGCAGCAGAAGCCGAATGGAAATGGGCACCAAACACAAGGATTGGGGCCAGGGTGTAGAGAACAAGGATCACCATTCAAATCCTCAGAAAAGTCAGTCACACTGCATTTTCATAGCAAGGCTGCTTTTGGCACCATTTCAATGCAAAGCTGAAACTGGATTTGCAGCCCAGGCACCTACTGTGGATGATGGGGTTGTAATAAGATTGGAAGTTTCATGCAGGCTTTTAATCTGAGGCTATAACATTGGATCAAACACTGCAGGGTTAAATCCCTTCAAGTCCTACTCCTAAACGGATGCCGCATGACTGAAAACCAGTGACGTAACAGGCATTTTACCACCCTGACCATAAAGTAACACAAAAGCTTCTTGTGTTTACCCAGTAAGGGGCTGTTGCAGTCAGTGTGCACTAGATCGAGGGCAAAATCTTATTCTGAAGCAGCAGACAAGAAACAAGATACACAAGCTAGTAAGAAGACTATCAAAAACAAACCCAAACAAATATTCAACTCAAGCCTTAAGCTTTTAAGAGGACAAAACCCTGCTGTATGTCAAGTAATCTTGTGATTTTAATTAGTTGAGCAAGTGCAAATAATAAACTATCAGCTACTACCTTATAGAGGAAAACGTACTACTTTTGCTGTCTGAAATCCATATTGATTCCCATCTCGCCCTGTAAGTGAGTTATTAATCACTCCAATTAAATCATGAACACAGGTCTTTGCACTGAAATTGAACCCCCACCAATAGATCAATAACTCAAACCTCCAAGAGCAATTACTGTTCAGCATAACAGAGCAGCTTTGTTATACAGAATTCCTTGCCGCCACACTCTAAATTGTATCCTTCACATACAGTGTGGATGAACTAGGACTAGGGGGGAAAAAAAAGATGTTATAACTATTAATTTCAAAATAAACAGACATCTATTTAGGGTCACCTAATCTTTCACACATCTTGGAGAAAAGCAGATCTGCCAAGGTCACATTGGAGACATGATTACACTTTTTTTTTTTTTTTACAATTTGTTATTCTAGCAAAGCCCTGATAAGATTGAACTATTGAAGTTCACACTCTGGTTTAATTTCAAGAGGTTAAATGCCAAATCCTTTTCTTATTACTACAAGGAAAGGATCTGCCAGGCTGTGTAATATCCTGTGTGGGCTAAGACAACAATTTTGATTCTTTTGAACAACCTAACCGAGGTGTTTTTTTAAAATGCCATCAGAGAACACCAAATGCCCAAAGAATGGTTTTAAATCTGAAAGCAAGATTTCCTTGAAAGAGGTAAGAATGACCTTTCAGACTTTCTGGACAAGAGAAGTTAAATCAATGGCTGGCTGAGAAGGGCGCTCATTGACAAAGACAAAGGATCCTGCAAGCACCATCTCCTCTTTGCTGGGAACAGGGCAAGATTTCACAGTCCCTCTCTCCCAGCTAGCCAAATATATTCAGGGTCAAAGCCATTCTGCTCTCTGCCTATGAAAATAACTGACACATCTGACCATGAAGAGAGGAACCATCCACACTAAGACACATGCTGCTGCCTCACTGCTTAGCTCCCATGTCCATTTACAGGTGAAAGCCATACTGGAGCAGGCATGCCTGACTACGATTGGCTCATCCCTTCAAGCAGGCCCCTGAGCTCAATCTATCATCCTTCATTAGAAACGCTATTGGCAGCCAATTAAGTGGTGATGGACCCAAGCCATGAAACTAATCAAGATGAGTTCATACAGTAACCTTCAGGCTGCAGGCGGCTGGTTCTCACCAATGAGGAGCATCACATTATTTTTTTCTTCCCCCTGTGGGCTCTTGTTGGATATGTCAAAATGGATTTGGACAGAGACCACAGTACCGTGGAGAAATTATAACAAATCAGAGGTGATACGAGACGATGAGCAGGTAGAGGGCCAAGAACCTGGTTTTTACATTTCAGCATGGTTCCATCCTTTGGTCTGAGCTGCCAGAGAGGAAGGAGAAGTGTACTTTTACAAAGAAAAAAAGAAGACAGATATCTGTTCCCCACTCCACTGCAACACTAAGAACCCAAAGAGTAAAGCAAGTATTTTCTGCCCTGAAGATTACAGGTGAAGTAGAGTTGGGAAGACCAAATAAGACTATAGTTTCATAGTTTCATAGTAGCTAGAGTCGGAAGGGACCTAGGTAGATCATCTAGTCCGACCCCCTGCCTTGGCAGGAAAGAGCACCGGGGTCAGATGACCCCGGCAAGGTGCTCATCTAACTTCCTTTTAAAAATCCCCAGGCTAGGAGCCTGCACCACTTCCCCTGGAAGCCGGTTCCAGGCCCTAGCCGCCCTGACTGTGAAGTAGCGCCTCCTAATATCTAATCTAAACTTACCCTCCGCCAGCTTGTGACCATTATTCCTGGTCACTCCTGGGAGCGCACGGGGGAACAGGGACTCCCCCAATACCTGCTGATCCCCCCTGACCAGTTTGTAGCAGGCCACAAGGTCCCCCCTTAACCTTCTCTTGTGGAGGCTAAACAGGTTCAGGTCCCGTAGCCTCTCCTCATAAGGCCTGCCCTGCTGACCCCTGATCATACGAGTGGCCCTCCTCTGAACTCTTTCCATATCGTCCACGTCCCTCTTGAAGTGTGGCGCCCAGAACTGGACGCAGTACTCCAGCTGCGGCCTGACCAGTGCCGCATAGAGGGGGAGGATCACCTCCCTGGACCTGCTCGAGATGCATCTGTGGATGCATGACAGGGTACGGTTGGCCTTCTTGACTGCCTCCCCACACTTCCGGCCCATGTTCATCGTGGAGTCAATGATGACTATGATCCTTTCTCCAGAAGTACATCTTGGATACTACTTCAAAATCAATTCATCTCAAGTCTTAGGTGGGAAACACGATAAAACTGCACAGCAACACTGGATTGAACACATAAATGTTTATGATTGTGCCCACCCAGATAGTCTGGACTGCATCAAGGTCAATGGGCATTCATGCAAGCCAAATTCTGTCTGCTCAGATGGTTTTTCTATCATTTCTAAAACCCTATGGAAATATACAAGCAAACTAGAGTCATCATATATATTTATGGTCAAATTTTGCCTTCAGATACATGCATATGGTTCCAAGTGAGTTCAAATCAGAAGAGTATGGCCTTGTATAAAGAAAATGTCAAAGAAAAATAGCCCTCTTGATTTCATTGCACAAGTAATCATGATGTCATAGAATAGGATACCGCTTTATGGTTTTCCTTTTAGCTTTGGAAGTAACATGCAAGTTGTTCTGTAGTGGCTGGCTAAGCAAAGTGAGCACTTATCACGTGTCCCAGATCACAGGTAAGATTAGAATATTAAAACCAACTATGTATAGAAAAAAGGAAGTGATTTCAGTTTACAAAGGGCACAAGGTTCCTTTTTCCTTCTGGGAAGCTGGGTGATGGTGGAGGAAGGAATCTCAATACCAGGCGTGACAACTGTACAGGAACCCAGAACACACCATGCAGAACCATTCACCTGCAGCCAGTTTCTACCTGAAATAGTAAATGGAAACACATTTACTCCAGACTTAGCTTATAAAAACTGAAACTGGGAAGAATTTTTTTCTAAACACCTGACACACGAACTGAGATCCCATTTTCCAAAAAGGATGTATGAGCTTACATATACCTAGTTTTCAGTAAGACTCAAGATTTTAAATCCTTATAAATGCTTTGACAATTTTCATCCAACATGAGTTTCACTTGGTATAGGCTTTCATTAGAGTTATGAGCATCATTTTAGTAATTAGGACACATGGTTTCAACAGGACTGACTCTTGACTAGCATGTTGAAATGATCTTTCCTCCCTCTTTTAAAAGAAAATTACAGATTGCCATTGAGTCATATTTTCTACCTGGCTGCTCATTAGAGATGGGCCTAAGTACGATCAATTCCAATTCCAACAGGAGAGCACAATGGCTGCCAGGACACAACTTTCATCACTGGTCATGCAGCATTCCTCCCTAATGATTTAGCTTTCATTTCAGCACATGGGTGTCAGCCTCGTTTGAGCCACGAGACTTGAACTCACAGCTTTTCTCCTTTACAAATACCCTGCTTTTCTTGGCTGGACATGCAGTTGTTTCAAAACCCAGTGTTTGAGGTTGGAACATCAGTTCTACAGTGAGGTACGATGACACTGAAAATGCTGGATGGCAGCATGACTGAATCACTTGGGCGGACAGCATTTGACTGGAAATGAGAAAGCTTCTGTTTACTGAGAAGGAGATTACCTGGCTGGGAAGCAGCGATGGCGAAGGAAATGCAGCTGAAGGACAGGACACTTTAATAGCCTTGGGTAAATTATTACATTTATTACAGTTTTCACTGAAGTAGTTGGGGTGCTATAAATAAATAATACAGGATCACCCCCTTTTACGATTCCTTGCAGGTCTTGGCGCACACTGCATGTGTGTGGATGCTGAACATCTGAAAACTGGAAAACTGGTAATAAACCTCTGTGTAATCCTGGAACCCTGTATTTCTCCAGAAAAAAAAAAAAAAGGATTGAGGCATGTTTTCTCAGCTGCATAACACCGCCAGGAGCTGGACACAGCTTCTATTTTACCATTCACAAAATACTTTCTTTCGGTCAGAGTAAGTGAACAATTCTTAGAAGGATTATTTTATGAGTTAACTGTTTTACACTTTATTAAATGTTCAGCAGAGTAACATGTTTTAGCAGTTGTGCTTCCCACGGCAACGGCTAGATCTTGCCCTGCAGAATGTAAGGGCTTGAAATGAGACCAAAAAGAGCTTCTTTCCCCACTGCAAGTGACTGCTCAGGGTCTTCTCCCCCAGTGCTCAAAGACATGCTGAGTAAGACCCCTATCTTGTACTGCCAAGCTTATTCATTCAAAACCGCAAGTCAGGATCACCCAAAATAAAGAGACTGCTTTATAAAACAAAGTCTTTCTTGTTAGAACAACAAATTCAGGGATCTCTTTCTTTGCCTCCTGCTTTGCGAGCCTTCAGGGTTCCTCTATTCACATTTTCAGTCTTGAACACAACTAGACATGTATTTTTCTATTTAACCTGAGAGTTAGTGTCACATGACCTCAGCAGCCAGGGATTTTTTTCTGTTTTTAAAAAGCACCAAGCATCATGAGAGACTTGGTAAAAGCATGAGCCCTGGCAATGACCACCAGCTGACATGATGGTATCTAGGCTTTTATAGGGCACCATGCTTACCAACGGGACATGCTTCATCAGGCAGGATGCCTGTCCATCCTCACTTGGCAAGCCTCAGTTAGCTAATGGGCAGGGTGCAGCCAGCAGCCTACATTAACTGCAAGCATGTTTGCTGTCAAAGCATGTCATCAGCCTGCCTTACAGGGCGGTGCGCAAGCTGTGTGCGGACCCTTAATTCTACTTAAAAATATTCACCTGATTCTTCCTGAGCTAAGATGACAAGCAATGCAAAGGATCTATGGTACTGGAAAGACTCTTCCTTTGGGTTCTGTAAGTTCAGATATCAAGAGAGGCCATAGAAACTCAGTAAGATGAAGAGCAGGATTTCTGAGGGAAATCCTGTTGGGGAGAGAGGTCCTGCATATTGCTGTGATACTTCTAATTAAACAATGGCAAGCAAAGTGAGACAGTACTAGCCTGGCCTCTGAACAGGCATTTAAAAAATAACACAAAAAAGCAAGCCTACTGAGTGATGGTAAGTCTGACAAGCCTCAATAACTGCTGATTTGTCACCTGCATGATATCCCTCCGAACCCCTGCTTCAGCAATGTCCTTCAGACGTCTCTGCACTCCACTCTGTAGGTTCAGTTCCAGGGAAAACAAGAGAGCTGCAATCATTTCTAATGGGTTTATTCCGCAGTGGTCTACGCTGGATGTCAGAAGATTGCAGAAAAAGCGTGATCGTGCCTGTATGCAATCACTGCCTGGAGTGTGGGGCTGCTTTTCTGGCTCAGGGAAATCTGAACAAAAAGAAACCAGAGGTGGGGAGAGGAGGTCTTCCTGGGGTTTAGGGTCAAATTATCTTGATTTGGGGGGGGAAAAAAAAAGCAGCTCAGTAAGTTGTCCAACCTCCTTACTTAATATGTAGCTGTGGTTGTGAAAATGGAAAGCTATGCTGGGAGATCACCTGGTCTTTACTGACCAGGAACCAAATGAGTGATTTACCATGAATGACTCAACAAAATCCTGGCCTGTTTACATGTTAAGCCTGGCTCTCATGGTTCAGTAACTCTGTCACATTAATGTTAATACATATATGATCTAAGCAATCACTACCTGAGATTCTGCAGTCACTGTGAAGGCCACATGTCATCTGACTGAGATGGCCACAGTAGACTGCAGAATCACATGGGGGAAAATCCAGCTCAAGACCCTGCCAGGATCACCTCCTCCAAAAAATGAATTATCAAAACAAACAGACTGAATCCATCCAACAGCATTTCAAGTTGCATCAGGGATAATTAAAATATTTAAGGGACAAGCTGCAAGTTGTTAATCAGGCAACATTTATTTGAATGGTGTGTGCCCTTTGGATTCGGTCCCTATGGCAACCAAATATTCGCTCCAAAAGGATGCGCTGGAAGGAACATGTCAGGAGCTGCCTCAACATTTTAATTTACCGAATAAGCAATGAATAAATGCAGCTATTGACAAGCAGAGCAGAAGCAGAAAAGGTTTGTAAACAGCATTAGGAGCCACAGATGGTCTTTTGCTATTTAAGCCTGAAACAAGTGCATTTTCCCTTTAAATGCATCTGCTACTAAGATCAACAAGATGCTACTGTCTTGTGGGCTGGGTGCTGTGCCACATGTATTGGCTGCAGATAATACAATCTCTTTGGTACTTGCGCTTGCCCTCACTTCAGTCTGGCTGGATTCTGATTATTTGCTGCAGCTCTCCCGATGGGAAGATGCTGGCTTGAGGAGCTCCTAAAAAAATCTATCCTTTCCCAGTTTACTTGTTTCCACCTTTCTAGGCTATATAGGAGAAGGGCCTTTGAAAACCAATGTAATTTAAATGGCAATTCCACAGTACCTCAGGAAGGGAAATGTAGAGAAATGTTCCCTTCTCTTTTCAAAGGAGGAAAATGGGTTGGCATGTAACAGCAGAACCATATGCTTATTCTTGACTGACTTGTTCTCTGATAGCACTCAAAGTCCTCAATCAAAATTATGGCCTCAGTGAATACCATAAAGACTCCCTGCAGGCAGTTTGGAGAGCTCCTTCCATGTTCCAAGGTGATGTCTCCACGGGGGCAACAGAAATTTTGGAAATGTGTATGTCTAAGAAACACTAGAGAGAAATTTGGATAAACAGTCCAGTTGATGTGTTGCACAAGCGTTGAGGCTTCTCCCAGACAAATGTACTCCTGAATCTCAGCTTTCATTTAAAATGCTCTCCACTCTTTATGATTGGGGAGTAAAACCTCACATATGTGAAGAGAGTATAAACTGATGCTGTGCAGCTAGCTTACATTTACAATGTCTGAAACAATAACTCTTAACAGCTGCAAAATGCACCATTTTCTCAAATGCCCTCACTTCCCTCTAATCCCTGCTGCCTCACTTTGGAGTTAGATTACTTCCACTGTGGTAGCAGCTCCTGCAGGGACCCCTGCACCTTACTGAAAGGTCACTGAACGGAGTATTCATTGGCTTACCCACTGTCCTATATCTGAACCTCTAGCAATTTTTTTTGCAATACCTTCTTGCTGCAAATTGTCACAATGCAGCAAACTATACAATTCTGTTTCCCTCCCCGCCCTACAATGCCAGCCACTGCAAGTAGCAGTCCCTGAAATGTCCATGTCTTTTATATTCTAAGCTTCATGTTTTAGGATGCGATTAGGCAGAAGCTCTGATGGTACTAACCATGCTCTCCGCTGGTAAGCTAAGCAAAAATACAGGAAGTTGCAGCACAGTGTAACAGTAATTAGAAGTTTCTGGGTACACTACGATCACAGAAAACACTTGAAACTAAATCGATGCATATTTATTTGTTTAATTTTGGCTGAAATGGGGACCAGAAAACCTGTTGTTTTGGATCCTGGAATTTTTTCCAAGATAATATCTGTAACGTGATTATTTGCTCTCAAATGCTGGCAGTGTGAACTGAAAAACACTTTTTTTTTTTTTGCTTTAAATAACTTGTTGCACACAAGTTTCCTAATCCTGCAAAACCAAAAAAGCTTCAACAGCAGATCTGAGTGTAACAAGTTCACTGCATCTGGGATTCTTGTACATGATGAAAACAAAAATGGGAGTCCCTTGAGTAACTGCTGAAGGCCAGCCACCTTGATTGCTATTTTACAGCTTTTTTAAAGTGGGGCTTTCTGTAAAGTCAAAGTGAGACTTTTATGTAGCCTCAGCTACACTGAGACGAGGTGGAACTAATACTACAGAGACATCCCAGACAGGAATCAACTACAAATCACACAAGAAAAAGTGAGCATAAGCATTGCTAAGGCATCTCATCTGATTCTTTCAGACTTTTCTCTGACTGTAGGAGTTATTTGTAAATAACTTTGCATATGCTAAAAATGCTGCCCTCTAAATTAGAAGGGGTTCTTAAATAATACACATCTGTGGTTGTTACAAAACTTCTACAGGTAGAACTGATATAGACTCAGGAAGTGCACAACAAAGATGCCACTGTGAAAAATGAGCCAGCATTGTAAGACTAAGTTAAATGAATCCATCCAGGGTCTTCCTTGCCCTAGGCCACTGACTGGCATACTCAAATTTCTCATATTCTTACATGCTAAGTTTACTTAATCATGTTGAAATGATTTTAAGAGCCATTGCCAGCACTGATGTCGATGGAGATTAAACCCCAGACACTAGAAGTTGGGGTTCCTTTGTGAGACATATGTATGTCCTAATGGGCCCAAAGGGGTTAATAATGCTAATAACTACAACTAAAAGGCTTCATGTGTCAGCTGTTTGAGTCCAAATTTCTGGTGCTGACATGCATATGGTTTTATTTTGCAGGTAACATCCAAAGTCACCAGTGGTTAGCTCCAATGCAATACGTCCTACCATGTTAACGTATTCATTCTCAAAATGTGTCACATATGTTGTGTGCAAACTGGCAGAGTCTGATCCAGCCCAGACAGCACCTGAGTCTCCAGGCTGGTCATCTGAAGCTGATAAAATCTACATAGTTCTTCAGACTCCTCATGGTTACAATAAATCAATGTGCATTTACTCAGCACTAAAATATCAAGAAACCTGCATATGTATTTCAACAGTGCTTAAAGGTAAAATGGAAGGGGCACGGTCTTGCAAATTCTCTCTCTCTCATTTTTAGACTTGTAAGTTTCCTGTTTGCATGGACTGAAATAGAGGCAGTAATCTTTAGTATTACCATTAATTTGAAATGGTAACAACCAGTGCAGTGCTGGCTCTTATTCAGACAAGGTTCTTTGTGTAAATCTGATATCTTTTATTAGATCAACTCAAAACATTTGAAAAAATTCTTCTTTGCAAGCTTTTGTACAGATACCTTTCCTCAGGCAGAGGAAACGTCTGCAGTTGGTCTGTGCTCCTCCTGGATAGAACAGTAAAAGAGCCAGAGGCCAGTATGTACGTAAGAAAGCCAGTCAGTTAAAATGTAAACTGAGGTAGTCAACAGGTGAGAGACAGGCGGGGGTTCCAGGAAGGGGAATGAATGTGGCTGTAGTCAAAGGATGGGAGGGGCAGAGGGGGAAAGGGGGATGAATACAGCTGGTATAGTTAGTCTCTTCCAAGTGAAACAGCAGTTTGCCACTCCTCTTCCTGATGAGGTGCAATGGATTTTACTGCAAAATGACGGTCAGATGAATAATGTGAGTAACGGTGTTTCCATAACATCAGGCATTCATGATCATAAAGCTCACTGTGGAAATGCTTTAAAATGTCACAAATTCTATATTGTGATTTCCTCTGTTGGAGCATACTTGATTAATCGAGTCTGCTCGAGCACGCAAACTGACATGTCCCCGGCAGCCTTGCATGTCATGTGTCAGTGGCACAGTGCACCTCAGTGCTGAGAAAATGGCAGTGGTGTGCTTTGAACCAAAACATGTTCAATGTGCTTTAGGTCAAAGTGCATCACCGACATTTTTCAGCATGGAGGCATGCTACACTGCTGATACACACCATACATGGGCGCTTTTAATTAGCGTGGCTCACTAATTAAAAGCGCCTGGTGCCGTATCAGAAGCGCATGTACAAATGCCCCCTTATTAGGCAGCTAATTGTGATCACCTTCCATACTGCTAGAGTCCCTGAAAACAGTACTAATGTGACATCATCTTAGCCTTAGGACCAAATCCCAAAATGCAGTGTGGAAGAAGATTCACCTGCCTTTTGCACTATTGCTTTTTAGGGATGATTTGGGTAGTTTGGAATATGATTGCAATTAGACACTTAGGATATGGTGCATCTTCACATGCAGGAATGTGTATTTGCTATAGCACAAATAGCAGCGGCACATTATTTGTGTTCCTGCTTTGTGGCCCAGGCCATGCCCCTGCACACATTTCAGCGCACACCAAATTGTCCTGGGTGGGGTAGGGAGGCTTAGGCCAGCACCTGGGCTGGCCCCCGCAACCTTATCTGGGGGCCTCCTGGGGCAGCAGTGCGCCATCTGGCCGCATGGAGCCTGGACAGCCAGGCTTGGTTTCAGGTGGTGCACGTTGCTGCCATGTGCTGTGCTGCTTTTTACGGCAGGGTTGGTTTTGTGGGGGGTTTTTTTGATACCAGGGCACGCACACAAATTTGCAGCGTGGTGCACAGTTGCACATTTGTCACGTGGTTTACGGTGCCACAAGCTGCATGTATGTGCATGCTCATCTAGACACACCATTAGATACCTACACGCCATTAAGATGGACACCAAAGAGGTGGAACAGAATTTTTGGCCTTTTATGTTTTGCTCTACTTTCCTTATGCTTGGTTCCTCAGGCAGCCTGGCTTAGCCATGCTTTTGTAACAGGGTTATCCCCAGGATCAGTGTGGACTCCTAAATATTCACTGCAAGAGCTGGCAGGTGAGGACCATTCTGCAGAAGCTGCCATGTACCAAATGTATTACTATTTTATATTTGTATTAAGGCAGAGATCTGGACCCCTAAGCCTTAGAGCAGTGATTCTCATACCAGAACCCATTTGTAAACATCAATGGCCAGTCCCAACCCAGTGCCCCTCACTCTTGACCCGCTGCCCCCCCACCCCCTGTCTGTGAGGCATGGGGGCCCCAAAGCAGCCCCTCACAGGCTAGAACACTGCCAGCCTGCAAGGGAAAAGCCACCATTCCTCACTTGTTTCTCCTTTAAAGGAGAATCCATTTTTAAAGTTTGTAGATCTATTTTTAAAGTTTGTTCGTGACCCTTTCCTATATTCTCGTGACCCATCCACAGGTTGAGAAACACTGCCTTAAAGAGCACAGCACTGGAAAAAAGGGCTGGCAGGGCTTATAGTCCAAATGCAGACAAGACAAAAGAAATATCAAAGGCAAGAAAGGAAATACCATTATTCCCATTTTCCAAGTGATGAATGGAAGCACTGAGAGGGTAAATGACTTGTCACAAACGGAGCAGCAATCACTATGGTGTAAATCACTCAATTACAGTGAAAAGTACTGGAAAAAACCCATAGTTACTTGATTCTGGGTAAAGTTACACCAGCATCCATGTTGTAGGTCTGCAGCTCCAGTCTCTTATTCCAGAGTAGTAGTTTGCTCAGTGCAAACAGGCTGTTACTGGCTTGCCCACCATCTAATGGTGAGGCACTGTAACACTGCCTGCTTCAGGCGGAGATCTGGTTGTGCATCTGCTCAGTAAACTGATGTGATTTCACTCCACAGTAAAATTCCAGGTAAGTTACCTTGGGGTAAATGCATCATATGTCTATGCCTTATGTCACACAACATAACAACCCAGATCTGCAGAATCTGAAGTACAGCTCTCGCTATGCAACCATTTCCCCTCTTCTTTCTCTATAAAACAGAATAAGCCACTCCCTGCTTACCAGTGCTGCATGCTCAGTGCATCAAAATAAGCCTGCCTTGCCTTTTCAGTAGGAGCCCTTCCTCTGCTTCACTTTTTACAATACCATAACAGACATTTAAATGTTCAAGCATAATCTGAATGGAGCGTTCATGCCGTGGGCATTTTTATGCTCGACAAGAAATGAAACAAAAGGGCCTCATTTAATACCTCCCCCTGGTATTCCTTGTTCTTACTCTTCCCTTGTGAATCCCAAAACACAATTTCTTATTGGTATAAAGCTCTGGTTCCTCTTTCTTTTTAAGACCAAGGCAGACTTTTAAAGCAAACCTCACAGAGTGACTGGAACAGGTGGTGTGGTCCTTTAAAGGAGAGAAAAATCATTTTTAACTAATAAAAAGAAGAAAATTCTGATTCCTGCAGCTTTATTAAGCACCCAGGGGAGTAATTCTGGACACTTGGCACATCTGCCACTTCTTTGTGCTTCAGCAGATCCCTCAGAGCAGGAGCTTTGAAGCTGCAGGGCTGAGAGAATATGCTCTCTTCAGCAGCTGCATTCTCTGCTTCTCAGGGACGTCAAGGAGTGAAATGTCTCGGGTTGCACATTTGTGGACTCTGTAGTGGCTCCAGATCCTGAAAGTCTACAGGAGGGGAAAGGGGGCAGAGACTGTTCCTACCTTCTTCTGTAGATCTAGAAGGATCAAGATGCAAGTGGAGAGAAGCCCCAAAAGCTTCAGCCCTTTCAGAGGGCTTGTCTGTTCACAGAAGTCTGCTTTCACTATGCTGCTAAAGTCTAAGTAGTACAACCCCCACCCTGGCCTATAGACTTAATATAGCTATTCCTATAACATTAAGGAAATATGTTATTTTGGTGTGAGGTAACATTATATCAACAGAAAGGAACAAAGTGTGTAAAGGTATAATTATTGCAGTGGAAAAAAAAATACCACACCTCTAAGAAAAATAATTCTGCTAATATAAAAACTGTGTGTAAACTAGACTTTTAAAAAAAAATCTTCCTTGGGGTCTTATTTTACTGTTTAAAAAAAAAAAAAAAAAAATCCTTCCCCTCTCTGCCTTTCCAGTCCTCCTTCCAGGAGAGAGAGATCCTCCTGTACTGAAGCTAACACCTTAATACAATCTCCTGCATTTAAATTAACATGTACAGAAATCTAATTAGGAATCAACTTCCAGGGCATGACTGAAGCAAGCTTGAGTTTGCTACAATGAAGTTCAGCACCAAACCTTTCCGAAAGGTGGGAAGAGAATTGCAGTATTGAACAGGCCGGTCCCATCTCCCCAAGCTACAGCTGTGGAGACGTGGCTCTCAGGTCTACTTTCAGCAGAGGACAGGCAACTGCTACCGTAGCATTTTATAAACAGGGAGGAAACAAGTGAGAAATAAGGGCCAAGATAAAAAATGAAGTAGCAAAACCCCGCAAACCCACTGTCCTGCCAAACCCCCAAACAACACATTATTATTGCTCCTTGTGCAGGAAGCTAGAACATGCTTCCTAGTCAAGTCAGAAAGTAAGGTAGCTTGAGGCACAGGCAAGCCTTAGCATGAAACATTTCAGGGACTTCAGGTTATTGTCCAGACCTACACACTGCTGCTTCTTTTATGAATTACTTTGAGGGAGGGGGGTGCATTGGTGTGCAACAAAAACACCCCAAGCCAGGAGAAAATGCTACAATGCAGCTTGATCTGACTGCAATCTAAAGGATGCTTTGCTATGATGTGGCCAATGCAGCTGCTTGTTCAAAAGTTAAAGGGAAGCAATATTTCTTCCTACGGTGGAGAACCAGGAAATTAAACCTGGAACAGACTCAGGTCCATGCCTTTTTTCATGGTGCTTTCTCTCCACAGGGGAGGGACTTGAATTTCCTCCAAATGTGACTTCCTTTTCCTGCAGAGGTAATTCATAAAGAAATGGGTCGGAGGGAAACCTCCACTTAGCCTCCAGCTTGCGAGCTATTCAGAAACGCACCACATTCCTGAACCCTGGAAAGTTGGGGTTTTTTTTTTTTTTTTTGCACCACTGCAGCCCATTTACAACCTGCAGTGAAGTCATTCTGTGCACATACATGCCAGCTGCTTCTTAAATTCCAACACACTGTTGCTGAGCATTTTTCAGGATCTGGTCCTAAGTCAGCATCACTGTTTTGGAAAGACCAGAAAACCAAATGACCTAGCAAAGTTCACAGACTGTCAGATGTTGTTACCCCACAGTCTGAAATGTTACTGCAACAGTCTCTCTCCCGAGACAAGCACAGACATTCTTATCTTTTTACAATGAGATTTCAGAAGGACACGCTATCCTGGTAACACACTGCTATCCTACATTAAAGCTAGGCAGCAAATCTGTCTCAGGTGTGTTTGGTGTACTTGGCTGCTTTTTCTTTTTCTTGGCTGCAGAAGGGTGTCATCATCAATCATGCTGCAGGCATTTATATTTTGGGATCCAGATTTTCAGAAACGCCACGTTTTTCCAATGTGCTCAACAGCACCCTGCAGCAGCCACTGCAACCAGAATCCAAAGCATCAGCAGTACCATTTAGTGCATATTAGGGCTTGGTTTTATTACTCCTGTACTCAACTGATCCTTGTAGCTAAGATCTGTCAAGGTACCAAGCCATTCTTATACAAATGGCTTATTTTCTCTCTCTTACTACTGGTTTAACACCCTATGACTATGCAGGACCCTATGGATGTATAAGTATTAACAGCTGAAGACACTGCACATGCATACTGTGACTGGTGAAAGCCATCATTCTTGTCTGAAAAGCAACCTTTACAGACCTTAGCAAAGCCTTTGCTGAAAGGCTCTCAGGTGCAGTCAGCACGAAGTGCTATTAATTGGTTTCTAGCAAAAGGGAGATGTTCAAAGGCTAAGTGAACAGGAATTGGGGGGCCTCTAGGACTTTGAAAATAACATCCATGAAGATGAAGAGAGAGTCTTAACCTCATTCTGTACACAAGAAGTTTAACTGCATTCACCCCACTGTCACCCCCTCACCATCCATGGTATTCTGGAAACCTTTCATAACCAACAGCCAGGATAAGAGGTGTTCATTGTTCAAATGAATGTGCCCCATTAGTACATTGGAAAATAATCAACTGTACCCAATTACTGGACTGCTCAGTTTCTTTTGGCTTCTTCCAGCCCAGGCCTAGTACAAGAAAAGCACCTTTAACAGCTTCCTTTCCTTCCAGCCAGCATTTGTCTTTAGCACAGAGGTAGTGTCCTGCTCCAAGATGTGCATACTAAGAAATAGCACTTGCATGTAGCCTGAATCTTAGAATCCACTGATGGTAAAAAGAAACAGCTTTTCTGGGAGTGGGGGAAGTGCGTGATAGAGAAAAACAAGCACTGCAACCCCCTTGCTCCTCTCTGAAACCTAAGGAGAACAGACAAGCAGCACATTTGAAATTAATTACTGTAAAATCCAACTGGATTGTTTTTCACCTCCTCATCCCACAGCCTCTGCTGAAAGCTCTGTGCAGCATGTATATTTTCTTAAAGTCACCAGGGCCAAAACAGTACAGCTGAGACATTCACAGAAGTCAAAGAAAGTGCAGAGCCGTTTGTGTGTGCGGGTACAATAGTTCCTTAAGAGAGCTCCTGCTTCCCCCACCTCCGCCCCAGCCTCCCCACACCAAAAACCTTCCGTCTCTAATGAACGTTTGGTGTCTGTCCACGAAAAACAAACATCAATCAGGCAACAGGCTGTTCCTTTTCCCCTGTTGCTGGTCTGAAATAACAGTCATCCCCTGCTAGGCTGGGAACGCCACTTCCCTGTCCAGCACACATACACGATAATAACGGGGAGGTGGAGGAGAGAAGAAAACCCGCTCCAAGGTGCCAGAATACACAGTGAGCTGTGCCTTTCGGAGCCAGAGAAAACTTTGGAACACAACAGCTTTTGATTCCTCCTGTCCCACTGGGCACGTTAATTATTTAATAGTTGGCTTGTGAATTGGCAGTGGGGGTAGGAATGGAGTATGTGTGTAGGGGATGAGAGGGAGAAGCCACGCTCTCTGCCCCCTCCCCATTCTTGGGCTAGCAGCATATCTGTGTGTGAGCAGTCACTCTAAGACATGACTGGGAACCTGGTCAGATCTGTCCTGCTGAGAACTCTCTGACAAGAACCCCCTTGTTGACTTGCAACCGCAGCAGCTCTAGGCAGCATGCAACAGCATCTGGAGCAAATGAGTTATGGAGCAGAAAAACCACCCAGCGTTCTCTCCTTGAGGCGGCCGACATTTTCGTGTACTACAACTGGCGGGGAGGCAGGGGCACTTGTGAGTTTACATTGGATCTCAGTGTAGCTGGAAGCTGACAGGCTTCCAGAGACGGGCTTACGATTTGCATCCGTGGGGAGCTGGATCAAAATGTTATTTACCACATTTGCCAGCCGTCTTGAGAAACATTTCTGGGGTGTTTGCGTGCACTGCTGGAAGGGAGGGTGGTGGTGGAGGTTAATTAAGCCTAATTTGGACCAAGAAGATTCACAGATGTTAGGAATCTTTTTCTGATCTCCAGCTTTTCTGGCACAACCTGTGGTGGAATCTACAATCTTGACGGTTAGGCTGAGTAAGAAAGAGCTGGCAGCTCTTGTTTCTACGTAGGTGACTTGCAAGGCTGCCAGTCAATACTTCAGTGAAAACAAAATCGGAGAGATTACACTGACGGGCGAGGGGAATCAAATGTAAAAAATACCAGCCCTTTTACAGACCTTCTAATACAGACTAATAGGAGACCCTCCTATACCACTCACCATGGCTCTGCTTGTTTAACATGCTGTGATGGGAGTCCTGTTGTGAGCAGAGACATGAAAACTCACCAGCAGCAACAGAAGCAAAGCAGTGAGAAGCAACTTAACACAAGGACACCAGGGTGGCATATTTAGTATAGGCCTACAGGAAATGATGCAGAACAAGAGGTTTACAGTTGTGTCAATTTGGTTGAGAAAACGTGTGCAGCAGGCACGGGTGTGAACCAAAAACCTGGATCAAACCCTCCTCTATTATTATTAGCGGAAGGAGGGGTGCGGGAGTTGTTCTAAAACCTGGATCTGGATACTGCTGTGTCAGCCCTGACCAGTAGAAAACAATGTTGCTCCTTGAAAGAAAACAAAGCAATGAAAACATTTTGGTATTTCTAGACTAACCTCCAGGTTATAGGACCAACATCTCAGCTGTGCCCAAGCTCCCCTAAAGGCCTTGGTGTGATGTAAACCAAATTTAGAGCTGCTCTAAATTACGCTGGACTAATGATCCACAAAAGGCTGCTTTGCTGCTATGGATCATGGAGTAATGCCTGGTTGTTTCTGCCATCATACCCACACCCATTGGGATGAAGGAGGCTGACATCAGACTGACTATGTTGGCTGTATGCTTGCTGGGAGATTTTGTCTGCTTGGAGCATTTTACTTTACTGCATCTTGGCTGCTGTTGGAATGGCTCAAAGGGGCCAGAATCTGGCCCATAAGGTTCCAGGCTTTCAGACTGAAAGGTCCATTATGCTTGCAGAATTTGTTTGCTGATCCAATTAAAGACATAAAATAATCTACTGTACACCCCATCCTGATAGTTTCAGGTTTCTATCCAACTTGAATTTCTGCTTCAGTAACAATAAGAATCAGTATTTCATAAACGTGCTGTGCTCATGCAGTAAAGTTCTTCTACATTAGATTAGGAAGTCCTGCATTGGTTGCACTAGAGGAGCCCATCGTTACAGTCTGTGGAAGGCCAGGTCCATAGCAAAGCAGTTGGCTGAAGACAGCCCTTGCTTTTTGGGAGCCAAGTCCTATGTACTGAGAAAATTAAAATGGCAGCTGTGTCCACCCCAGCAGGCTGGCCCTCTCCTCTCACCCAGGCTTTATGGATAGATTCCCAGACAGCATAATCTTTCAGCAGCTTGGCATTTAAACCTCAGCCTACAGCAGCGCCTAACCCACTGAAGCTGAGCATCTAACCTCAACAAACATTTCTTTGGTGCCATCAGCTCCTCACAGCTTCAATCTAATTGGTCCCAAACCAGGCCACAGGAGAAAGGATTCAAAAGCAAGAATGGACAAATCCTTTGTCTCTAGGGTGATACACACCTGAGATGCTCAAATAACAAGCAGTGTAACGAAACCCATGACCCACAAGTACTTGATCATCGCTTAATGCAAACACAGAGACACACACAGAGCAGAGACTACAGCAGATGCAGCTTTTGGGATGTCTGGTTACTACCAAAGCCATGTGAGCCGAGATCTAAATAGCCTTCCTTATGCAAAATGAAAGGGAGAATGAAATTGAAGGAAACTGGCAATTACATAATTTTATTTCCTTTCCAACCCACTTGCCTGCCATCAGGTGGCCCTGCGCTTAAACATAAAAGACATTTACAAGCAATGAGATGCAAGCACACACTGTGAAGTTTTCATTTAATCAGGGGAAAGTCTCCAATGTTAATTTCTGGATGGAATGGACAAGCAGAGTTGACTATTTTTTTAAGAGGTCCTGGAGCCTATGGTAACTGCCAGAAGAGTGATTTTTGGAAGACAGGGCTTTTTAAGCATGCTGCAAACCTCCCCTTAACTGCTGTACTGCAACTGTTGCAAAGAAGAGTTACTTCCCTCAAATACTGGGGCTCTGGGTATAAAAACAACAATGGAAGTAATTATACAGGCATACTGTATTTTTTTTTATATATATATTTCTTCCTCTAACCTCCTCCAAAACACAATGACTGAGATGGTGAATGATCTGCCACTAAAAGCACTAGAGAGAATACTTATGTACCTTCTTGGATTTGTAACTCAGCCTATTACCTTTTAAAGGATATCTACAACAGGGCAAAAAGTTAATGCCCATTTCACTGGAGGAAAAGATCTACAAGTCTGACTAATCGCTTACGGATAAGCTCTAAAGAATTTATTAGTGATGAAACCAATACGTTTCTTCAGAAATGTAAGAAGGCCCCATAAAAATTACTTTAAAAACCTTTAAAATTTAATGGAGAATGAGAACCTTTCCACAGGCTTTTGAACTGTCCCATAGAATCTCACAGCTTGGATATAATTCTCTAATAAACTCTACAGGACAGGTAAAAAAGGCCCGATAGAAAGCTTATAATTTCCTATTAAATTCTCTGGGACTTTTCCCCTAGGTTTATGAAAATGAATGAGGCCAGAGATGGTTAAATTCTAACTAGTGAAAACACTTGCCTGTCACTTTTAAATTTAAAGAAAAAAAATCTCCTGTGAAAAACAGAGCAGATATCCTTTTCAAAAACAAACATATCTGGGCCGCAAATCAGTGTAAGCTTGATGAAGCCAACAGAGTTGCTATGAATTTACACTGATATAACTGAGAATAGATTCTGGCCTGCAGCACACAGAAAAAACATGGATGTGTCTGAGTTAGGAGCAGTGGAGAAGAGAAGGAAGACCATACAGCGGATTCTCTTGGCCGGTGCAGGAGTGACATTAACAGGTTCTGCAGAGAATTATGTCCAGGCTGCTAGCCAGTAGGTTGGTGAGGAAAATGCAGGGTTGAGAGTACTGTTGCAGGGTGTTTTACACACACACACACACACACACACCTCTAACAAGACTTTTAAAGGAGAAATAAAATGGCAGAACTAGGCCTCCTCTCTCCTGTCCACACCCCCACCACCAACCTCCAGGGAGGCTGCTGCAAGCAATGCAGAGATTTATACATTTCAAATGAAGCTAATATAAAAATCAATTACAGAAACATACCGCATGTCAGCCCTCGAACTGCTGTGGAGAATGAACTATTACTGCTTGCCACACAGATTGATCAGGATTGCTAGCAACCTGCTCCTCAACCACAACCTCCCTGCACCCCAGCTTGGGAGGAGGGTCTCCCTAGAGGATGGGAGGGGGAGAGGCAAAGCAGCAGGATGCTAACAGCATTCTCTGCTCCTGCAGACCCTGTTCCTGGAGGTCAGGGACTCGCTGGGAATTACAGACCACACCAGCTTCTTGTACAAAAGAGTAACCAGATGCATTTGCAATTAAAGAACACACAGTGGTCTCATTGATCACTTTCACTGATTGCTCAGAAGGAAACACAAGATGACCTCTGGGTCAATTCTAGCTTCCCTCAAGCACCAGCCTCCTTACCCCCTGCTGACTTGTCAAATTACTTGTCAATTGTCAGTCTGGCCTCTGTTATGTTACTGACCTGCATGAAGCACAGGGTTACTGTGTCTGCAGGAGTCCCTAATGGGCTATTATACAACCCAAGACAGGTTAATATTGGTAACCTGTCAAACTGCTTCTCCCAAATCAGAGTCATACCAGGGTGAGGAGACACCGAGAAGGAAACAGAGAGCTGGAAAGGTATGCAATGCATGCGCTTTGTACTAAATTGAGGAGTCTGCAGAGGACAGACCAGCTCAGATGCGGGCTGTTCCAAAGTTTGTGGCTGAGGGACACTAGACCCAATACATTGGATGTAGATAGTCTCTCACTGATGAGCATGAGCTAAAAAGGGCATGGTGGGCTAGATTTGACATTTAGTTTTATGGTTAACAGATGCCTTACAAAATCTAATATAAATGAAAAGCAGTTTTGAGATTAAAAAAAAAAAACTCATGAGAAAAAAAAGACGAAACCCTGTCAAAACAGTTCTGTGTGGGTTACAACCACTGCAAACAGCTGTATATGGATTTAAATACCAGTCCTCTGTTTGTCGACCAGAATGAAGATGGAAACCAACTGGCAACAATGGTAAAACAGATGCGTTTGCTTTGCAAAGGGGTTTGCTTTCAAAAAAGTAAACAAGCAGCAGAAAGGATTCAAAGTCAATTTAAATTTAAAAAAATGCACTTGTAGGTTGAGTAATATGACCTGCTACTAATATTTGGTAGGAATAGTATTTTATAAGTAAGATTTATAATCTGGTCTGATTTCACATAAATTAGAAAAGTTAAATTTGCCAGCTAAATCAGCATAGTTTACATGCTAGTGTGCAGGATATATATTATTCTGCTTTTATAGTTTATTTTAAATAAAAAGTATAATTAAAGAAAATAAACCATCCTTTTAATAACATTTATACAGCCAAGACTTTGTTTATTGATTTTCTGGTAAAGCACAGCATGCAGTTAGCTTTCCATAATATTTAACAAAGCAACATTTAAATTTTAAAATATTTAAGGAAATGAACAAATTCTGCAGAGGAAGGGCAGTTGAGCAAAGAGACTTTTACGTTACCCTAGGTGATTGTATGCATGCATATGTTTCTATGTGCCTCTCTCTCTCCTCCAAAAAACATATCCAGGGCTTGGATGCTTTAAATCAAAAAGCAATTTCAGTCTGTAATACTCAAATAAATAATTAAACATGTTTTATCTCCCACAGTATTACTTCTATTCATTCTAATCCCGCTGACAGGAATGCAGCAACATACCCTCATATCCTTAAAATAATAAAACAACACATACAACACCAACCAGAAGGCCTAGAAATGTTTATAATTCAACTTTTTACCTCTTTCAACTGCAGCCCCACACTACAAAGAAAGCTCTATACTGACTCATGAGCAGGAGGAGAGGGTGGAGGTGGCTGCCTTAACTGCAGAGGGAATGGTACTAGCAGAATCTGCCTGCTTGTGCTAGACAACACTGAATTTGTGTTGATATTAAAATCATAAATTGTCCTTCCCTGTAGCCCACTGCTGATGGCATTTCTGGCTGATTTAAATTGAGATTTACTAAGCAAACAGAGCAGTGGCAGATGAGGTAAATGGTTTCTTTCACGTGGCTGTGACATTTTAACAGGGACCTGCTGTGGATGGGGATCATGGTACAGACAGCAAGTAGATAGGCATTATGTGGGTAAGCAATAAAACATACAGGACCATGCTAGGCAAGGACATTATCAGGCACAAAGGAAAGCAGAGTGCTTTTCTGACATTTTAGAAACTTGGGGATTTCTTTACAACTACACTCCAAAAGCCTGCAATTGTTCTTATTCTGTTAAAAGATATGGGTAACTTGCTCTGACCTGTGTAATTATCTTGGCCTACATGGTTTTGAAAACCAGTCTTCCTCCTTTCCAGACCAGACTGTGTGCCTGTGCAAGTGAATACACACATGCATGCATGCACATGCACACATACATTCAGGAAGCCAGAAAGCTAATATACAGTCATTGAATTAGAAAAGGGAGAAAAAAAAGCTAATGTATTAAACTGAAGCACTGTCTGGATTAGGGAAGGGAGAAGGGAAGAGGCTGGGGATTCAGAGGCTGGCTCCATCATACCCCTATTGCTGCTGATGGTCCAGCATGGGCAATGCACGTGTTTAAAAATCACAAGTCAAGCCTCCACTGAAAGCACAAGACTGTCTGAAAAATGAGGTTTTAAAACACATCTGGGTGTTTTTTCTTTTAAAACTTTAAAACAGAAGTCTTCCATCTTTGAGTGGTGAGGAGACTAACTTTCAAACTTTACTCCATCATCAGGAAGGCTAGAAACTTACTATTGTTCAAATGAAAACATAGATGCTCATCTAATCACCCAACACTGGGGTGTTATATGAACAAGAATAATAAATGCTGCTGATACCTGTGGGGAAGTCCCAGCCCATTTCCTGTGATTATAGTGGCCTCTTGTCCAGAGATGCAGTTCTAAATCAGAACATCTCTAAATTCACTCTGCAAACAACACTGGATCACGCTTGCCACACATCAGACAAAAGCCTACCAACTCTAGAGAGTAATTAAAGCTGGTGTAAAGTGGGAGACAGGAAGCCAGAGGCAGCAGTGGAAACAGAGGGACCATCCCTTAAGTGCCCTTAAGTGCCTGGGCTACAAACTCCATGTGTGAACCTCTCTAGGCCTCGCATATATAAAATGGGTGTCCTACATACAGCAGTGAGACTTGCTTCTTTTTTGTCTACAGAGCACTTCTGATAGAAAGCTCTGGAGCAGCACATGATTTATATTACAGTAACACTCAGAGGCCTGAATGGTGACTAGAACTTGGCTGTACAAGGAGCAAAACACAGTCCAGAGCAAAAGAAATCTGAGACACAAAAAGGGAGGAGCAGCAGAAACAGGAGGAGAGAGGTGGAGTTCAAGTCTAAGTCAACTGGCAGCACTAAGATGGATTCCAAACGAGGACAAGCATGATCCATGAGGCAGGATTTCCTTGCAGTTGTGCAAAACATCTTGCTTGATGAGCAGCCCTGGTTATCAGAACTCTTTCACAGAGAAGGAGCCAAGGCCTTCCTACCCCTGCTTCCTGCCACTTTCTCTCCTCACCCTCTTTTGCAATGAAAAGTACCAGTTTTTAGCAGCATATCCTACACAGAAATCTTTGTATTCCTGGCTTTTAAAATGGGACTGTGTAGCACAGAAGGAAAGAGGAGGAGGAGGAGGAGGAGAGAGAGAGAGTCCCCCCTAAGGCAACAAATTATGCACCACTGATCTCAGAGGAGCAAGGGATCTCTTCTGGTTCAGAAGCTCAGGGCTCAGTGTTGTCTTTTAACAAGAACTCTCCCTTGCTGGCCCACGGCACAGTTCTGTGGTCATGAGGACAAAAAAGATAAAGGCAGGCAAGCTTCAAAGAGCTGCGAGCTGCACCAGCTCACTGGGGTGAGTGGTCGCAACACATCCCAGGGCTGACAATTACAGCCTGCATGCTGAGGAAGCCCAGCTCCCTCTTGTCAGAGGGCTAAGACACAGCCTGTGAGCTTCAGAGCTTTGGGGACATGCACAGCTCACAATAAAAGATCACACTTCAGAGCTCAGTGCCTACAAACCCAGTGTGAAGCAAGAGCATGGGCTAAACAGGGAGAGAAAAGAAGGATAAGACTTATTTTCACTGTCATTCCTGGTTAGTGACAACAGTGCTTTGCATTGTTCATTGCCTCTACTGTTTGCTCTGTGGAGAGAGGACTTCATTTGGGGTCACCAGCCCTAGACCCATTTCAACATGTAGTGTAATAACTTCATTTCACCAGCACTCAACATTTCTTCCGGGGAAACAGGAAGGAATTGGATTCCACAGGGAAATTCCAACTCTCCAAGCTTCCTGAGCATTATGCTCCGAGTGACACAGCGATTGCTAATAAAAGCATTAACAGCCCCCAAACCCCACTGGCACCTTGCTGCTTATCTCATTAGAACAAAAGGCACAGGTCTGCACCCTGTGGGCTGCACTCAGTGGGCCTCCCAAAGAAGAAAGGCCACAGGGATTTTAGCCAGAAGACATAACACAGGACTCAATTATTTCCCTCCAATGAGACCTCGGGATCATGGGCCCAGCCTAAAACTGAGTAGGCAGCAGGCAAGCACTTGTAAAGCCTTAAAAAAAAATCCCTTCTCCCCACAATCAGTAGTGACACAGAGGTCCTTTCAGATGATTCATGGGTCAAAGCACCTCTTGCCTGCTGCAGACTGACAAACAATCTGAAGTCATGTCCTAAGCCCTTTCTCCTTGGCTTCTGCTCCGCACCTGGAGAGCGCAGAGCTTTGATCTCAAATTTCCCATGCCCTGCAAGCTACTTGTCCTTCAGGAAAAAAGCAAGCAACTGGCTGGGAGAACCCTGCATGAAAAACCTGGGTGTCAGGACAAACAGGCTCTTACAATTTGTTTATTGATTTATTCACAGGGAGGATGTAACACAAGGCCCTAGGCAGCGAATGTCCTGGCCCCTTAGCACCAGGAAGACAAGTCAGCTAAACAAACGGCTTCGTATGCCAACAAACGGCAATTTGTCAACGCAGCAGATTAGGGCCCCTCTGCTTTTATTTTTAATTATTATTTCCTTGTGTGGGGATTTAATCTCTTTCTCTAAGAAGCTCAAAGCATTCTATTCAGTCTATTTCACAGCTGTGACCACTGAGGTCACTTTGGGTCAAGACACCTCGCTCCCCTGCATAATAACAAATGTTCCAGGGAAGCTGACTTCTACGTACTACATCTGTTGTTGCACATTAACTTGTGTCAAAAGGAGGGGCACCACAGTGCTGGCCTTCTGTTGGAAACTGGTGAAGACGAATGTAATACAGGGAGCATTAAACAAAAGATTCAGCTCCTGTTGTTGGTGGAGCACTGTACTGTAGTCAAAAGTTACATGTTACAGCTGCTCCAGACATGAAGAGAGTGAAAGGTGCCCATCTTTCAGGGTTGTTGGTTGTAGCCGCGTTGGTCTAAGCACTTAGGCAGACAAGGTTCTTTGGGTAAATGTGATATCTTTTATTAGACCAAATAAATTGTTGGAAAAATTGTTCTTTGCAAGCTTTCAGGCACAAGCACCCTTCTTCAGGCATTAGAGAGAGTCTGCCCATCTTAATACTTAACAGTGTGACCAAACTGCTGATGAACTAGAATGATAACAACAGATTTACTGGGGGAAATGTGTCTTTGGCATAACTTCCTGGAAACAATAGCGTCTCCTCAGGAACGAGTCCGACCTATCGTGTTATTTTAAAAAAGTCACCTAAAAGAGCCAGCATAAGAGAGAGAGACCCCACCAACTAACACATTAACCCATACAGAATTCTGAGCACTCTTTGCTCCTGAGAGATGAGATGTATTTAGGAATCCTTAAGAAGTGTTTCCATGCCAGATTTTCAAAGGGCAAGGTAGGGATAGCTGCAGGACCCCTGCCACACTGTTTGTGTGAGCAAGTCATGGAACTGGATGCACAACTAATCCCTTGCCTCCATCATGACACCACTAGGCTCAGGACAGTTAATCCAACAACAGCAAATACTAATATCTTATTAATGGAGATTGTTCAACAGAAACAAACTTCTTGAAGGTCATTTTCCTTCTGCTGCTGTGGTATCATCAAGGCTTCCTTGTGTAATAACAACTTTAATTTGCATATACATAATAAGGCTGAATTCTGGTGACCACATAGCAGGCCTGATAACACTGACCACAGTCAGAATTTAGTGTTATTCAAGCTTTAAGGCAAAGATCTGCTAATGCAAATCATTCCTGCCTTACAACACAAATGCTCTGCCAACCTGAAGGACGTCCGAAGCAGCCTGCTCGCAGTCTAATGCCTCACCCCGCATGGTAGAAAAGAATCTACCAATACCTAAAGAGAAGCTAATGTGGAGTTTGTGCCACAAAATTCAGGCCTGGGTCAAAACTTTCCCCAAGCCTTTTTTTGTGTGTATCAATAGGAATAGGTATAAGTTGCTGGGACACAAGCAGCGCTGAGTAGGTAACTTCAGGCAGGCGAGCACTCTGATGCTAGCACACCGAAGCTCACAATGGAGACCTATTTGAACACTCATGGTCTGAGATGTGAAAGGAAATAAAGACAAGCTGACTTCAAATAGCAGCAAAAGCTAACAAAGATGCTAAAACTCTAACGCTGCTAAAACTCCATTAACATGCCACACTCCTAGGACCATGGGGGTCTTTGTTTTGTTGAGGCAATGCTGCGCAAGATTTGGGTTTCCTGAGGTTTGACACATCTGATGCTCAGCGAGGTAGAGAGGAGAGAAATAATTCCCCCACTGCCATCCCTATGCATATTTTTCTTCTAAGTCATGCAATTTTGTGAAAATACATGCAAATACAATAAGGTTACAGCTTCATCATCAGTTTCCACATATACTTCTGAAAGTCTGCAGGTCTTGGAATCAAGGGCAATTCCTAGCATTTACAGCATTGCAAGATATCAGCTCTAAACTATGCCTTGATTTGGTTTAAGAGATATACAACAACTTTTCCTGCTAGCTCTTTTCCCTATACACAGTGAGGTAAGCAAGCCCCACTCCCCGTTGTCTTGAAACAGTCTCCTCATGCCATCATTTCCTATTAATGTGCCCAATTTCTTCCTTTCAGGGCATGTGGGTATAGCTTGTGTTCTTTATTACTCTGAAATGTTTTAGAATCTATAGCTTAATACAGGAAACACTGCAGAACAGCTATACTCACTGGTAAAGCACACAGGGAGTGTCTACACAAGATGCTTTACTGCACATCAGACTAATCTAACATGTAGCAAACCATCATCACCTATACATGTGCAGGACTTACTGTGCAGTAAATTAGGCTAATGCGCCATTTGCTAGTACCAGGAAATACAGGTACTAAATTAACAGTGCATTAGTTAGTGCACAGTAATGCATGCGTAGATGCTAAGTGGGAGCAATCTGCTCCTGGTCAGCCCAGGAAGCAGGGGGCCCACTGGCTAAACCCCGATGCGGTGGGGAGGTGTCCTGCCAGCTGGGACGGCTGCATACGAGCCATGTGGGGATCGGGTTGGGACCCAATCCCCACGTGGCTCCGAGAGCTGTCCCTGCCAAGCACCTGCAGGCAATCAGAATCCCCACATAGCTGGTAGGCAGAGTCCCTGCCAACCAGGGATGGCTCTACTGACCACGTGGGGAATCGGGGCCTTCCCAATCCCGTGGCTGGCAGGCAGTGTCACCACTGAGCAGGTACAGGTCTCCCAGCCATGTGGGGATTGAGACCGGCCCCTGTGACTCCCCTGGCGCTGGCACCCAGGAGAGCAGAGCAGGGCAGGAGCAGCCCAGGCCTGGGCTGTTCCTGTCAGGCACCGTTTGTTCATGTAAACGTGCACCCCAGAGCGCTTTAATGAGCCTGAATTTTCTGTGAAGAAAATTCAGGTGCATTAATTGTGCATGTGGATGCACACACAATGTCCAAATGTCAGCCTCTTTCCATGACAGAATAAAACCATTCAGGGCACAATACTTACAATCACACTCAGTCTTTTCTACCAGGCTGTTCCTTAAATATTTTTGTCCACTGTGTTCAGCTGAGGGAAATTATTCCTAGAAAGCTGAGCAACAAGCCACTTCCACTGGCGGTGCATAAGGGGTGCATGCAGGTACACGTGTACCCCCGGAGACTGACTGTGCACCTCCAGAAGTGTCAGATGCAAAACTGGAAGCGAACTTCTGATTTTGCCACTGGTGGTTCTGGGCTCAGCAATCAGCTACTGGGGACCACCCCCCGGTCGGTGATCTGGTGCCCCCCCCGCACCAGACTCAGGAGGCACCAGGCACCCACCCATGCTTGCTTCACAGATAGACTGAATCCTAAAGGCAAGGCTTGGTGCATTTAAAGATGTCTTACTACTCTTCCTGGAGAAAATCTTAACAGACCTAGTCTCTTAGCAACACCCAGTGTGCATCACAGGTAATTCTCATTAATACTAATAATAGGAGCTAGGGGTTGGAATCACAACAAGCTGAGAACTTCCAACCTCCCTTTGGAGAACTGAGCCATACAGACATAAATGTTCTGCACCTTGGTGGGCAAAGAGGTGTGTAAGTCCTTGGAAGAATAATACAAATATATAAAAACACTAGCTAATTTAAGGAAATGAGGATTTGTGTGTATTAAGGCAGAGTGGTACTTGTGTTATAGCTAAGGTTCCTGGCCTTGTCAGTAATCCCCACCCCCATTAAGAATTTTTTTTTTTTTTTATACAAATCTGCCACCTTGCAGGGAAAAGTCCAGCTCCACAGTGATCCAATACAGCTGTGAAAATTAACTTAATCACTGCAAGTCTCTGAGGTTTTTCTTTATAACAATATTGCATGGTAAAATTAACATCATTTGGGCTCCTGTTAAATTGCAGTCCTGTTTGCACAGAGGGCTTTAAGCAGTTTCATTCACTTGCAGAGTTCTTGCTGGAAGGTAAAGGAATCATTTCTCCAAAATCACCTACCTTTATTTGCTGCAGGGGAGAACAGCTTCTCAGAGCCTATGGAAGCCTGGAAAACAGAACAGAAAAGGAGGGTTACTGATGCTAAGAGGGGACTGAGGAGTCTCCACCAACAGAAACAGTCCTTAAAAAGCAAAGCAAAGCTTTTGGAGCTGCAATTACACATCACACCTGGAGGGTGCAATGTTGTGCCACTGAAGACTAAACAGGCATCTGGAACAGGAGGGGGGAAGAGAATCATATACATTTACTGTCCTCTTCTCACTCAAGCACATCCTCCTGGCTCTTTTAAAAATTTAGGCAGCCAGGCAACACATGAGTTATTTTATCCATGATTTTGCATATAAAAATACAAATGAAACAGCTACCAGACTGAAGCAACAGCATTTTAAAGTCTCTCTCTCATTGAAAAATACACCTCAACTCTTGCTGAATATGCAAAGGGTGATTTGTTTCATGACAGTGCAGGTTGCACTTATGTGCATCAGAGCAGACAGAAGACGTTATTCCAAATCATAGACACATGCTGCTGTGCACTTAGCATGTTATTATAACGTAAAGCAATATAGGGCCTGTCTGCTTGTACACTGGGTTGTGGTATACTGTTTGAACATCATACTGTAAACTTGTGCTTCTCTCAGCTCTGGGAAGTAGCTGAGAAATCCAATTAACCTAAGCCTTGTAGATAGCTTCATGATAATCAGGGTCACTGGGCTACAGCCATGAAGATAATGAGAGAGAGAGAAAGAGATTTACTAGCTGCCTATTACCTGGTCAGTCAAGAGTCCCTACAGAATGACAAGCTAGTATTTGGGTAACTGGGTATTAGTAACACATTACAGATATCGGAGAGATAACAGAGACTATCTTACAAAATGTTGCATCTGACTGCCGCATGAATAAAAATGGGATAGAGAATAAAGCTGAAGAGGAGAAGAAATTAAATATAAAAAGCCCTTATCCTCTAGCTTTGCTTAAAAAAAAAAATTCAACTCATGGCTGAAGTACGTTGATTTTCTTTTTGATTTTATTCTAAGGTGCCTTGGGAGGTTTCCATGATAAAGTGTCCTATGAACTGTATTACACTGCTACCTATCTTAGACAGCTATTCAAAAAGGAAACCTATCACAGGAAAAGTGTAACGACGTCAGTATCAGACCTCATAGTAAGCAAGGAAGAATCATCCCCACCAGTGTTATTTCTAAGGAACCCAAAGTCACAAGCTCCAGAGATCTCATCAAATGCTTACACTTTTTTAAATGAGAGCAGGAACCAACATGAAGCAGGGTTGAGGTTGAGACAAACTCACATAATACCTAAGGAAATCCTAAGTAGAGCCTGCCTTGAAGTGCTCAGCTCAGTGCTGGCTTGTATGGTTATTACATAGGCCTCTGTCAAAAAGACTGTAAAACCTTTGGGAGGTACCGGGCCAAATGCTGCCTTGAATTACACTTGTGACATCTTTACTGCATGGATGAAGATCAGGGCAGAATTCACTCCTTGGCTCTGGCTAGTATTTACTGCTATAGTGTAACACAGCAGTGCCAGCAGTATACAATGGTTTATAGCTAGCTCTGAATTTATGATGCATTTTTCCATAGACTGTCAGAAGACATTCACCACAGACAGGAGGAATGGATACAAACTAACCCTGGCTCTGAACCTCAGGTTGGCTGAAATATTGTAGCTCAGAGACATCTCTAAAATGAACAAAAATAAGGTAAGAACTGGCCTCAAAGTATTTCGCTGACATTACACCTCACCAGCAGGGAGCAAATAAGATAATCCCATTTTATAGATTGAGGAACCACAAAACAAAGAAGGCAAATGGCAGAAAGCAATGCAGCAGCAGAAGTAGGAATCTTGGCCTTCAGGTCCCCACACGAACTGGAAGGTTCACTCCTTTCTATGCATTTCAGCAAAAGTATAATAATGCAGGCTTACAATGTCATGGGGAGATACCAAATCCTCAGCTATAGACTTCACTGACATGACAGAGTTTAAAATGTTAAAACAACATTTGAGGGGAACAAGAAAAAAAAATCCTAGTTGAAAAAGTGGGTTACCCCCCCCCCCGACAGTGAGGGAAAAATCAGCAGCAAAAACACCAAAACTGCAACTAGTTTTAACAGTCACAGCATTTACAGAACAGTTTTCAAACTCAGAGCCACAGCTTAGACATAAACCTTCACACCCTGTGTTTACAGTAACTTTTGCTGACTTTTATGATGATCTTTAACTCCAGGTCAGAACTGCTTTGGCGCAAGTGCTGTTTCTGAAACACTTAATGTCTGTGCTACAGCATATCCCAGAAGTTGCTGCAAAGTCAGGAGGGAATTTCAGGGGAGACAGGATCTGAATCCATCATGGAGGTCTATCGCTCACTCTTTAAAGAACATGCACACAAATCTATATACCTAAGCAAGCCCACTAATGACTTCAGAAGTCCAGCAAACCAAAGCCATGCCAAAGCAATTCCCCTCCCACATTTTCTGCTGTTCCAAGCAATTTGTTTGCATATGTTTTGCAGGAGGGCGTGGGGGGATGGAATTCCTCCCCTGTGAGCAACCCTGCCAGTTGCAGCCCCTTCTGGGGGTTGTTCAAGCCATCCAGAAATTCATGTTCATTAGTTTGGCTTAGGAGCATGAAGCTAAGGGATTTCCTTTCTTCCGCTTACTGCCCCCTCCCTTGCTCCCCACCTGAAGCACAATCTCAGAGCAGAATGATTTGTGTACCCCTGAAGTCTTTTACTGCTTACCAGATTTTTTCGCATCGCTGGATGATGCAGACAGACGCTCTCAGCCTGAAGCCTATAGATTGGAGACACTTCTAGTCTTGCTTGTGCATTTGGTGCTTGTCTCCTTCCCCTGTCTAACTCTCTTTTGTCTACACAGAATGCAGCGGAGCCAGAGGACAGTAGTAAAACCATTTTCTTGGTAAGACCTTCCTTCTCTCTGTGCAAGAGTTTTGTATTTTTTAAGCCTTGCAGGCTTTTTCTTCACCCATATATCCCAAAACCAAAACAAAATGCCCCCTCCCACACCACACATGCAATCTCACAGCATACAAAAGGGTCTGTATGGTGGTCAGAGGCTTCTGAATCACATAAAAGTGTTAAGATCTTTCCAGCCTGCTTTGAAGGGAACCTGTAGATGTGTACCAACAACTGCCCAATTTTGGTTTTATTTTCTTTTTCTCCTCTACCCTCCTACTTTCCCCAGCTTTAAGAGGGAAAAATAGTCATTCAACCTTGTGGCTGGATTTAAAACTGGGTTAAAAGGTGATATGCAAAATCCACATTTTTACCTCTCTCCCTTTGGAGACAGTGGGGACAGTCACTCTTTGGAAACAGTACTCCATTCCCCACTCCTCGCATAAAACAAACTCAAAACAAACAGAATACACAGTGGTTTGGGCTTTCAGTTTCCAAGAGAAACCTAAACCAAATCAGCTTTTGCTTTAAAAATCTAAGGTGGAAATCATAAATGAAGACAAATACTGAGGGATAATAAAATCCATGCCTCATTTATTCTGGTTTCTGGTAACAAAGGACAGCTGAAAGGTGTAGCCCTTTTACAGATTAATAATTTAAGGATTATGTATGACAAAGAGCGATGCTATTCGACAAAGACAACATCATAAAACTGTACATCAGGCCTCCCAGTAGTCAGATTCTCTATTTTCCCCCAGCCTATAAAATTAGCTGTTGAGAGGGAATAAACAGTTCCTTCTTCCTGAAAACAGAAGCCATATCAATCTCCACCAAGCCTCCTAGACAACACACCAGGTCCTGAGTCCAGATTTCTGTAGCACATACCTCCTATAGCAATTCTTCAAGCCTCTGATCATGAGGCCTTCATCTTGCTGAGGAGGCTCTCATGTTCAGCTGGTAGGGAACAAAACCTCATGGTGAAAAGGGACACACATGCTGACTGCTGAAATTAAGAACTGAACCTTTCCTCTGAACTCAGGCCCATAAATTCAGTCCCCTGTGAGAAGGGGCTGGAGGGAAAAAATAAGGTTCTAAACTCTTACATTTTCTAGTTTTTGCAATGCTGCCTACACCTCCTTGCAGCAAGGAGCTAATACCAAGTCACAGCATCACCAACCCTGCTGACTCCCTTTCCACAAGTACTGGAAAGCTCCTGAGAAAGTAAGTTTCACCTGGGGCTTCAAAATTTGGAGAAGCCTACAGGGAAGACCTACACATATATAGAGGTTTGCCAGTTCCTGGGATGGCTCACTAATTTTCATTCTTCTCCTGCTCTTTTTTCTCTTATTTTATCAACCACTGCGGAGCTCAGGCTTCTGTAAGGTCTGCCTGAGGGCAAATTTCATCATATCTAAGTGGCTAATGCTTTGCTAGCTGTTGGGTGATCCTGGAAGTCCCTTTCTGTGGCTAGTATCAGACTCCTCTTTTCAGTGTCAGGAGCAGAATGACTAGTTTTTCTTCACACAGTGGAAACCAGCATACAAAGAATGGTGCAAGAACAGCCTGGAATTCCTTTAAACCACCCAAAAGGCAAGGCAGCATCAAGCACAGTGTCCAGAAGAAATATGGTAGGCTATGGACACCATGACACATTTTGGGCAGAGATGTGTTACATTTGAAGAGCTCATTACAGTTGGGAACCCTTTCTTCTTTTAAAAGCAGCACTAGTTTCTGCTGGAAACTTCTGTGCGACCAGGACAACAAAAAATAAACAGGAAAAAGCTAGAAAAGAAAAAAAGAGCAAGAATGTCAAATCAATCATTTTACATGTCACTGCTGGAGAAACAGGTTGAGGTGAAAAACAAGTGAACCACCTTCTCTTGAAATCTAGAAAAAGTCAACATTGGTGGGGACAAAGCTCATTAACTGACCAAGAGGGAATACGACCCCGCTGCGCTCAGGGATTGAGCAAGAGGAAAGAGATATACAGAAACTCTCCCTTTATTTCACTCTTCGCTCTGCCAATACCTGTGAGGACACTGTCCCCATGCAACCTTTGCATGTCATTTATGGACCAGATTTTCAAGAAGGTTCAGTATCCAGCAGCTGCTATGGGGCACCTCTCTCCAGTTGCTAGTGAGAAGCACTTCTGAAAACCATGCTGCTCACACCCAAGGCAAGGTTATGTTTATTCTAGTGCTAATCCTAGAGTTACTCTCTTTTAAATGCAATCAGAATACTTTTGTTGTGCTATAGCTGTCATACTATGGTGAAACCTACATTCATAACTATCTTCAATACACAACTACTTGCTAAAGAAACTGCCTGAAGTCACCAGAAGATACCTAAAGCCTCCTAAAGGTTTCCAGATTTGACTTTTCATTAAAGGCTATACCTGTGAGAATGGAGAGGTGCTGGGCACCTGGGGTGAAAAAGGTTACTTAACAGAGGCTTTGCTAGTAATGAGGAACTTTTGGAATCAATAGTATCCAAATGTCAGATAAAGGGAACTGACACAAGTGACATACACACAATAACATCCTTGTCCAGAAAAGGGCATTTTACAGCTGGCCCTGCCCCCCTCTCTTTTGCTTGAGCATGCAATAGCCCCGCAATTTGAAGCTGGCTTTTCTTGTACTCAGTTTCTTTGTCTAGGCACCCCTGCTCCAAGTGTTAACTTGCTGTTCCCTGAATGGTGCTAAGTTAGCAGGCACGGAGCCTGAAAGCACAAGATGTGAGGCCCAGTTTAGTGCTGTGCTGCATTTTGTGCAGTCATTTACATTTGGGAGGAATGCATTTAAAAAGGCTACCTGGGTACAGCAGGACTACACACAGTTTGCACCCATGTACACAGCTGCATGAGGTCCAAAGCAATGGGGAGCTGAGCCTGCTATTTTTCTATATCCCCTATGCTTAACAGCTATTGTTTCACCTTGGTATCATGGCAATAAGTGTAGGGACTTAAGAGAGTAAGCAATCATCATTTTGAATCCAGAGCATTTTCCTCATCCTTTCAGAATCATTTTGGGGTATATCAGATTATTCTTGATTTAACAGGCCTCATGATTCTAATGCAGGGCACTTGGATCTGCCGGCTCCATTCTACAGATGTGTCTTTCTTTCCATGCTGACCTGATGGTTTGGAAGCAGCAGGATGCTGGACCTACAAGCCCATCTGTTATCAGAGCCGCAGGGCACAGGCTAACTCCTCTTGCCTTCCCTCCCCCAATTCTGCCCTCCCTTGAGCCCAGTTTCCCTTTCCTATTCCCTCCATTAGCCATGCTTTGTGATTCATCTTCCTCCAAGCAGTTGCTGCCTCCCAGAGGAAAAGCTTGAACTCTCTTCTCCTCAACTGAGCTCCAAATAAGTAAATAAATAAATGTATTTAAAAAGAAAAAAAAGAGGAGAAGGAGGTCAGGAAGTTCATGAAGCCTCGGCAACATGGGCCATACAGCTGTGAAAGCCCCTCCACCCCGCCCCCAGCTGTTCTCAAAAGTCCCTGACAAGACAGACACATTTCCAGCTGTCTTTTTAAATGCAGCCATACCCATGTCTCTTCAGCTATTTTAAATAAAATTATATTTCTCTCCCATCTCTGTCTCCTCACAGAGAGCACCTCTCCTCTGAACACATTCCTGGAGCTTGTCACAATTTTACACTGCTGGCTGTTTTCTGTTCCAACCAGCACTGATATTTTCTTTATCATAATGCACTGTCTACTGGGTTTCACAGAGCTTCCTCATCAAATGTGCACCAGATAACCAACAGAAAATCTGGAAGTCCAGGAAGGGAAACAGAGGCTGCTTCCCTTTCTCCAGCTGCTAGTCAGAAACTATTTTAAATTCTGATGAATGGCAAGACTGAACTAGGCTTTTCAAACTCGGCTTTTCTTTGGACTCTCTTATTTTCATTCTGGTGGCGAGGAGCATCAGCTTTGTCTCTGGGCAATTTTCATCTATGAATTATAAGAAAGGGAGAGTTTTCTGGACTTCCCATTTGTCAGGCTGGGCCACTTCTCTTGGATTAGAGATGGAAAAGATTCTTAATGTTTAAGGCAACTAATCCACCCATCCCCCAGCAAGCAAAGAACTATTTTCCCCTCAGTGTTTTGTCTCCCCTCTCTTTAAACATCTCACACAATGGACCTTTCTCATCCTGCAAGACTATTCCCCTTCTTGACAGGCAGGCTTTTCCGATACTCCATCTATATTTTCAATTTCTACATTTTTTTCCCATTACCCCTGACACTGACTAGGTAACAGCATAGCTGATTATTGTTCTAGCTTTCCTTACAAAACAGAGGGGGAAGCTTGTCTATGACTCGGAAAGGTTGGGAACGCCGTACAACGTGCTACTTCACTGGCATGTATTATTGCCATTACAGATTGAAATCATCCAGCCAGACTATCTATTTGGCCAGGATACAGATTTTAGCTGTGTTAAGTCAAATGGAATGGAAACTGCTCTTTGCAGAACTACCTCAGACTTCTTATAATTCAAAGGCTGTTTCGTGGAGAAGAGTGATGGGGGACGAGTAGGAAATACACTGCAAATGACAGGTGGCAGACTGTTGTTTGGTAGCCACCAAATTACCCGGCTGCTCCCAGGGCTGGCTTGGCATTTCATTATCCCCACTCTCTCCTGGAAGGATGTGGATATAAATTCACACCTCATGTCCTGGTTTCTGTCAAACTAAGTAAGAGTGCAAATGCTGGCACCAACTGGGAATGCCAAGCAAGACTTGGCATACTAGAACAAACTCAACTGTGTTCCTTGCCAACTACCTGCATTTATCACTGTAATGGCCTGCCAGACAGGACTTGGCAATCGCGGGAGAGAGCAGGGTGGGAGGGAGAGTGAGAAGGGCCAGGCCTGCACTGCCAAGCAATTCATTTCTCCAGCTCCTGCCATCTCCGTACCAGCGGGGCAACCTTCATTTTATTTTCTCTTTTAGCCAATTACGGGTCACCCAAGTCCCATCTGGAATCTTCTCCAACGCAAACTGCTGTAAATGACATTTCAGGGAACAGGAGGGTTTCGTAAGGCTTCTGCTTCCGTCTAAGAGAGACTGTTTGAGAATCAGTGCAATTCAAAAAGGCACCAAGAAACAAGCTGCACTGGCAGACAATGAAGGAACAGATTTTGTGCTGTCACATGTTGTCTTTGGTCTGCATATAACAGGAATATTATTAGTGAGGTCAACAGTGGTTGAATGATTAGGATTCAACTGAAGCAAGGAGTTGATATAAACTAAATAAATTCTCTCCTCTGCACTATTTTTCATGGAAAATGTCATTAAGTAGAAAAACGAAAATTAAAATATGGTTAAACATCTGACTTCAAATACCCTGTGAACTAGATAAGCAGAGTAAACACTTTCCATCTCTATGATGCTCTCCATCATGGAGCAGACAAAAGATCTTGCCTCGTTTTCTCCAAGAATGCTGAACTACTGAATGGCTCTGAACTATGTGGCTTTCAGGAGGAAGCAATAGGAAACGTTATCTTGACATTCTGTGTTAGATGCTGTATATATCCTCCAGGCCATATGGCATTTCACATACGCACTCATGCACACTTCCCATATATTACAGAAAACACACCAAATTACCTGCTCAAGTGCTCACCAAAATAGTCTGCATTACCTTAGCATTCTGCCCCTTTGTTCAAGTTACATTTCCTGCTAAACAGCTCCACACTGAGGTTGCACCAATGCTAGCTAAAGAATTAAGCGAACTGCAGTGAAATTTATTTAGTGGAATGTGTGCTAGGCCCCCAAAAAGTTTGTGCTAGCCAGGTTCCCAGTGCACAGATGCACACTTTTTGCCAAACCTCCCACTGTGTTTTTTTCTGCTTGTCTACATGTGATACTGATCAGACTTATTCTGGCTTGGGACGTCACAGAATTCAGAGAGAGAAAGGTTCTTGTCCACCGCCACTGAAACTTGCTGCCTTATCCCCCACCCCTCTGAAAGGAGCTGCTACACAGAAGACTTTTTTTGTTGTTGTTTCTAATTCACTGCTCCAAAATATTTCTTGGCTGCATCCCAGGCTGAAGCCTTATCTGCCCATCCCCCATGGCAGACGTACAGCAGCTGTTGAGGCTTATCACGGCTGCCTGTCCACCGAGTTTACAAATTAACACCCTATCGAGGCTGCACAAGGGCTGATTAATCAGAGAGAGGCAGTCTGAGGGCCTTTATCACGTTAAGCGGCTGCTGGGAGAGAAGTCACAAATCTCTCAGGAGGCCAGAGATTCCTTACAAATGAAAGAGCAGGAGGATGAAGAGAGGTAGAATGCACTAGGAAGGGAAGCAGATATTTCAGAGATACTGATGGTGGAGGTAATGGATTAGTGGAGGGGACGGGCGGGGGGGGGGGGGGGCTTGTACATTATGACAGCTAAAAAAAGATAATTAACAGCCTATACCTCATGATTCTAGCTTTCCTTCCCCAGGCTATAATTTAGCCTATTGCTCCTTTGCTCCAGAGGACAATAAACATTTATTATGTTAAACACATAACTGTGCTGCACAAAAGCACCGTTCTTTCTCAGGTCCACTCCTTTCACAGCTGTTCAAGCCAAGGGAAGGAAGGGGCCTTTCAAGAGAGCTCTTGCTTGTGTGGGGAAAAAAATGAGTTTGGTTTTAAAAAATGTTCCTCACTTCACTCAGTGCTGCTGCATGCTGGGTAGGTTTTATGTCAACTGAGAGCCCGTCTCAGACAAGCCATCAGGAGTGGAGAGTGCCAGCCCTTTAAAGGAGGACATAGCGTTGTATTTTCCCTTGGCTAGACCAGCAGTTTCTTATTGAAGAGACAGGCCTGAGCTGCAGAGATCAGATCCACAGTGAAACCTTCCCTGTGCTGGGGGAGATCAGATCCACAGTGAAACCTTCCCTGTGCTGGGGATGGTCACAATCTTCATTTTCAATGTAGTCTATTTTAGAGATTACAGGCCAGCAGCAACATTCAGACTCATCCCTAGAATTACAATCCAGGGTCCTGGTTCTCACACATGGATACCTCAATAGCCTGCTCAGACGAACTGCACAGGAACCTATATCCCAACCTGACTGCAGAACCCAATGGACACAGCTTCATACATGAGCTACTAGCAGGCTGGAACGAAGACACAGAGTTTCCTTTCTGGGTTCTGGGCTTGCTAACCATTAAGACGGGGCAGCAACTGCAGGCGTAGGGGTCATACAAGTTGGCTTGCTGCACATGCAATTTTTCTTCTTTTCAACCCGGTAACTAACTACAAACTGTTCCTAGCTAGGAGGTTTACTGGGTAATTCCCAAACCCACCAAAACTGTGGATAGGAGAGATTCTTATTACACCACAGATATTATACTAACAGGAATGGCTTGAAGTGGCCTGTATCGAGTATACTCCGTCTGTTGTGCCCTGATAAGAGCTTGGGGAGCAGTAATAGATTTGCCTATTCTAACCAACTTGTGATTGAAGGTCCTCATCTTTGTTACATGACAGTTACTGGCAGTGCCCTCCCTACATGCCCATCGACACTAATGGGTCAAGCTCATGGGGAAAAAAAAAAAATTAAAAAAAGTATATCAGGAAGCTGACACAGTAGAAGATTTTCAAAATAACCCTCTCATCTTTATCCTGCTCTGAGGTGCTGCACAGAGGCCCCAAGGCCATACCAAACCCCAAGGAGAATTTTTTCCAAAGCAACACATGAGAACGCAAAACAAAACACAGCAGAAATGAGAACAGCAAATTGCAGTGATGTCTATAAAAAAAGAAAAATTGGCATGAGCTATTTTCTCAGCTTCTTCACACCACATGCAAGCTCATTTTTTAACCAGTCACATGACCATTGTAGGAACCCAAGCTAATGTGCAATAGGGAAAATGGACTGTAACTATTAAGCCAGAAAAGGAAGCCAGCTCCTCTGTTTGAGAGCTTTCCCTCCCAGACAGCTCAGCTTTGCAGTAAGAAGCAGCCAGGTGTGTGAGGACCTCCCATAGCCCCTCTTCACAAGCTGGAAACGAAAATGGATGCCAATAAGGCTGGACCACCATGATCGGCATTTGGCAGACCCTTGAGTAATTAAACTAACAAGCCACACAACGCTACCGCGTCTAGTCACCCCAAGCTGACAGCCATATCTCTATATGAACCCACCATAAAATGTCTGCAATGTAAATACGAGTGTTTTAATCCCAAAACACAGAGACCAGAAATGCCTCTCCTGTATTCATCTGATGCCTATACAGCCTTATCTTCTCTGCCTACCCATAAGCAGACCCATTGTCTTCTTCTACCTACATCACTGAGTTTCCACTACTTGAAGTTTTTGCTGTCCTAAATATTTATACACACAAATAGCCTTGAGCCAATGGCTTATTTAGAGGCAGTTGGGTGATATGGGGGTGGAGCAGACTAGAACAGATGGAAGAGATTAGAAACTCTGTCAAAAAAAAAGGCATGAGAAAGTGTAACATACCTCCCTCCCTGCTTAAACCATGGGTTGTGCCCCATTCCTTACCTTCCTCAAGGAAGATCAAGAAGGAGATTGGGCTAGGGGTCACAAACTCCAGGACTGCTCATGACCCTGGCCAAGCCATGCAAGATCTCTGCTTTGGTTTCTGCATCTGTAGTTTGGGTTATATACTTATGCACTTCTTTGAGTTATCAGAAAAATGAATTATTGTTTTGTGAGACTAAAGGCATTGATTGCATCAGTGCTACTGCTAACCCCTTTGATTACTAGGAGATCATCGGTCTACTGCAACAGCAATACGTGGCTGAGGGAATTACAATGTGTCTAAGGGTGCAAGGAAGGACAGAGGCTTAGTTAGACTGAGCACTTCTTCCCCAGGTGCCATTTAACAAGAACTCAGGTTTGGTCCGTGACGGGGATAAAATACGGCATTTTTGTGACCTCATCTTATGTGTAATAAGTGATAACAGGGTCCCCCCATCCTTTAAAGCAGACATATAATCTGTCTTCTCCAATTAGGTATGCCTCACAATAAGTGTGGTGAATCCATTTATTTCTGTACTGTAATAATGCAGATAAATCCGACTTTGGCTCCAATCCCATTGCTTTCAAAGCTGGGGCTCTGCATTTCCAATTCCTGCCCTTACTTCCCGCTCCCCCTTCTGCTGCAAAATGTCACCAATTTACATTAGCCTGGGGGCCCATTTCAAGTTTTACCGCTAATATACGAGAAATGCATTTTTCAAGCTGTTACCACTTAACTGTACTGATATCAGCCGCTCAGGGGACACAATATTGTTTACACATCCTGCTCTATGGAATAAGCACGAATGCCAAAACTCTGCCTGTTCTGTGAAGGAGACGTTTACTCTCTGTTTTATGAGATTTCCTCGATTTGTGGCTGTCTCAATGGTCATAAAAACAGCTGTAAATCAAAAGAGCACCACAAAATTGCAATAACAACTGTCGAACTCAGCTCTAAAGAGCATAACTCCCAGCAACAGAAGGTGGAAGGCTTTTTGCTGATTTAATGCCAGGTGTGAAGGAGCCCTGGCAGATCCATGCATAGTTCAGTCTCTCTTGAATACTACCCAGACTTATCTGCATGCCAACTCAGATGAAACAACCCTACCCCACTTACACCAGTCTCTTCCACCTCCCACCCACCCATGTCCAACTCTCTTCTCTCTTCCTCGGGAAACAGAAGTCCTCTTTAGAGAGGCTTTTCAAATACCACAGAGAATGTTTAAACAAATAACTGCTAAACACATACTGCTGTTTAAAGCATTATAAAAAAGGAAAAGTCAAACAAGTGTCCAAACACAACTGCTCTTTGAACTGTGCAAAATGGCAATAGCTTTAGCAGATCAATGGTCAATACCACAGTACAGACCTGTTCTTTGGCTGCTGTACCTGAGAGGGCCTAAAATTCTTCCGTAGCCTTGGGGCCCAGGTCTCAGTGAGGAAGGAAAGGGCTGGTGTGAGGAGAGGTATTAACAGCAATCTGTAAGGAGCTGACAATAGCTACAATGGCTCCAAAACAGGCAGCTCCATTTACTCTGATGGTTCCCGATGAGAACTGGACAAGGCAGCAGATGCCTGGATCTGAAAGCTCCTGTTACTGTGGTATGGCTGGCTTACTTTCAAACTTAAACTGAAGTGGTGTTCAGGTGCAAAGGTGGCAGAGAAATCCAAGTAGACAGATTAGTCTGATGTTCTGTGTATCTTAAGAATGGAAATCCATCCTAACCCCACCCACCAGCCCTGCATCAGGTTGTCTACTGTCCCCTCCAACCACACTTCTTTCACAAGATGTAAATAACGCCATCCTCCCCTTTTAACTTATTTACTCAAATACAAAATGATCCCCCCCCAATAATTAGATTCTATATATGGAAATTTTATAAAAATGTCATAACTTGCTAGGTACAGACTCTGGGTGCTGGGGGGGGGTCTAGAGTCCCCCCAACTGCAAATGCTACATCAAGGAAAGCAGTGGCAGTCTGGGGGAGGTCAGGTGCCCCCCCCTTGCCCTCTGCCCCACTTGCTTCTTTCCCCTGCAACCTTCCTGCCCCACTGCTACCTGTACCCCATGCCCCCCAAACTTCACCCAGTCTCTGCCCCTTCCCACTGCTCCCCCAGTCACTGCCCTTTCCCTCCAACTCCTCCAAACTCTGCTTTTTCCCCAACTGCTCCCTTCAGTCTCTCCCATTTCCCCCAAATCTCCCCTAGTCGTCCTTTCTACCCAACTCTCCAGTCTCTGTCCCTTCCTCCCCCACTGCCTGCAGTTTCTGCCTCTTCCCCTGCACTCTGGCCTTGCTGTCAGACACTGCTCAGGCTCCTCCCAGTACAGCACATGGAAGGTCAGCCCTTGCTTGGCCATGCACCAGTGTTGGCACTGCTGACTGGCTAGGCAAGGGAAGGAGTTTCTATGTGCTTATAACTGAATAAAAGGCGAGGGGGCTTCCCCTCCCCATGCTGTTTGGGGGGAAACCTCATCTTATATTTGAGTAAATATGGTAATAGCTAAGAGGGTCTGTATTTATATATACAAGACTGCATACAGAAAGGGAGAAGGGAAATGAAGGGAAATTCAGGTGGAGCCTTATGGATCCTGGACCAATACCCTCACGAACTATCTATTCATCCTCTAGTGTTTTCCTCACATACTTTTTACATCTTGTTTCAACATCTCATAGAAGTCCCTTAAGGCAGGGACAGCATTTTCGCTCTCTGAAAAATCACTTGCAATTCAAAAGATATGGTAATGTTTCTGTCTTGACCAATGATTCACTGGGTAGGAGGTTGGGCAAGTAAATTCGACTGGGATTTTCATTAGTAAACAAAAAGTTAGCTGCCCCATTGCCATGGGACTTGATCACATAATTCTTTCAGGTTTCTTTGACAGCCCTCAGCTCCCCATCCTCCTGCGCCTCAGTTGACCCACCTGTAAAATGGGTAAAAAATAAAGACTGCCTCACAAACGTGTTATAAGCTGGCAATTTTAAGAAGCAAATCAATTTTAAAAAGTGAGGGGAGGAGAGAGCAGCAAAAAATGAGCATATTGGCCTCATTTTGGAGGTGGTAGCAGACGCCACCATGGACACTGCTCAGTCTTGCTTCTAGTTTATTTTCTTACAAACAAGCGGGACATAAGGGACTCCTGTACATGAGGTGCTCCAATGTGCTGGGGTTCCAGCACGTTGGAGCAGATCTGATTTATCAAGTCTGTGGAGCATGGCGACTGTTGCACTCCAGCAGCCTCCTGTGTCTTGTGTATCAGAGTCCCCGTGCTTAAAATGGCGGTGGGAGTGTTTGAACTACAGCTTGTCGAACGAGCTTTAGTTCAAGAGTCCCTGTTGCCATTTTTAAGCATGGAGATGCTGATACTGGAAAACACAGAGGCGCTTTAGAATGGCTCTCAGAACTGCTCTAATTAAAGCGCTGCCCCTTCTCCCCCACTGGAGCGCATGTAAAAGTGCCCAACATGTTGCTGAGGGGCCAGGAAAGTGCTGTAACACTGGTTTGGCTTGGGTATACTTTCCTTCCTTTGAGCCCCGCTTCACCTGCTGCATTAGGCATCACAAGAATGATGCCTACTCTTCCTCCATCATAAAATGTTGCAGTGCTCAAAGGAATGGGGATACCATAATGTGCCCACATAAATCCAAGCCTCTAAGCTTGCTAGGCATTACTCAACCAAAAATATCAGCTCCATCACCTGCTACTGCTGCTGTTCAGTGCAACAGTCAGTGTGGCACTGTCTCTCCTTCAAGAACCACACCGATTTATGTTTCAAACATGGTGTATATTTTAATTATTGCTTGTGGCTTTATGCCTGCACCTCACAACTGTCTTCAGCAATAGGATGTTTGTCTTGACCCATTTCTTAGCAGATTCACATGCAGGAAGGGATGGCTGCATCTACTGTTTTTCCCCAGTGAGAACTGAGGAAGGAGATACGTCACCAGGGGCAGCAGGGGTGGGGAAGAGGAGAGCAATTCAAATTTATGAGCCAAGGGAGATCAAAGGAAGAACACATATCTACTACGCTCACACCAGTAAAACTAAGACAAGAGCATATATACCTTTGTTTACAAAAAGTCAGGTAGGGAGCCTCCAAGGTTTCTTCCCAGGGAACCACATGCTGCTTTTTTTAGCATTAGAAGAGATGAAGGTAAGCATTTAATCACCTAGGCCAAGATGGCCAAAATGGTGGAATGAGCTGACTGACACATCCGCCTGAATGTGGAGATGTGTGTAAAGCTGTAGGATGAGATATAAGCTCTCCTTTCCACAATCCAGCATGGATTAAAATACCACTTCAGGTAACATTGAATTCCAGCATTTTAATCTTGTTTGCCTGATGTTGGGGTTTCTCAGTTTGTGTCACACTCCACTCTGCTTTTCAGGTAACTGCTAGTTCTCAGGAAAGATGCCACATTGACAGAAGTGGAAAGGAAAGTGGTAGCACACCAACTTTTTCACAAGGGCCAACTGTTCCTCAACATACTGCTTTGGGAGGGGACTTCTTCAATACCAAGAGACGATTTAATTCCCACAGACCACCTGATTTGGACGGAAAAGAATCTGTGTCTTAGTACCATAATCCATGGGCTGTGCCACTCTCCTTTCTTGCAGTCTTCCTGCTGGACACATGCATTCAGACATGCTTCCCAAGTACAGTACACTTTCTAAGAAAAGCATCAATAGATTGGAATGGTCTTTTGCTTTCAAAAGGCAACCCCTCTCCGCCACAAATTCTTCCTCCTCCTGTGATGCCTATTCTACTTCCTCTGGCTCTAGGTATGAGGTTTTCTTGCCCCTAGACATGCAGGTGAAAAAAAAAAAAAAAAAAATCAAACAGACCTAAAAGAAAGAAAATCTTCAAGCCTTCCAGAATGAGGTTCCTGGAAATTCAGACAGGGGAATTTGTCTACATTCCTGTACACAGTCCTAATCTGACAGGGCAAATGGAACAGTTAAAAGCAATATGCTGTGGCTGTTCTAGATGGGGAATGGATAAACTGAGTGAAGAAAATGGGATGCATATTTGATCAGCTACTCTCAGAACGTTCTTTCAACTTATAGCAGCTTGCTTCCTTTGCATGTCAGCCATAGTAATTATCTGGCTATGGCTGCAAAACATAAAAACAGACACTACAGCCCTATGCCAACTGCTAACCACAAAAACAGACCCTTCTCTCACGCAGTGATAAGAAACTCCTCCAGCAACTGACCCATATCAACAATCACAGAATTTAGAGAGATGTAGCTGATACCAGATGAGGGGGCCTGAAAAAGGACCAAGTATTAGAGGTGAAGCTCGCAATGGAGAATGCTCCGCTTCCAAGACCCACAATCTCCCCATTGACCAAAAGGGGGTATATCATCCATGGTGGATTTAAAAAAACAAACAAAAAAACAAACAAACAATTTTTTAAATTATATTTTTGATTTAATCAGATTTTTAAATTTTTTGTTAAGATGATTTAAAAAAATAAACTTAAGGCAGCTTTAAGATATGTTAAAGCTCAAAGACACAATAATGGAATAGAGGCTATAACTTCTAATTATATACTATTTGACAGAATATATTCATGTAACTTTTTTAGAAAAGTTTTATAGATAGAAAACAACAAGGCATGGACTATATTAGGGACCCAATCTTATGGGGTTCCCAGAAGCTCCTCCACAGAATTAAAGAAAACCACTTGACCCAATGGGACTCAGTGCTCAATCTAGAAGATCCCATTAAGCATCTCTGTGGCGCTTAGTTTCAGTTCTCAAATTGTGGATTTGTGTCTCTAGAGATAACATCCTTGTTAACAGCAGTATAGGGAGCTGAGAGATAACAGACCTGATTACCAACCATCAGCCCTATTGTCTCTCTGCAAGTTATGTGTATAGTGAGAAAAGGCCTTACCCTCTCTCTAAGTGCAAAGTTTCAAGTTAAATGAATAGAGAATTGTTGGGGGTCAAGTAGATCTGGGCAAAGAGGAATCTGAAGATAAATGCAAGTTGGGGGGGGGGCAGTAGAAACAAAAGAGAAACATCTGGAGCAGAATTTTGCTGAAGTTGCAAAATACTTCCATAACAACAATTTTATAGCAGCTGCTCTGAAGAAAGCAGAAGGAACCAAACTAACTCTCCTACAAGACATGCAATGGAACTCAGTAGTGGACTGTTTTGAGTGACTTATTGATAACTGACCTAATCTTATGAGCATGTGAACAAAATTATGACAAAATAGATGAAACAATCATTTCACAGATTTCATAGACATTGGGGCTGGAAGGGACCTCAGAAGATCGAGTCCAGCCCCCTGCCCGAAGGGCAGGAAGTCAGCTGGGGTCACAGGATCCGAGCAAGATAAACATCGTGAAGGTGTTCGATGTAGGTGCTTGAACCACCTCCGATGGCAGGCTAATCCCAGACCTCGGGATCTCAGACAGTAAAGAAATTCTTCCTTATGTCCAGCCTGAAACGGTCTTGCAGTAGTTTATAACCGTTTGACCTCGTCATCCCTTGGGGGACTCTGGTGAACAAACGTTCCCCCAGATACTGGTGGTCACCCCGATAAACTTATAGGTGGCCATCAGATCACCCCTGAGCCTGCATTTTTCCAGGCTAAAGAGCCTCATAGCTCTCAGCCTGCCGTTGTAAGGTCTGTTTTCCTGACCTCCAATCATGCACGTGGCTCTTCTCTACACTCTCAAGCTTCTCCACATCCTTTTTGAATTGTGGAGCCCAAAACTGGATGCAGTACTCCAGCTGCGGCCTCACCAAGGCTGAGTACAACGGGAGAATGACGCCCCAGGATTTGCTTGAGAAGTATCTATGGATGCAAGCCAGCGTTTTGGTCGCTTTACTAGCTGCAGCATCACACTGAAGGCTCATGTCTATCTTATGGTCAATGATGACCTCCAAGTCTCTTTCTTCCATAGTGCTAGCCAGCGTAGCACTGCCGAGCCTAAAAGGATGCTGCAGATTTTTCCTCCCAAGGTGGAGAACCTTGCATTTTTCGGTGTTAAGCACCATCAGGCTCTCGTCCGCCCATTTGCTGAGCCTGGATTGCCCTCCTGTCTTCAGGTGAGGATGCTTTGCCCCAAAGTTTGGTGTCATCGGCGAGCTTGGCCAGTCTGCTTCTGACTCCAATGTCCACATCATTAATGAAGATGCTGAACTGCCATCCTCTGAGTCCATAGCCAAAGTTCTCAAAGTTGGGCTAAAGAGAAATGTAGAATGGTGTGCTATCCTGAAGCCTATTGAACAAAGTTTATATCAAACAAGAGGAAAGCACTTTTTTTTGTAGAAAACAGCTAAATCGAGGCTTTCTGACCAGTGATTTAAATCACTGTTTAAATCATAATTTAAAACCTATTTGATTTAAATTAAATCCACTCTGGTATCATACCTATCCAATTCCAACTGCCATGATAAGGCACTGGGGACAAACAGTCTCTTGAAGCTACTTTCATCTCCACACATTTTTATCTAACTGAGCTACACAGATCTTCTAAACTAACAATGAGGCCCACTAGAAATTTGCAGGTATGTGTCTAATTCTTTCAATTTAAGAGAAAGCATAAAGAATGGAGGATGCTTTCAATAAACCTGCTATGTCTATCAAGCCATGTGTCTTGTAAAGTTTGCACAAAGCTCATTAACAAACTGCAGCATCAGTGTCCTGCCTTTTACCAGTTAGCAACTAAACCCTTCCATGCTCAGCCGCCACTTGGAATGTGTCCTGGGTACTTCCCGGCCTCGCTTTCCAAAGTGCCAAGCCAGCTCTGGACAGAAGAGATCTGTCCCAGGAGTATCAGCATAAGTAGATTTGGTGAAATCATCCTGCCAGCAGTTTTGCACAGAAGATGGCTTTCCAATGAATGGGCACAACAAAACGTCTACAGCCTCTGTTCACCAGCAAGGCCCTCATGAAGACTTGGTTTATACTATCAAGTTTTGCTGGCGTAGCAGTCCTGACGGACATAGCTCTACCAGCAAAACCCCTTGTGCGGATGCAAACAGCAGAGGGCTTCTATCAGTTTAGTTTCTGTCGCCTGGGGAGGTGCCATCTGGAAAATCCCTTCTGTTCACAAATGTGGCATCTACACTTGCAGCTCTACCAACATATCTATGAAAACATAGGTACTAGCTGGAAAGGCTTTGTAGTGTAGGCAAGCTTTGAGAGTTAATTTAACATCTGTTTAAACAACAGCAGCTGGATGGTCCCTGGCGAGTGTAAAAAACGCTCAGCTCTAGCAACATCATCTTGGTTGGTATCCTTGTGGACTCTGCTGGCAGTGAAGGGCCAGAGTTAGTAGCTTTTCCATAGCTAAAGCAGCCCAATAGCGGCGGAGGACTCATTTATCTGGAGGTTTTTTCCCCTTGAGCTGAAGATGCAAATATGATGGTAAGAAGTTTCTGCAACCTCACCATACACTTTGCTACATCTACCCATTAAGGAAATGAAAGACTATGAGGAAATTGAATGCTTAATGATCCTTCATGTCTAAGATGCACCTTCTCAGTGACAATCTCATTATATTGTAACTGGTGTAACGATTTTCCACAGACACTATTCTTGATAGGCACAAAAAGCTCTGATTCAGGAGAACTTTTAGGCAGATGCTTAATTTTTAGGCATGTGCTTAAATCTGACAGAAGCCAAGGTACTGAAGTACTCTTTGGAAATGGGCCCTGTTTGCTGCTTCTATTAAAAATAAAAATTCCACAATGGACTCCACACTACAAATACAGAGTCAAAAGGTCCTGTCGTGCTAGATCAGGTCTGAGTTTACTTGGGGACTGAGATGCTCACAGAAGGTGCAAGCAGAATACAGGGACAAGCTAGGTCAGGAAGCTAAAAGGTCAATTGGAGAGCAGGGTCAGACAGAGAGCAGCATCAGAGAGCAAGCTCAGTTAAAAATCCAGGAGATCAAGCAGAGAGCAGGCTGGAAAGCACAAGCCAGAGGAAACAGCAAGTAGTCTGGGATCCACCAGAGCCCTACTGCTTGAATGTGCCCTGTTCTCCATCTCGGGTTTACATGGGAGAAGTGGAGGGTCAGCTCACCCCAAGCAGCCACTCTGGTAACAGGGGAGTGGTGGAAGACTAGGTTCCACTGGAGGCTTCACACCAGCTTTGACAAGCCGGGGGGACTAGCCACACTGAGCCAAGGTCAAGATGAGCGGCTGTGCTATCAAACCAAGGCCCCAGGTTCAAGGCTGCAGCCTGACAAGTCCAAAGCTTTGGAAAATTCTGAACTTGGTTTTTATTTTTGTGGCTTCATCTCAACTGTAAAACAAATTAAACATGTTGACTTTGGCAAGGAAAGGGAGGAAGAAAAATCTAGAGAAACAACCAAGGCAGTCATCTGCTACATCTTACCAAACCCCATCCAGGTTCATCCAGCACAAATGTCCACTATTTGTACTTTTAAACAAAAGAATTTCCTACTTTGCCTCGAGATGTTTTAAGGCAAGGATACCATCCAGAAAGGGTGTAACCTTAATAATACATGGAGTTCATAATTCTACCCTGGACTTTTACTTTGTCAAACATACAAATCTAAAAGGAGGAAATTAAAAGCATAAAATGGTAGATGTGTGTGCATGCATTCCTTTGTCCTGATGTTGGCAACCATGACTCATTGCAATGTCTTGTTTATAACTAAGCAGGTTTTTGTATTTTTCTGGGGCAGGAACAGGCAAGAATTCAACATATTAAACATTCTAAAATAATTATATTATTGAAAAAAATCATTTCCAGTTTTGTTTTTTTAATTCACCTTGGACGTAGAGAAAGTCTGTTCAAAAAGACTCAGAACAGACTCTCAGCAGACTCATGGATCACCATCCCAAAAAAAGAAGATGCAAGCTACTAGTAACTATTGCAATATACAGTCTGGCTTGCTTCCAAAATTAATGGCCTCCAGAACTCACTGTTCCCCCTGAAGTCTTACAAAGTAACAACTAAAAGTCAGAACCCATTTCTGACTTTCTAAAATAATGCCAGACATACCTTGGTAAATTTGGCACAATGTAGCAAACCCATCTGTTTTGTAGTGTTGGGCAGAGTGCAGAAAATAGAATTCTTTGTTTCCCATTTGCCTCCCATACTCAATCCCACTCCTCACTGATATACTTGCAGTTACTTTCCCCTTGCTCCCCTGGCTGGTGACTGATTGTCGGCCTTTGAGCAGATGGCTGATGGAATCAGGGCTGCTGTTTCTTACTCACTTCAGCGATTCCAATCACAACCCAGCATCTCCTGACTAGTGTAGCCAGAAAACTAAAGTAGAAGGTGCAGCAATTTTGTACCCAATGAGCCAAAGCCACCATTTTAAAATCCTAGAAAATGCATATTTCAGTAGATATTTTAACAAAAACAAACACCTGCAAGAACACAAATAGGGAAGGAAGAGGAAAATAATCTGAACCTCAAATGTAGTTTCTTTCAGGCCATGCTGATAAAGTGACCTTAGTTTCTGCTGTCTCTCTACAGCAGTGGTCTCCAAAGTGGGGTGCACAAGACAATCCACTGGGGTGTGGGAAGAAAATATTAGAACTTCTATTTCTATTTATATAAATATACATATATTGGGGGTGCATGCTCAAAATTTTTTTTACTGATAGGGGTGCGCGATCAGAAAAGTTTGGAGACCACTGCTCTACAGCACCAGAATTTTGCAGAGGAAGCCTATTTGTGCATTTTCAGTGGCTTTGTTTGTTTAAAGATGTGCCTATTCCAATTTTGCGACTGATTTGAGAAAAAATGTGGTGCAAGATCATCTGACCATACAGAAGTGGCTGGACTATGCATAAGCACCATGCAAGTGACATCTGGGGCTCTGTGCTTTCTGGTGCCCAGCATGGACTCACAGCTCACATGCCATCCTGCTCTATGTAAAACAGGTGTAAAAGGAGGCATCTTCTCTGCCTGGTAATTGCCTTCAGCAGTGGGGCAAAACAGAGACAGACATGTGAGTGACAATCATCTCTTCCAGGAACTTTCTGTAGTTCATAAGGTTGTTTCTGGATAGGCACATGTAATGAACATTTATTTTTTCTTTCTTGTTGGCAATCCATTTCTTTTACTTGATTGTTGGCTCTCTACAGCTGCAACTTCATTTAATTTGTGTCTTGTGTAACACATAAGGAGAGCTTAATAAATCATCACCATATTCGTGCTTATATCCTTTATGTGCATCACCTTTAAACTGTTTGACAACATGCACGTGCACACACACATGCACACAAAGCAAAGAACACCACTATTCATACAATAAAACAACATTAAAAGAGCATTATGGCTGCAAAGTCAAGCACTCAACAGTCTGAGAAAGCCAGAACTGAGGGGGTTTCACAGTATCTACTCACAGCAAAGGAATGTTCAGTTCCATTTCAGGCTACAAAGGCAGCGTATCCACTGATATCTTTGTCTGTTCCCCCCACCCCCGATGCCTTCTGCCCCATCCCTTCAACTTCCTCATTTCATAGACCCCTTCCCTGTCTTAGTCCCCTTCCCAGTCAATTCTATTTCCTCCCCTGGGGACCCCAGTTTCCTCTCTCCCAGTCTGAGTCCCAGTGGCCCTACCCAGTGATCCCTGCTTTGTACAAGGAGCTAGGAAGGACAGTTATCCTCACTGAGGAGGGATTCTTCAGGGGCCTTAGCTGTCAAACTGAAAAGTTCCCTTCAAGACCTTTCTCTATAGCAGGGGGCCCAAGAACCTCATAAAGAAGAGTCTGTTTAATACGGCAAAACAATGTCTTTTTTCCCCAACTCAATTCTTAGAAATGGCCAAACTGTTTAGGATGAAACTTTCCAAAAATAATTCATCTGGAGGCAGACTGCTGGCATTGAACGCTTCAGCCTAAACAACTGGAATTTGGAAAAGTTATCAGTAAGTTAAAGCAAGCTCTTCTAGTGGGAAGTGGTGGGGAACCTTAACAAGAAGCAGTGTGCTCCCCCTCATCTGTAATAAACCTATCTGTTGCAACATTAACAATAGCTTCACTGGGATATATTAATTCTCTATATTGTTTCTACCTAATATACACATCATTTGGGGATCTTCATTTTCAGACCACAATGAGATGGATGGTAAGAGACAGAGGGTTTTGCTATAAAAGAGTAGTTTCTCCCCCCCACTCCTTACATTTGTTCTCTACACAAATTCTTATCCTCAGGGACCCGGAGTTTCTTTTGATAGCACAGAGCTGCCTAATAAACACAAATACGAGCACAGTCACACACATACATCGATCATCAAAGAGCCCTTCTTGTCTTCACTCCCCACAAAGTTGATTAATGAATGTGTGTTTAACACATACATTATACATGTGGTGGGGGAGGGCTAGATCCATGTCCTCTGTATATATTTACATACATTTACATACCAACATAAGGCAAGCAGAGGAAAGCACAAGAGGGTCATCCTCATCAGGAGAAAAATCTTTTCTAAGTCTTCCTCTGAAGACTTCCTTCCAAAAATGTAAAAAGGACAGGAAGGCTGTGCCTTGGAAATATTTACCATCACACTCTTAACTGCAGTCATGAGATAATCAGATGACCCAAAGAGCAAGATAAAATAGGAAGAAAAGTGACCTGCTCTGGTACCTACAGTGGCAGCCACAGAGGAAATCTGAAACTGTGTCCTCAGTTACATTAGCACTCCCAATTTGTTAATGTGGATTACCACTAACTTTATAGTTTAAGAGAAAGGCAAAGAGTTAAAGCTTTAAAAGCACTGTTGGTCTGTACTATCAGTTGATACAGCTCCTAAAAACCGCAGTTAAGCAGACAATTAAGTAAGATAATTAGTTCAATTAAGTGCCTCCTTTGTGTAAAAAGAAAAAATTATCTATCTTGTCATATCAATCAATACCGGAGGCTTTTGGAGCACAGAAAAGCAGTGCATTAGAAACAAGGAGACTGACAGTGTGTCTATTCAATACCCAAGGTGGCCACAGATCAACTCAAGCAGAAGATGGGCCTGATCCTTGACTCCAGCCAAAAAAAGCTTTGTGCAGATGGGCATGGGGAGGAATAAAAGACAAGGTTCAAGGAAGCTCTGTAATGAAGTGATGAAGACTTATTTGCCCACCACTCCTAATACAACTGTAATGGGGCTGAGCCAATGGTAACAGTAATGCGCAATGCTAGGGAAAAAACCTAGCATATGCAGGTACTCTTGGAAATATTCATATGATAGCACACTATTATTGGGCTGCTTTTGGTGCAACTTGCTGTGATACCCTCATAAAGGTTGTAGATGGAATCCAAGGGTCATGAGAGAGAGTTCAGGAAGAAGGAAGTAGAAGTAACCAGCACATCTTCAAGCTGGGTGAAGAAAACTAGGAGCAAACAGCACAGACTGAAGGCAAATCCGATCTCTGAAATGTTCTATATCTAAGTAAGTTATGCTGTTAATAAGACTCATTTGTTTACTAAAAACCATGTGCCTCACCTAATATTGTCAACTTTTTGGCATTTTCTTTAAAGCTCCAGCTCCTATGATCATGTGAAGATTTCCAGTTCAAACATGCTTCTGTTAAAAAACGCCAGCATATTTAAAATGCAGTGTTTCCATACTAAACTAATAGTAACCATTTTTCCTTAAACTCACAGAAAAGAGAATCTCACAATAAAACAGAGTGGGCAGCCTAGTCTCCACTTAAATTCAGACCAATTATTGTGCACCATTATCTCGTCACAGTACTCTTTACTTTGCTTCCTGATACCTTTAGCTCTATACACATCATGCTGTTTCAGTGCACTTCCATCATACTCTTTACGTGCATTACCATGAACTGGAATGGTTATGGATCATTGCCACACATGCATCATAACATAAATCAGCACAGATACTGTGATGCATTAATTCAGATTGATATGAAGCACTCCAGAATGAATCAATGCCATGATGTACAGAGCACATGGGTGTTAGGAGCAATCATGCCACAGCCAGCTGTGGAACTGCAGATCGTGTCACCGCCTCCCAGATATTTTGGGCTTCACATTTCACCATAGTGTCATTTCATGCGAGCTATTTTTGCAAAGTTTCATGAATGTTTTGGCCTTACTTGTACATATAAAATGAAGACTCTGTGTGTACAACTCCATAGGGAATTTGTAACTAATGAGGAAGACATGCCACCCACACCAGCATCACCTGTTCACTAGGTAACACAGAATGTGTACTCCATGCCCAACTGCACATGGAAACCCTTAAAACCCTAAAAACTTACCCACAAACATACTATCGAAATAGTGCACAACAGAAACACGTGTTCAGTCCTCTTTCTGCAGTTATAGGCACCTCAGCATTCACCATCTAATTTGCTCAAGCTGGTATCCATGTTGCTCTGTGCCACACAGTCCAGCTTTTAATTCCTGCTGAAAGGCTTGGGTCTACACCCAGGTTGTGATGGAAAAGGACCCACAACATTCAGGGATGTCATTATTCAGCTAAGTTGCTAATGCCCTCTCTGTGTGACCTCTTGCTCCAGGTGGAAGTTACACCACTGTTTTTCAAAAGAAACTTATCATACCCAATATTTACCCACTCACTAAAACTAGTTCCAGTGTCAAAACCTCTGCTAAAGGAGCTACTGGTGAAGTATTCAAGAGCTGCTTCAATATGTTGCACGCATCCGCGGGTTCGGGTGATTGGAAAAGTCCTATTATGAAATCCACCTCAGTCTTTGTACTTTTAGACTTCAGTTCTTTTATTTTCAAACTAACAAAATAAGTGAGACAGCCACCCTCAACACAGCGTAGGAACACAGTGCAGAACAAGGGACCACCTACAATCACCAAGTGATACCTCACCTGTAGGTCCAAGCCAACAGGAATGATTAAAAGTGCAGACTGAGGCACTGGGCTTTAGCAAGGAAGAAAGAAACCAACAAAGCACGCATCAAAAACTGAGTGCACTTCATATTGTTTTAGGCAGGGAGACCTTACGGAACAAAAACCACAGAGCTGGGTGGAAGCTCAGAAGAACCTGCAACGTGCAAAAAACAAAAGGAAGCTGCACAGCTTGATGATTTACTGATAAAGACCATTCACTATTATTTAAACTGAACTGCAACACAACATTACTGCCCAGAGACAAGCCAGTTTCCAGCTACCTTAAAAACAAAAGTAATGAAAACATAAAGAGCAACTGTAAAGCTGAAAAATACCATCTGATACACACTCACTCTCAGATGAAATTTCAAGACAACTTCTACTTTTCATATTTAACCATGCCAAAACCCAAAAGCCTCACAAAGAAACCAAGTGGGAGGGTGGCTATTTCCAAACCACTCCTCTTGTTGAGAGAAAGGGTAAAAAATGAAATGAGAAAATCTCTTCATATACACACACACACACACTTTTGTGACTGGATGGCAAAGACAAGCAAATGAGAGTGAAGAGACAGAGCGGGTGTTTGGAAGAGAGAACAATAATAAACAAGGTTTGGGGGTGCTTTACCTAGTTATAGAAAGAGCTGTAAATTTATGCTAAATACACAAAACACGGGTAGGAAGTTCACTGTGGTGCTAGGCCACACCTAGCATTACGACAATGCAACTAAACCACAAAGTAACCCACAAAGAAGTGTATTCAGTCCTACACCTGATGCCTGTCCCTCCTCTTTGCCAGGATACATCAACAAATGCAGAAACAACACACAGCTGGGCTGTCTATGTGGTGGCCCCAATGAACATGGTCCAGGGATGGTTTTTCACTGCACAAAGACTGGAGTTTAACAAATGAATATAAGCTAAAAATATCATCAGGCAGTGGTAGCCATGTCTGAGCTGGCCTATTCCACTGTGGGGTGCCACAGATGGGCAGCGACTTCTAGCATATAAATTTGAGTGTAATATATCAAATTGAAACAAAGGGAACCGAGAGAAAATAAGGAACCATGCTCACTCACGCAGGCGCTTGTGTATAACGGAGCAGCAGCATGCAACTGTGCTACTTGAGAGGTGAGTCAAAGTTTTGGATTGATAAACAAAAGGAAAATGTAGTGCTTTAAACTTCCCAAGTTTCTCCATCTCAGCCATGACTCAAAACGTAAATAATTCTCTCATTTTCTTTACTCTTTGCTCTGCATCCAATCAGAAGACTGATCTATGATCATAACAATAAAATAAACCACCTAAACCGCAATAATTGAAAAAGGCAAAACTGTTCATAACAGCAGGCAATACAAAAAAGCCTACCCATACGTTAACCGCAAGAAAAAAACCTACAGGAAATCAGTGTCAGCATTTCAGGAGCACATAAAATGAAGAGCATGGGAGCTTTATAAAGTGTGAAGATTGGTTCTCCAGAAGTCTTGAAGCTTATCAAATGCAGAAAATTTGTCTGACTAGTTGAACAACACCCCACTCAGTACACCTCTTAAAGGCTACAGAGAGAACTGTTGAAAAATCCATGGAAAATTAAAGATTATGAAAGCTGCTTTAAGGAGATAAAAGCCAAATTACCAATGAGAAATAATTCACTATTTTGCATTATCAGTTTCCCTTACATATAACAAGATCTAACTGAGGGAAGTAGCATTCCTAACATATTTCAACTTAGAGTAAAAGCTCTTTGGGGCAATACCTGTTGTTTTTTCCCTGGTTTATACTCTGCCAAGCACAGCAGAGTTCCAGTACACAACCCTACACTACAAACAACATAACTGACTTGTATAACAATACTTCTTGAAGTTCTACTGCTGGGCCACCCCTTCTGGCAGCCATTCCCCTAATAAAAATATGCATTTTTAGGAGGAAACTCCACTTGATCCTTAATGTAATGAGGGGTATTGGAAACACGTAGCTGGAACACATTATTTTGACAACACATCTTCAGTCTCATTAAATTAATACACCAGCCACGCTACTGTGCTGAGTTGGACCACTGCCACATCTGTATCTCCGTAACGGTGTAATCTACGCACTCTCAGAGAGTGCCCAAAATACGGTTCTCCAGGAGGGGAGACTGCATGTGTGCATATTGTCCCGGATCTGGCAACCGCATTTCAGCTGGAACAACCTTCTTGCTGCTCAGCTGGGCTGCTTCAAATTTTGTATTTTGATTTTTTTTTTTTTTTTTTTTTGGATGTCTGGGGAGATTAAAAAGAAAACTGGCAGGCTGGGCCAGGGACAGGGCACTATGAATGTGTTATCAGTAGTGGCTCAGGCTTCCCGGAGCTTCAGCTGAAGCTGGAAGGAGCAGGTTTTTCATGATGGAAGAAACTACATTACATTGCTCCCTAGGAAGTGAAACAAAACAATAAAGGACGGTTAATCTCTTCTCTAATTCTGCTCTGTGGGACAACTCCTTCAGCAAGCAGCGCCTGGCCGTATCTACCTGGGAGGGGGTCATTTTACTTCAGCTTCCTCTTCTGCTTTCCTCTGTCCCTGGGAGCGCTCTGTCTCCCTGCTGCATCTTTCAATGGCTTTATCAGAGCCTGCACCAACTGAAGCGTGAAAAGTAGCTCTGGGCCCAGCAGGGAGAGGTGGGGGAGTATGTGTCTGTGTGTGTTATAGGGAGAGAGGGGGAGACAAGGGAGAAAATGTTATTCTCTCCTTTGTCTTTTCAACAATTTCTTTTTAATGCAACTTGCAGAGCAGCATATAATTAGGGGTCTTGTGGAGCAGGCTTAAACTCAGGAGTAACCCTTCTAACGACCTCAGCAACGGATAATCAGGTGCGCGGCTGTGGGGCACAGCATGGCTCCCCACCCGCCGCGCATCTCGGCCTCGTAATTAGAAGCCTCCACACTCCGCTGCATAAAGGCAGATTGCAAGGACAGCGTGAAGCCCTTGTTTGACGCTGGGGGCACAAAGATTGCAGTGCCTGTGATGGATAGAGACAAAGACTCCAACACTGGAAAGCTTCCAGCAGCCTCAGAATACTTGCAGCATTTCTGATGGACATTTTAAGGGTTTCTTTGAGGAGTGAGGTTTATTCTTTTGCACCTCTTAAAATTCCTTCACAGCTCTGGCAGTGAGGGACACAGACACATCCATTGTACAAACACATTATTTTATCCAGTGGGGGAAAAAGAAAAAGATACTCTCTCTCACCCATCATCCATTTTTACTAACAGTTTTTCATGATAGGGGGAAGGTGACTATGCAATTATATATAAAAGAGAATCTCCCAGCACACAGGAATATTGTAATGCTAAGGAGGTAGGAATCCAACCCCAAAGAGAAACTCCCAAGTGGCACAAAACCCAGCTAGCATGGTGCTTTTAGCAGACTGCTTGCATACTGGGGTGGATCTGGAGTAGCCACAATCTTATTTAAAAATGGCTGCTATTAGCAGAAAATTTCCCTAAACACCAAGGACAGGGCCTCAGCTCAGGGAATGGACAGCAGCCCAAGAAATCCCCTGCTCTTCAAAACATATGAAAATATGTGCCCATCCTTCCACAGTGATCAGAACCTATTTGTACATGAATGTATGTGTACACAAACACACCACAGCTCTAAAGATTTACACTGCAAGATTCGAGACAGAGAAAAAGGACACTGTCCCATTGGAGGAGTGAGAAAGGGGAGGTGGTTAAGTGCATCATGTAGGCTCTTACAGAGTCATCTCCATGCAGCACTTGGATCTCTCTTTAATCCTAGTCTCTTGAGCCTGCCAGATCAGTATTTTCATCTTCTGGGCAGCTCTTGCATTGCCTCTTATTTGCTTGTTGCCTCTGACTCTCCACATAGCTCTGGTTCTCACCCACTGCTTTGGGACTTCACATTTTCTTCTACACAAAGAAAAGCATCTAAGGAAAAAACCGAGTGGCAGAGAGGAGCTCAGGCACCTCTAGAACAGCAGAACCACATACTGAAAGAAACAACCAAGTCAAAAGGGCAATGGTAAGTCTTGGGAACAAAATCAGGGGGGCCATCAGGAGGGGGTGAATGTGTCACCTTATTGAACCTACCTGGTAGAACGAAACCATAACTGTTTACAAAGGAAACTGGCAGGAGCTTGGAAGTTAAGAAAACGTGGCATGTATCTCTGTGGAAGGTGGCTGGCCAGCAAGTTACAGCTGAACTAGCCCATCCCCCGGGCTCAAGCTCTAGAGAACATGTTTGTAGAGATTTTGAACATAGGAAGATGCTAAGAGATCCACCAGCAAAAGGGGTGCTAACATGTCTCACTAAACAATGAAAAGGCAAAAAAGTATCTGCCTACAAGGGAAAGCACTATCAGAGGAGGAACTGAATTTGAGTAATCTCTTCTACTGTCCCCCCTCAGCCTAGTCCTCACCATCACAACTACTGGTGCACAGAGAATCATGCTGAACTCTGTTTCCCATTTTGTCTTGCCTGCCCTCTGCTTGGAAGCAGAATAATTTCATAAATGCTGTGCTTGCCAACAGAAGAGCAAACTACAGGTATATTTTACAAAGTTTCCCATTTAACACAACTGCAGCCTCTGAATGTAGAGCCACAGGGCATGAATATGCTGCACTGGGAACCAAAAGGGGCCAGGCCCCTCATGAAATCAGTAAACTGTAAACTATAATATCCCACCTACAGACAGCAAAACGGCCATGCAGGGGAGTGGGAAAATGTACAGCACAGAAAACAAATTCTACACATACTGAAAGCTTTCTGGGGACCCATTTGCCCCCCATTTCCAACTCACTTTGCTCCCAGGTTCCTCTTACTCTCTTCCTTCCTGCACCTCTATGCCATCTATTCGTTTAGACAGGAAAATGCCAAATTAAAACCACAGCATGGAACTTTTGTGAAATACTCCAGCCCAGTTGGAGCCAGAGAGCATCCCAGAAGGTTTAGTGATGCTCTCACTCCTGTACTTCTCCTTTTGTTCTGGTGTGTTCATCACTTGTCCTAACTGGTTAATCATTTGTTTTTATTATGTAATGGCTTTGCCATGCTAATGCTCTCTATCTCTACAAAAGAAAATAAAAAGTGTGGTTTTACAGAGACAGCTCCCTCAAGTGAGCACCTGGAGTGGAAACAAAGCCTGGGTAGTTTGTCACCTTGGTTTACCTGGACCAGGTCAATTCTGAACCTCCGTAGCACAAGCTTTCTTTGAGTAGCCAGGACAAGGTAACAAATACCGTCTGTGCCTAATCTACCATTAGGATTTTTATTATGAAAGCCATCTCTAGGTAGACATTTCAGTGTCATCTCTGGCTACAGTGAAGTCATAACTTAGGGCTTTGAAACCCACCCCTACAACTTGGTTTGCTAGTGCCAGTAATAGGTTAGCAGAGAGAATGGAATCATTAATGAACATTTTGCGTTTTCTAGTGCCAACAAATCAAACACAGCATTCCCTCTTCTCCCTCCTACATCTTTCACTCCAGGAGATGATTTGCTATGGACAGCCACCCAGAGCACTGGCTTCCAAGCCATGATCTGAGGGGCCATGGTAAGTGGTTTATGGACAGACTGCATTTTGAACTGTCCCCTACTCCCTTTCCAATAAAAGTTGGATGATAAAAGTGCACGGCAGTTTGCAAGATGTTTTTTTTACTGTAATCCATTGGTACAAAAAGGTTGGGAACCCCCAAGTTAGATTAGCTTTCCATTACCAAAGTGACTGGAACAGAGAAATTGGTATGTGTTCCAGTTGCTTAATTTCAGTTTTTCAGACTGCATTTGCAGTGATGCCAAGACTCATGATTTCCTCAAAAGAGTCATGCAGGTTAGTGTTTTTCAAATTAAAAGAAGGAATTGTATAGTTCTCTTAGTTGCAAAGAAAAAAACCCAGCAAATATAACCCCTAAAGGAACAGAAATGCATATTAAAAAAGAAATTGTTCACAGACAACAAGCTTCCCTAGCCACATGAGAGCACACTGCCAAGAACTGACTTTTCATTGTAAACTATTTCCCCTCAAGCACCAGGTTCAAGGCTCAGAAGTGAGACTGACTGTGAGAAGGTGAGCTCCTCAGGGAAGAGACTGTCCCATCTTGGATGTCTAAAAGCGCTATGCATGGGAAGAAATGAGTACCTATTCAAATGCAGTGGGCAACCTCCTCAATTCTAGTTTGACAGTGGATTGCTTTTACACATTTCAGCACAAACTAGTACAGGTTCGCCAGAAAGCACATCTGCTTCCCTATTCCTGTAGCAAGGTGTTGTATTAACTTGCATTCAATCTTTTCCCAAGACATTACTGGGAAATAGTAACAAAGGGGAAAAGCAGGGGGAAGAAGAGCTCGACAGAGCGTTAAGAGTGTTTTAACAAGTAACACGGGTCCTTGGCAAATAGATAAATAGCATGAAATGGACAAGTCTTCGCCTCTCTCCAATTACTGCACCCATGCTTACTGCAGATACAGCTTCCTTGAACTACTTCATACATCTTGAAGTTACTTAAGAAAACACCTCTGGCAGCACCTCTCTTCCAGCCCAATTTACAGCCAGTGCAATTAGCTTTCTACAGTTCTCATGAGGGAGGACATACTGTGAATTCCATTAGACTGGTGTGAATCCATGGCCTTGCCAGCCAGGCAATGTATTTTCTGAACAGCTCCAAAAGAAAAAAAAAATCTTTTGCCCATCTCAGGATAAAAAAAAAAGGGAGGCCCATTTCCACACTCCCAGTCAATCAGCACCCTTGAAAGTGAAGCCCATACATTTACCTTCTCTTCTCTGTTAGAATTAAAACAATGCAGATAAAAGCTGGCATAGTTCCTGCCATCCTCAGAAATATGTGCAGACAGATTCTTAGCTGTAAATTGTGTTATGCAAAATCTGAAGACATCAGACATGGAGCATAATAAAGAGGAAGCAAAAGATTCCAGAAAGCTCTTCTGCTATTGAAGTCATGTTACCATTGCCTCCTTTATTGTGATTAACTCCTTGACATCTTCCTCCCATGGTGACTGGGGGAGGACAGACTGAACTTGGTGATTAATTTATCAGCGAAGTACCTCCCCTCCTCCCAAACCTCATCCCCAACAATGATCTTTTATGACTCAGTCCTATGTTACAATACGGTTTACGGACAAATACAGATTTGAATGCTGACATTTTATTTCTGAGAACTGCTGTTTGGGGCAATTTGTACTCTTTTGCCAGTCACTGCACTGATTATATTTATGAGTTTTAACCCAACCCATAACTTTTGTATAAGGAAAAGAAATCCTCTCTGCCCCAACTCCTCATTCAAATGATGGTAATTAGAGAACTGCATCGTTCTGAGTAGAAGAGTAAGGAAGGGGACTTTAACAGTCACAGTAGGCATTAGATAATTTTGGCATTTCCTCAGCAAATCACTTTATTGCAGTCAGGTACCTACGATTCTTAATATCTGAAACCGCTAGAGAGATTCCTCTGGATGATCAGGGGCAAAATACGATTTTAAAAAAACAAATAAAAAAGGAAAGTCCCTCATCAGAAAGGAAACTGAAGTGAAAAATGTACTAACGGTCCCTTGGCTTAATCAGAGCCAAGAGCCCCATTCTAAAAAAGCCCTAACTTCCCAGTCATTTGCTCTGCCGGACACTCTGGGGGCCCCAGAACAGCAAACTACAATTTCTAGTAAATATATCCCAGGGACACAATTAGTTTTTCAGCTGGGGGCATGATAAATTGGTCATGCATAATTCAAGGCCAGAGCAGGCTGGAATATAAACTGCTCCATGGCAGCTTCCAGCTCCCCGACAGGAGAATGCAAATAGGCTGGCTTGCACAGAGGTTGATGGACGCAGCTAATACTGCTGGTTTCATTTTACATCTTTGCTTGTTCCTGTGGCTGTCAACATGCACAACAATCATCATTTTAGCCTCTCTCCTCATGCATCTCTTTGCTATTATACAGTACTTTTGCAGCAACATATCCATCACTGTCCAAATGTCTTATGGGATTGCATGCACCACTATTATCACAACAGATACCTTTATCCACAAATGCACAGCCGCGTCTGCCCTTTTTTTTTTTTTATTTGTTGTATGGAAAAGGAAGCGAGCAGAGCCTCAACACAGAGCTTTGTGTTCCAGTATCAAACACGTGGCTTCTGTACTGGATCCGCACTGCAGACCTGTTCCATCTGGTCTGCTGATCTACCAGAAATTGGGTGTGTGACTAGGAGAGGTGTGGTCTGTTTCAGAATCTGGGGCCCCTGGCTTCTGGTTGAGGCCATCCAGTTGAGGCCATCCTTGGCAGGAGGCTGAATAAGGGCTGTGCACATACAGCCAAGCGAAGACTGTGCACACACAGCCCTGCCTGCCCTTCAGTCACTTGCCTAACTGCTGCCACTGATTCTGCCAGCCCCTCGGTCCTGCTGCAGTTACTGTCAACCTTGCCAGCTCCTCTGGTCACAATGTCAATGGCCCTGCTTGCCTCACCAGTCCCATCACAGCCACACATGAATGCCATGCACCCCTGGAGGCCGGAGGGGCATGGTGAGCTCCCTCAGGTGGTGGTGGTGGCACTGTTAGTGGAGGGAGCATAGCAACAGCAAGCAGTGAGCTCCTGCAGGCAGCCACAGTCCTGGGGGGCGGGGGGGGGGGGGGGGGGGGGGGGGGGGGGAAGAGTGACAACCGCCCACAGGCGCTGCCAGCAGTGCCTTTTTGCAGAGGGTGCACGTGCACACCCTATGTGTCACCAATGTTGTGCCCTATGATGGATCTAACCTGTGACAAGTCTACATGGTCCAGATCTGACCTGAGGTACAGGGCGAGTCTGACACTGGCCTCAGGTGAATCATTTAACCTTTGCCCCAATGCCCCATTCTGAAAAATGCTGATACTTCCCAAACGGGTTTTGGAGGGATCAGATAATATGCTTAATACAAATTTTGGAGAAGACTGTGTGCTGCTTAGCCAAGGAAAGGACAAAACAGAGTTTTCATAGGTGGCCAGCTGGCTGGGTTTCCCACTAAAATGACTGTTTCAATGCTGCTGTAAGTTAATGGTATAGGTTTTAGTGGTATACTGAAAAGCTCTGGTAAGTGCCTTTTAGGTATTTAACTCTAAATAAGCACATGATATAACCAATCTTAAGTGACCGCCTAGGGAAACAAGAAAAACATATTGCTCCACAGAAGTTGGATTAAACAAAACTGCACTGAAAAAACTTTGGGGATAATTTAACATGACGCCTTAAAACAAAGGTTTCTTAGTAGCGGCTTCACAGTTCATCCTGTGTACTCACATAATGAGCACGTGATGCATACACTGGAACCTCTTATAGTAAAGTCATTCATGGAGGTTCTTTGTAACTGAGCCCAACATTTGCATTTTATGATGCAACCAAATAGCATAACCTTTTTCACTCTACTTCACTAGCGACAGAGTTTCTCTACATCCAAGCTCACCAGCTTAGATGCCCTACTTCTCTCTTCACGAATATGCAGTTGGGCCCCCTTTGTGGCAAACATTCTTAAAAAGTGGTTTAGGCTAGTATTTTTCTGCCGGAAAGATTAAGGGAGAAACACAAGATCTTTTTGTTATATTTGGGTAAAAGATATGCAGACAGAGCAGCCCATTATTTTTATGCTAGGTCATTCTCTGCCCCCCACATTCAAATAGGTGGTTGTGGTTTTTGCTGAATCTTTAATAAAAATAACCAAAGACCTTTTTACAAAAAAACAGCCACATTTTTCCCCCTGAACATGGCTGAATTTCTCCTTGGAAGGAGCTAGGACTCCCTAGAAAGGAAACCTGGTGAGCCAAGCTTTACATATAAATACGGGGTATCAGTAAAATAAGTATTTGAGTTGTATTCATGAGACTGAATGGCCCCACCAATGGCAGTGATGTAGTGCAGCCAAAACTCAAGTTAATACCAACTCCTATCAAGTCAAGATAAATTGGTTGTCCTCCACAGTCATGTCATATTTGATTTGCAAAAGACCTCACATTGGTCAGTTTTTGTTGATGTATGCGTGTGCTGTCTGTTTTCCCCCAACCCTTGTAGCCAGGGCCCTCCCATTCTCCAGCATGATGACCTTGGAGATGGGGCTTAATGGAATATGACACACAAGACGTAAGAATATTTCAATTCTCTCACTTTAGAGACATCAACTAATTGAATGTGAAGAAAATTATCCACACAGGAGTTTTAGAAACATACATTTATAAATCACATATAATCACACTTGCTTTTTCTGCATTTCCACTTCAATTTCTAGAATGCTTCTCCCTATGCCCAGGTACCTGTAAAATGTACCAGCTGGCTAATACCATTTTCTTTGTCTTTCAAATCCTGCCTTAGAACCCATTTCTTCAGCCATCCTTCCTGCCTTCTGCTCTTCATTTATAACCTCCAAAGACATCCAGTGTTTTTCGTTAACTGATCCAAGGCTTTGTCTACATGAGACAGACACACTGGAATAATTTAAGTCAATTTTGAACCAGATTACTTACACAGATGCAAATGCCTTATTTTAATTTCAAAGAGGCTAGTTTCAAGTCATCAGGAGGTTCATACGGCATTGAAACTTTTATTAAAATCTAAAGTGAAAGAAATCTTATTCCTTCACTGTGTGAGTACCTTCTTTTTCAAGGTCAAGTATTCTCTCCAGGCTCTTCAGATATACACAGAAATGTGGTCTTAACATGGAACATAACATTGTTATTATTACTTACTCTTTTACAGTAAGCTTAACCATCAGCACAATCCAAATTCAAACTGCAATATGCTATACTGACATAACCCTGGTATAAACTGAAATAAGAGTGTTCATACAAGCTTTTTACACTGAGTTGACTAAATTGGTCTAAAAGGAGCACATTTAATGAAATGAGTGCACTTCTCTACATAGATAAGGTCTTGCTGAGAAAGGACATTCTTCGGGGAAAGAGTACACTTCCTCCCAGAGCCTGATCCTGAAAACACTGAACCTACTTGCTTACTATCACAAAAGTCAAATTGTTTGTAGCTCTCTGTTTTGGACACAGGGATCAGGGATAATACATATTATATAAAATAGGCATGACATTTGACATTTCTAGACCTTGCGTGTGAGAGCTTGTAGCAGCAGCTGCAACACTTTCCCCGAGAACTTTAAATGGTGCCAAGCTAAACTCAGGTTTTCATGGTAGGCTACAAAGAAGAGAACAGGAGCTCAGCAACATCACAGCAGCTACCCCAACTCTCTCAGCAAGAGCTTTGAATCCTCTGTTCTCCAGCTAAAAACATTTGCAGAGTTAAGTGGGGTTTCAAAGGTTGACTGGGTCCCAATCTGCTCCTGTTAAGAATCCACGGAGCCTGCTCTTGTTAGTGCCAAGCAGAAAAAAACTGTTACGGAGAAGTCAGAAGAAACAGCCTGTGAGAATTACACTACAAACTTATTTCTGCAACCTTTGACCTGCCCACCATCACCACCACAGGAATAATCCAATGCTCCTAACCTTGCATTAACCAATTTATTAAACATATTAATATGTTTACTGCACAAATTGCACTGCACACAAATTGCAGCCTTGGGCTCACTCAGGGCCTTGAGACTTAAGACAAATCTAATTTTCTACTCCTGTAAAAAGGCTGCAGAGTTACAAACTGGAGACAGACAGCGCGTGTATAAGTAAAGAATACTATCCTGGGATGCATGTGTTACGCTTTTACATATGATGGAGAGCAGGTTGTCCACCTCCCATTCTCAAATAATACACTTCAACTAACAGCAGCTGTGGCAATGCAAATATTCACTGCTACATATGAGGCGTGCACCTTTATGAGATGTAAGCACACCTAGCTGCATGAACACAAGAGACATTAAATAATGCTGAAAAATGTTTAGGAAGTCATACTGACAAGAGAAAAATCAAAAGCATGCAGTTAGAAAGAAGTTATGATCACTCTCAAGCAGTCCCTTATAACAATTTATATGGGGGAAAGAGATAATTTCAGTCATGGGCCTCTGCTGAGAATTCATGGATGTTGGCAATAGAAATCAAGAGTTTGACAGCTCCTGCATCCCAGATGCTCTCAATTGGGAGATTAAAGCACCACAAAAAAGCAGCTCTGAAATGGCAGGGCAAAAACAACAGCCTTATGGAATAATCAATACATAAGAAATTTAAGAGATACTTTTATTTATCTTTGAATCAGTAGATAATGTCAATATGTATTGTGTATGCTATGCTTATAAGTAAACAAGTGTAGACACACACACACTGCTCTTCCACACAGAAATTTATGTGCTTTATTTATTCAAGTCTTATCTATGGCACATTAGAAGTGCAGCCTAACAGGCATTTATAAGACTAGAAAATTAAAATTGCAGTTGCGTTGAAAATACACAAAAGCCAGCCACCCCCCATGTTCCTCTTGGGTTTTTACTGCCAATGATTAGAAGTATATTTAATATAATACACCCACATATGTTTTGTTGGGGTTTTTTTTTTTTTTTAAGGATAAAAACTTCTCTTCCAGAATACTAAAAGTAACAAGATCTTAAAATTATTAACAAACACTAACCTCAGATCATTAGCCAACTTGGCAATAGACCAGAGAAAATTTATAGCCGACGTGCAACATCAGCTTTCATCCAGAAATGCTAATTTCAGGAAAATGAATAGTGTGTGGGCTTTTCATACTGCTTTGCATTTGGCTCCTCACAACCCTGTTTAAAGCCTGGGAACCGGCCATATAGTTAAACTGCACAGATGTTCAACAATCTGTACTTGTGTTAATTACCCTAATGTGAGCAGAAACTCAACAGATCCCTGCTAATGAAGGAGAAAGTTTTCCAGTGTGACTACCGTATGTTTCATTGTCACTGTATTATCAAGCTTCCCCCCCCCCGAATCTCGTTGTCTCTTTTGCATTCATGTCACCCGCCTACCTCGGTGTACATGAATTGGACCAACTAATGACTGTGTACTCGCAACACGGCAGACACCATTAGGCTGATTGGAGGTGCGGCTGCTGAATTTTAACAGGCGATTTTAAACAAGGTAAGGAAAACAGATTTATCAGACTCCCACTTCTCCCATCCCCACCCATCTGCCATACTTCTGCCAAAAATACTAGTGAAGTGCAAATCTGCTCCCTACCCTATAAAACACAAAGCATACAAAGAGATGCAAATAGAGGCTGCTGAACAATTACTGCAGATAGACGCCTGAGAGCCAGTTGTATCTGGGAGAACAGACTAACAAGACAGCTTTGTAGCGAGGGTGGAGTGTATTCTTGAGGGAGTGTACAATTCTGTGTTGGCAGTCAATGCTGCAGCTGAAACATGCCTTGGGTGATCTCGTTTGTCGAGCCTGCTGCTTTCACATTAAAAGGCTAGAGTCACTGAATTTCACCATGGTTGGTAACCACAAGCGCAGTGGCACATTCATACAAGTTTAGGAGGGGAAAGAGGTTTCTAGGAAGTAGGGTAAGAATATACTAAGTTACACTCAAGTGATCATCCCAACTGGTAGTGAAAAAGCAAGGCTGCATCCCAACTTGACCCAGCACGTAAATGCACTCAACATCTAAAGGACTATTTCCCCACTGAGGATCTCATTTTTTCATGAGGCTTCTTTTTCCTGAGCTCTGAACAGGGATCCTCACCTTCAGTGAATTTTGCAGCAGTCTGTTCAGTCAACAGAAGGCAGGGGAGGTTATATATGAACAACTTCCTTACATCCTCCCACTATCCAGTCACCTGATGTAACAACTCCAGGATGCATTAGGCCTCAAATCTCACAGGTGATACCACTTCACCAAATCGTGTTACAATCAATTACACAGATGGAAACAAGTTTCTTAACCCCATGCTGCTTGACCGGCAGAACATGTACAATGGCGAGGGACCAGCAGGGGAATCTGCCATGCAATGTAGTTCATATCCTGTATCCTTCAGGCTACCTAAGCCCTTATGTTATTCACTAAGACAAGAACTTGCAAGCTCAGACGACAAACGTTTCCCTTTGGAGAAGCAGCTGCTCATTTGGATAGCTCAGTCACCCTCCTACACACTTCCCATGCTCGGTTTCAACACCACTCCTCTCTTCCTCTTTTCCAATTCCCTTTCAAACCCTTGCTCTTGGTGAAGTGTGTAGAGATGGTGGGGGGACAGGACACACCATATATGAAAAGGTGGGGGACAAAAGGAGGGGAGGGGTGGATTAATCCAGAAAGAGGTGAAAATTATTTGGAGAGCACTTGGGCTCCTTTCTGCCTACCTCTTCATCATCAGCACTGGAAGCAACACAGCTGTCTGATGGCAACTTAAGGCGCCCATGGGCCAGCAAAGCAACATTTTCCACACTTAAATAACATTGAGCTGATTTAATTACTGCACTTAATAATAACAAAAGATGTCTCAATTTAATCTTCAAACGGCCCTCCAAGATCAAAACACAGCTGTCTGGATAACAAGATGGCCTTAGCCAGCAAACAAGTAGGTCCAATTTGTTCAAGAGCTACATCCACTCCTTAGCATAAAAGGCCAAGGAACACTTGTGCTGTTGAACAAATCAAAGAAACCTCCACTCTTTCCCCGCATCCTTCTCCTCACTCTTCCCTTCCCTTCCTGACTTTTGTTATATAGAAAATATAGAAAAGGCAGCTGATTCACTGGTGAAGAAATGCAGCATGATAAAAGAACAAATGATGTTTGGGAAAGGGGAAAAAAAAGCAGTAAGAACCAAAATTTAAGAGGTTTTGTTTTTATAATCCTCGGAGATGATTAAGAAAGAGTGAATCAGATTAAAATTGCATGGGGACAAAGGAAGGTCTCCAACCCTTTTGTTTTTCTTTCTGTGCTGGACAGAAGGAGACAGCTCATTAACAAAGCCCTCAGGACAGCTTTAGTAGGAAACTCCCAAGTGTCCCTCTGCTCCCCCTACCACTACCCTGTCTGTTTGGGGTGCCAGGAAGAGAGAGGAGTTTAGATAAAAATTTACCATTTACCTTTCTGAAATTTTCCAATCATCCTTTTGAAGGGGTGCCCATTATTTACTGCAAAGAGTTTCTTTGGAATGCCTGCCTTTTAATTCATTTTAAGCCAAGTTCTCCCACTGATCTCTTAACCCTCTGATACACTTGGTGGATCTCTCTGTTCTCTCTTCAAAAACAGTAAAACTCAGTTCAGTTTCCATTGCCATGATGTATAGAACCACTCTGAGAAGTTAAAAACAACCTTCCAGCCGCTGCCAACATTACTGCAAGTCTCTGAATGGCAACAAAAAGCACAAACTTTCACATAATACCCATGGTGATCTTTTCCACATTTCCCATCTGATTACTGCTACTAACTAGAGACATGTGTCCTAGCGTTTGATCCTGGTTACACTGGTATAATAAACCAGTGAATGTGGCTCCACTGAAGTCAATTGATTGACTGATTTCTGCAAGGTTATTTTGGATTCATACAAGCATAAGCAGAGATTAGAATCCATTGCATTAGTATTTAATAGTAATATACTTCACTCGTGAAATCCCTGGTCTTCCAAGGGCTGTGACTAAATGACTTATACATGAACAGTCTTTCCAAGGCTTTGTCTACACTAGCTCTTCCCTTTCAAATTCTTCATTGCTGCAGATTCCCAAAGGAAGGAGAGAGACTTACCACTCTTAAAACCAACTGGGACCAACCATGTTAGTCCCCATGTTCATACGACCTCTAGTTCAGACTACAGTCTTAAGTCAAACTCACATTGAAATCCTGTTACAGCAAGGTCCCTGCCCTTATTCTAACTAGAGTGACTGAGCTATGTGACCTGATCTGCAGAACAGAGACGTGACTGCACCAATTTCATTCTTCATATAATTAGAGATATCATGGCTAAATCCCAGTCTGAAACCTTTTCCCCAATCATTTTAAGCTCTGCACAGTGTACAGCAGCTCTTGCTGCTGAAGTTACCATGTCCAAATTATTATTATTTTTTTTAAATTGACAGTTGATCTTAGTGTGGACCACATGAGGCCACTTTACATCAGGATGTAGAAGCCCAATCAAGTAGAAAATAACCCTCATATTTGTAAGCAGGAGTTGTCAAATATTCAAAGTTTGACAAGCAACCCTGTTTAGGGGACACAAACCCTCGAAACACCAAGTATGGAAACCCAGCCTTGACTTCAGTGGGACTAGGATGTTTAAGTCTGTTTAGATAATTCATAAAGCACTATTTCATAGATGCACCTTTGCATGCAATTCCTTTTGAGTTTTGATTTAAATGCTTGGATTATTTTTACAATTCTAGTTACGCATCCTTTGTTCACAAAGACTTAAGCAATACAAAGAACACAGAAAGAGAACAATGGATGGTATTACCATGCATGATGGGTTTTTTTTTTTAAATCCTCTTGCTTTTCATGAAGTTATAGATCCAATTTCACTCTTTATTATGACTTTGCCTTGTAAGAAAGTGGATCTTAATTTTAATAAGGGAAATGGAACTTCATATTTCAAGCTAAAATGCTTTCAGTGATATAGGAGACTGAAGAACGGGGAGAGATTGTTCTCAGAGAGTCCCCTAAAACTAGGGGTGGAGAGAGGCAACGGAGCTTTGCACACTGACTTAAATATGGTTAGTGCCATAACCTTTAGGCAGCATACAGCAGTATTAATTCCCCCAAAATGTAAAGGTCAAAGTGCAGCCATGCTTGCAGGCAAAATTCAGGGAAAAAAAGGAAGTACTCTCTTCCATGCTCAGAAAGCCCTACACACATTCTTGGGTCTGGTCCAATTGACACTAGATTGGGTACCCAAATGGTACTTAATTGGGCTGTGTGAGAATCACTTTTTTTAAAAAAAAAAAAACCCATGAGAATGCCTTCGCTAAGTTGACGATACTTTTCACTCACCACAAAAGTCCTGGGACTGAATTCAGTGGGAAGAGGCATTAAAGTTAGCAGATATGTGCAACTGAATCAGATTCTAAATCAGTGTAGGCCTTGATCCTGCACCACTGAGTCAATGAATCTGCCACTGACTTCTTCACAAGTTTTCCATTAACTTTTAAATGAGCCAGATAAGGCTCTTGAATTACATGCTGAAAGGCCCAATGTAGCATAATGGGGCACAGGTAAACATGTGCACATGTCCATAAGCCTTTCTACCTTGGGCTTCTAGTTGCTTCATCTGTCGTACTTTTCAAGCCCCTCACACTAATTAGTTTTTAGCAATTTAGACTTTCTTGGACCCTATAATTTACACCGCTGTAAACATAACCCATGAATTTGGACCACCATTGATAAAATCAAGTCATTAATCTGGAATTTCTATCTTCCTCTGAACCACTCCATTTTGCCAGATCTCACATCATAATCTTCAAGGCTCGTGTAAACAGAAGCCAGAGAACAGCTACCTTTGAAAATAAACTACTTCATATCTTACTCAGTGTCAGGTATGTCTAATATGGGCAGCTGACATGGAACAAGGATGTGAATTAAAATGCTAGCTACTCTGTATTTATCTTTACCATACCAACAAGCTTTCAGCCTGTGACTGACTCTGAATTCTTCCTCTACTTACTACTAGGGGTGTGTGAAACTGGCCGTATTCGATTTGGATTCGGCCCAATTTGGGGGACAGCAATTCAATTCGTTGATTCAGATCACTGTCCTTATTCAATCTGGCTGAATCTGAATCTGAAGATTCGATGCTGATTCAGAGAATCAGCAATGCAGACACAGACACAGCTTTAAATGTTTCTTCTACGTACCTTGAGGTACCAGGTATGACTCGTGAATGCTGCGATGCTGGGGTGCATGGAGTGTCCCACAGGAGCGCAGGGAGATCCCTCGCATGCTTGGCAGCAGACCTGGAGGTGGACCAGAAATATTTGGAAGGTTCCAATTCAATCTGGAGAAGTTACAGGGTCTCCTGATTTGATTTGGAGATTCGGTCGCCAAACTGATCAGCAACCGAAGCTTCACACAGCCCTACTTACTACATTCACCATAGCCAGTCTGCTGCAATGTCCATATTTTCAACTTCAGGGCTCTTTGATGTAGCCAGCTTTGTAGAGCTTTTTCTGTGATCTGTTTCTCTCTTGAAAGGATTTTGTGGCACTGGGGAGACTGCCCTATAAAAATTAATTGCAGCATATTTTATGTTGAGTGACAAGTTAAACCCAATCCCTGAATCAAAACTAAACAAGGACAACAGATTCACCAGGGGTTGTTAAAACAGTATTAGAGGCCTGAACTGCCATTTCATGTTACTCTGTCCATTTTAAGATGGAACTTCTAATGGTGTTTAGTTGCCTGAAACCCCTGATATATGCTAGTTTAAAAAAGTGTTATGGACATGGCTTCTGCTCTCTCTCAGTGACCAATAGCTTTATTCCTTTACAGCCTCTACTATTAGGCCTTTTGTCTACTCTCATACCACTGCCAAATTAGCAAGATCCATGGTTAAATGTAGTCCTTACTGGTAAGGCATGAACAGAGTTTTGTAAAATGGTTTAGAACACTGCTGTATCTCTAGGTTTTTAGCCAGGGAAACCAAGTTAGTAGCAACCTAAAGGCACAAGTTGCATTTAAAAATGGTTCAAAGGCAAATGGAATCAGAGATTCAAGGGAACAAACACTGGTGAATTTATTTTTGTTTAGAATTATGTAGTCTCCCGTGTACAGTGGCCACGCTGGACAAAGTGATTCTGCAAAACCAGGTAGCTTTGCTATGGAGGTAATGGGGAGATCTCCAAAAAGTCTCACTACCCTCTTGGAGCCACGTTGCTCAGTTAGCAGCATGAGACAGCCACCTACCTCTTTCTGAACTCTCAAGTTATTGCAACAACAGCAATGCAGCCATCTGGAGTTTCTGAAATCTAAGCTAAAATCCTTTGCATCAGAGCAATTGCAATTTGCCTAACAATATCCTGCTTAATACGTTAGCCAGCTTCATACATTTTTTTAAACAACTGATAAATTTACAAAGCTTGTAAAACAAAGTAGTATTCAAGCCAGCCTAGCAACAGCAGCCAACACCTTTCAGCCACCTGAGATCTCCTCCCAACCTTTATTTTTCATTCTCACCATTCAAAACAGAAGAGGAGAGAAAGAAATCACAAAGCCCATCAGAAAACACAGTGAGTGCCTGGGCTACAACTCAGCACATAGAAGTGGATCTCTGCCTCCTACCTGGACTTTCCTGATCCTGGTTACCTAGTAAAGCAACTGTTTTAAATGATATAGGAGGGGTCACCTCCATGGACCAGGCCTGGCCTTCAATTCCTACCAATACCTCATCATATACAGGCTGCAGATCTAAGCTAACTCTTATCTGCTTGAGATCCGCAGCTTTCTCCCTACTGTCACTGCAGTAGGGAGAGCTTGCCCTGTCTAAAACATTAGATAAAGAGTGTTAGGGAGCGCTGATATGAGCCAGGGGCCAGGCTTAGAGAGTTTGAATACTCAGCATTATAAAGGTTCTTTACGAGATCAAGCCAGGGACCCACAATCAGCCATTTTTTGTAACCTGAGACAAGTTGCTTTCAGAAGTCTGTGCCAAGGACCTTGTGATAAAGGTCAAACGTACGTTGGGGACCTCTCCCTTCTCCTCCTGTACTGGGAAGAGAGTCTCAAGGCTCAGTCAAGTGTCCCTGCTATGCTCCAGATCATCCCTCGGAACTGCATGCAATGCCGCTGTCCATCTGCACCTGCTTCTTCAGGCTGATAAATAGCCCTCATTTCATCTTTAGGCTTCATCACCCAGAGATGTCAGAGATCCCTTGTCCTTGGTCACCCACCAAGCCAGGGGCAGAAGTAAGAAAGAGAACCCAGGTCTCCCGACTCATTAGTTATGCCCTACATAGTAAGTCATGCTACTTCACTACCTTTAACAACTTCTGGTCTTGCTTAATTAGACAATGTGTTAATTATCAGATTTCTAAAAATGTGCCGTGTTCTCAATTTCAGTAAAGCTAGTAAGGAACTGGGAACCACATATGGGAAATATTTATACTGAAACACCAGAGACCTGAAAGTCAACAGGACATTTCCAGATCATTCTAAAACCAAGCTAAAAATAAGAGAAGAAAAAGAAAGGGGGAAAGGGAGGAAAATAAACAAATGCATTTCAATCTGCCTATGTTCCTGCATGCTCTTCCTAAGGAAAGGTTTTTAACTGTGATGAAGGGAGCTGTAAAACACAGAAGCAACATACAGTATGTTTTCATGATTTTTTTTCCAAGTGGCACAGAGTAAAATCCTTGCTATTCTCTAACCTTGGGCCATTCATCTTTTCCACGTAATAGAAAGCCATTCTTGCAGCAAGTGGCCCAACTGTCCCTGAATCTTAATGTTTAATTGTTACAAATCAATTCCAACCTCAATGCTCATGCCACTATTTCTCCTGTTCTTCCCACCATCCTTTCTTCTTTAAGCTGATCAGAACCTGGGATCCTTTCATGTCAGTAAATTCATCTTCAGAAGCACCACTGAAAGATAACAAAGAGGTGGTAACAGACACTGCTTGTTGCAGTCCCTGTGTCGAGCCGACACCTCAACAGAAGGCTGGTCTAAAATCTGTAATTCCTTTGTGTCCGTGCATTTGCGTGCGTGCGTGCACCTCATTTTATTTTATTTTTTTGTTCAACTGGAATCAATCAGGAACGATAAACATGATTTGTCTCCTGAAGGCAGCAGTGGGGGAATGAAATATGCCTCTTAAGCTTATCAGCTTCAGTAGCACTGAAGAGAAAGCTGCCTTCTAAGCCCCAGGATAATGGGCTGTCCTTTCAGAAAGGTATCGGAGGTCTCCGGAGAAGGAGACAACACAATGATGTGACCTTCAGCTAATAAAGCCCACCCTAGAGTCCAAAGAAGCTTGGGGAATATTGACAAAAGTTCATATTTACAACAACTTGGACTCCTTCCAGACACTATTACCAAATTACAAAGCCATGGGCTTATTATACACACACACAACTATAAGTGTGTACGTGCGTGTAAGTAATATGGGTGAGAGAGAGATGAAGCTCTTTGAGTTGTTTTGGTGTTTTTTGTTCTGTACTTGTATAAAACACCAAGCAAATTAGATGTCCCCCACCTAGATGCTAGTGCAATACAAATAAATAATAATTAAAGTTAAGCACTCATAAATATCATAGATAGAATTGGGTGTGCATGGATGTTTCTAACACAGCTGTAGAACCTCTCTCCTTTCCCACTGCTGAGATCCATGTTGCTTACGCTGTGCTACAGCCACCACCTGCTTCCTTTAAATGAGGCCAAAAGTCTTTATAGATTTATATTTGAACACATATTATCAATAGATGCTAGTAAAGTCCATTAACCGTAGAAGCTCGTTAATAAAATACATTCACATACAACTATAGGACCTTGTTCACTTGACAGAGGATGTGCCAGTTATTAAAGCCAACGCTACCAAATAACTGATCAAAACTCTGGATTTCTTCTCTGCAAATAATTTCAACATTCAACACAGAAAGAGACAACTTCACCTAGAAAATAAGAGATGATGCTTCCATATGTACTTAGTAGTTACTCCTAGTAATTTTTTTAAAAAGTAATACATACAAACAAGGTATTATTTCACACTGTGAAGTAACAGAATAATGTAAACTTAAAAAACAACAAGTAAAAATAATTTCAAAAAGAAAATGTATTTTGAAACAAAATTTCAAAAATTTTAAACTAAAAACAAACTATGGGGCAAACTGTTTTCATGGGCAAACCATGAAATCTATATGATTTCATGAACCATTCCTGTTTCACTGAAATATTTCTCCGATGCAAAGCTGTTGAATCTTAGCTATTTTTAAACATTAGCACATCATGGATCTTGCCAGCAAGAGATAGAAAAAGCAGAAATTAATTAATTTTTTCCAAATGATTTAAAAAAAGTCTAGAAAACGACATGAGGACAGGTTGGAAGAACTGGAATTATTTAGTCTGGGGAAGAGAAGACTGAGTGGCAGTTCTTAAAGCAGTCTTCACATATATAAGTAATTGTTACAAAGAGGCAATATGTTTAAAAGGCAGTAAGGGAGATTTAAAGGTTGGGCAGCAGGAAAAACTTTCTAACTACTATATAAGGGTGGTTTACTATTGGAACAGATTACCTAGAGAGGTTGTGAAATCTGTAATGAGAAGGTTTTAAGCGATGATTAGCCACACATTTGTCTGGGATAGTTTAGACAGAGATTCCTTCCTGAGCAAGGGGTTGGACTAGATGACTTTCCAAAGTTCACTCTAGCCCTATTTTAAAATTATTATTACGAATTTCTGCAACAAAGGTGATGTTGTTTCTTTGGTGATCTCATTAGCCCTGCTATCTAATAGGAGGCTCTGCTGAGCACGTGCTTTGGAAAATGGAGGAGGGTAGCTCAAGGCAGTTTAACAGAACTCCAGAACCAGTAAAAAGGCTCATTTATATCCCTTTCCGCCCATCAGAACAAGTGACCTATTTAAATTAAATGCTGCACAAATAACACTTCTTCTCTGCTTACCACTGGCGGGACAGCTCACAGTTTTCCAAGTCCCTCTAGTTACTGCATAGTCCCCTTGTGTACACTGTCCTTATACAACCAATGCACACTTGTTGTCAAGAGAGTTCAGGCGATAGAGCTGGGCTAAATTAAAAAGCGGCCAAATTATGTATTAATTTTATATTTATTGTTAGCACACAAACAAGGTCCATGGCTATATCCAGACTCTAATAAAAGATGATATCCATGGGGCTCAGGGGACTGATAATGGGATTAGAAGTCTTCAGTTGAAGGTCACTGTTACAGACCTGGCTTGGTTCAGTAGCAACCCCATACCATACCCATCTAATGGCTGTCTGGATAACCTACCTGGCATGAGTAGGTAGCACAAGTTCAGTGCTCAGCTGACAGTTACCATGGCCCCGGAATATATGCACTGGCAAGCTAACCAGCGAGCAACATACAAGGTTGTAGCCTGGTCTCCAGTGTGAAGTTGCAGGAGCTTATTCATGCAGAGCTAGACTAGACAAGGCATGAAGCAATACACAGCATGGATAACCCTGCATTGACAAGGAAATGAACAGACAGCCTTTGCACTCATTTCATCCCACTGCTGTCCTCCATGGCCAAAAGGTGCTGCTTCATGTTACATAAAGAACTCTGACGTCCCACCCTAGGCACTAGTCAGGTCACCTTATGCACTGTTGCAAATATATGAGCTTACTCCTCTGGACAATACTCTTCCTGCTCACATGCTTTCCTCTGTTTAATGTTTTGGAAGTAGTTTTTTTTTTTTTTTTTTACATCAGTAAGCTTCTGTGGAGAAATCTCTTTGAAAACATAGCTCTTAAATCTTTGATATGGCAAAGAAATCTCAGGTGTTAAGGCATAAGCTCTCCTGGTTTAACCAGTGGAAGTGGCAGATCCAGGACATGTACTCTTGTTGTCCTCTTACTCAACTCCCAAACCTTTCCCTCAAGTCAAAGGCTGAGAAGGGGAAGTCTCAATTTTAGGGCTAGCTGTCAACACCATAGTAGAACAACAATGGAAGGGATGAAATCCTGCAAGAGCAACTGCTATCCCTTCTGGGAAACAGATGTAGCTTGAGCTCTTGGATGCTCTTCTGCTCTGCACTGAGAACCATTCACACAAGTATGCACGCAGATTTGCATTTCGAATAAGGTACAGACCTACAGCACAGGCACCTGACTTCTTCTGGCATTAAATGAGAGTCCCACTCAACTCAGGAAATAGCTTTCCAAGCATTACAGCACAATTCTGAAGTGCAACAATGTCACATCATCTCTCAGACAACAGAAGAAATAATTCACGGAGTGTTAAAGAATAATGGATTTAATATCCATCAAGACCATGTTTCAAATCAGGAGAAAGCTCTTTCCTTCATAGTTTCTCCTGGCTGCTAGGCCTTTTTACTCAAGATTTTCTCTTGAGCAAATCCCTGGCTAAAATACAGCACACCCTTACCATAAAGTCCTTTGTTAAAACATCTCTGCTATAAAGCCGCAGAACCTTGGCTCCCAAGTACATTAAATCCTTATAAACCTGCCTTCATTTTAACCATGCAGTATTTCAACACACAAAGCGCTTCTTCTGAAGGATAGCACTTTAATGAGGAAAGAGGTAAAATATATAAACTAAACCTCATTATAACGTAATTTCAGAGCGACAAGCAAGCTGTTATAAAATGGAGTCATGGTCATCACATTTCATATGGCCTGAAGATTTCACTCTCTTAAGAGGCATGGCTGCTTTCAGGGTGAATTGAAAAAAAACAACTACCCAGCTGCAACCAGAATTATGGCACTAGTGCCAGCTAGGTATTTTATGTTGTGGAGACTGTTCCAAACTGTGATTTGAAACACTACTGCAGCCTCACAAACAAACTGGAAGTTAGAAGGCTGATTACAAGTTATTGTACATACTCATACCAAACCTTCTAAAATGTCTTCATATAGCACAGCATCAGCACTGGACAGTTGTAAACCGGTATTAAGCGACATGGCATTTTACCCTTTACCCTGGAACAGGAATCTCAGTACCAAAATTTGAGAATCACTCCACAACACACTGCAAGGGCTGCCGCAGGAGGTTTTGGTTTTATGGGTTTTGTTTTTTTGAAACAATACCATGAAATTATTTCCCACAAAACATTAAACAAACTAGAAATGCAAAGAAGTGCAAAGCAAACAAAACTGGATGAAACTATTCTTTCAAAGAATACACTTTTTGCCCACTAGGAGTGTCCTGAACTAGAATGGTTTGAAGGACTTTGAAACTCTTTTGCAATCTTAATTTAAACAAAAAACCGTCATTGATTATAATTCTCTCATGCCAGCCTTCTGGCCCTAACTGCTGAAAATGAAAGCTTAGAGATGATTAGGTATTTACTACAATCAATAAAGAAAATAGTGAAAGATTAGTGTAAAGTTAAGCAGAAAAGAGGCTGACTTGAAAATAAGGAATGTCAGGCAAGGGAATGCACTTCACAGTATCTTTGATTTGAAGCTTAAAGTGCATTTATCATCTGAGTATAGGAACATACAGATAGCTGAGGCAGTGTTAGAAAAATTAAACCAAACAATGAACAAAACCCATGACCTTCGTGTGTGCTTGGACATTTTGTCTTTGACAATAATGGAGGAGAGTCAGAATTTCAGTAAGTGGCAGTCTTGGCTCTTCCTTACTGTCACATGATCCGGGTCAACAGCAGGGCAAAACCCTGACATTGTTACTGATGGCTATAACCAGGTTAGGATAATTATTTTCTCTTATCTCCTTGCTATAGCTCATAATAAATGAAATTTAACTGAAGGGAACATATTTTTCCTGATAGTTATTACTACAGGTTTCAGCACTAAATACAGAGCTATAGTCGCAGACAAATCTCCTTCAACTGTAGCTTCTGAAGAGGACATAAAACCCTCTTTCAGAGCAAAAGAGTTAGAAACAGTAACTTGAATTTGGATTCTGTCCCCATATATTTTTCCATCTTTGAATTTTACTGATGAGATTCTCCCTTTCAAATTACTGTGAAAGGACATATACCTCCCCCCACGTTAAGTCATGAGACCTCTTCAGCTTATACTGACAAGTCTTCTCAGAACATCTAGTGTTAAACTAGCATGCACCTCCCATGACCTAAAAAAGACTGTTTGAGTTGATTACTTTTCCCCTTCCCCAGACAATTAAATTGGTTACAGAACTATTTTGCTTCACAGTGTTTCATTCTCGTTCTTTAATGATGGAGAACTGGGGGCTCTGGAAAACTAAGGGGATCCTCACTAGCTTGTAAGAAGGCCCTGAGCTAATTTAATGAGTTACCTTTCAGCAGTCATGGAACTGTTAACAGTGAACTGATTTGGAGAAAGACACAAAGAAACCAAGTGAGACAGAGAAAGAGAGAGGAGAGAAAGACCAATTCAGCTGCGAGAGCCAAGCTAAATCAGTCCCAAGTGCCCATGTTGGAGAGACTTGATCTCATACCTTGCTTGTTATCAAGCCACTCCTGATACGAGTCAGCTCCAGTTCCGTTGAGGTCTACAGACAAAACAAAAAGTTTCATTCATATCAAAAATAAGTAGTAGATACCTTTCTTAAATGGCAACCTTGCTGGAGCAACCTGTCATTTACGTGGGGCTCTAAATCTTTAACATGCCCATCCTACTTTTCTGAAATAGAGTGCATCTTACTATGAATAAGTTATTCGTATGCTTTACATCAACTCAGGATGATGAGCATCTTTGTCCTCATAAGTAAGTGCATGGCACTGTTGCTCCAACCTTGCCCCATGCTGATGAGGGAACAGGAGATGAAAATACATAAGGAGAGAGGAGGTACAGGAAGCAACTTAATGGCTAAATTCCACACCAGTAAATGAACATTACCATGGCTTGTTTTGAGTCTATCAGAGTGCCCTCTCAAACCACTGGTTTCAATCAGTGGCTCCCTAGTGATATGAAAAAGCCCGACTTGTCCCAGGACACTGGCTCTTCCTTCAACTTCCAGCTGCTACATCACATTAACAAGCAAACATACATTAATGTACTTGCCTTACAATACTTTTTTACATAAGCAACTGCCACTGTGGTTATTCAGTCAACAGTGTGAACATATGTGGTTTGCACTATGCAAGTAGGAAGAGAAGACATCCACAAAACACCAGCGCTTACATGTGCCCAACATGGTGAGGAGTGCTAGCCTCTGGTTTAACCTGCACTAACAGCCAATCTTCAAGCAGCCAGATTCTGAAGTTCTCCCATAGTCAGTGTGCACAGGGATAATAGGTCCTATATACCCAGGGAATTCAAATGTTTAAAAGCTTTGCCTAAAACATGGTTTAAATACTGCTGTAGCCAAATCAGTTTACAACACCACTTAGGCCAGTAAGTAGGAATGCATTAAACCCCCCCCAAAAAACAGACTTCCAGCATATTTTATACTGTTTTACATAAAACTGTTTTACATCCTTTAGCAGGGCTGTCTAACAGATGAAAACCCTGTATAAATTAGACTCTTTTGAATCTTGTATACATTGTACTTCTAGTAGTACTGTAACAGGAAGAAACATACTGCACACTTACAAACAGGCACCCTACACTGTGGATGTTCTATATTTAAACCTTTTTTGTGAGCTGGGCTGTAAAATAATCATTGTCAGGTTCTAGCTGGGTTTTAACTTAATTTGGTCGTGTAAACGGGGCTATTTAACCATGTCAGTCATCTTGGCACTTGGATACAATACATAGGAGCTCTAGCTGCCTTGGAGACAGAATCTCCACTATCACAGTTCTAGCTATAGTGTAGACAGAGCTACCTGGTAGGATTTTGAACTGAATGACACATTCAGATGAATGGAAGGGAGTGCACCCCTCAGGCAATGCTACTTCCATCTGGCCATCTGTACAAATGGCAAAGTAGTAATGGGTCAAATGAAATGACCCCCACTGGCTGAAGGACAAGCAACACAGGTGCATTCTAGACAGCAACACCCAAACACGTGACAGCCATTCACGTTCTACCCCTGCAAAGTTTGTGAGCAGACCCTTAAAACCCTGATGCTCTGCTATGCCCCGTCTGTGCAGCAAATACCATTCCGCAAAAGCTGGCTTTCTGTCTTTGCTCAACAAACAGCTGGCAGTGGCTCCTGGCACACACAAAGAGATTCAGATTGGATTTCAGGTTTCACATTCAGCAATACTATTTAATGAGCAGGAAAAAAAATTAAAGTTGCCCCACCGTTTATGTTGTGTAAATCTGAGATAATAGATCTTCTCCCTAATCCTAATGAGGCTTTCCCATTAAAATCTTTATTAGCTCCTAGCTCAGCAGATTGCCAAAAGGCTCATCAGTTTCCCTATCGCTCAGTACCAAGATCTGCTTTAACTTTTACAAATAGCTCTAAGATATTTCCCAGCTTATCAGCATTGCCAAGCAGCCTGTCTTATCATTACTACTGCAGATAAAATAAATGAGCTTGGGATGATATGAATAATGGCATTTTCTGTAGGCTAGTTTCCCATTACATTTTCAACAGATTGTAGATTTAAACTTCAGCACAAAAGAAAAAAAAAGGGGGAGGTAAGAGAGGGCCTCCCCCCACTTTTTCTTTTTTTAAAATTTACCTGCATTACCTCAGAACCTGGAATGTATTTTTAAGTTCACCTGAAGTGAGCAGGTAATTAATTTTGAAAGGGACACTGTTCTGCTTCTCTGAAGGCCTAATGCACAGGTACTTCTGGGACATTTCTTCAGTTGCATTCAGTGAAGAGAGGCAAGGACTAAATTGCGTGCTGTCTAATGAAGCCATCTTCATTAGTTTGTTCTTTTCTCTTGCAGATTACAAGTACCAGTCAGATTGGGAATTGAAATAATGAAAAACACCAGAAGTGTATCTGAATTAAAAGACTAAGCTGCAAAGGTCTCCAACGCCTGCTCCTGTCTGATTAGACCATGCACATTTGGCACATTAGTGGCACAGGGAAATCTTAACACAGCAAAAGCTAAGGGATAACACACAGCACTAACAAGACAACACAACGCTAAAATACTAATATTCTCTTGGTTTTCATGACAACAAGCACGAAGGTCATGTTCTGGCAACCATTTTCTGTCTGGACCCCCTGGCAATTGCTACAGGGTTAAATGCTTTTCCGATCCCCAAATTCCAAGCCCTGCCACTATATTGAGGTTATCTATTATTGGCAGTGACAGGTGAAAATTAATCTCCTAATTATTTCTTGCTGCCTAATCTGCACTGAGGAAGGAACATAAAAGGATTACAGTACACCCTCTATGGAAGGTTTTTCTAGAGAACCAATCATATACTGGGATAGAAGGCACATGTTAAAGAGAGATTTATGAAGGATTTCCAACTATTCTACAGACAGACTATACTACAGCTTTATAACCTAGAGCTTTGGAGTTAGGCTCTACTTAAAAGTATCTTAACAATATAAACAATGTTTATCCTACTGCTGATTACCTTGGGGAAAAATAATAATTTACACATGACATTTGCCTTTTGTTCGTCTATCAAGAGTTTGAAAAATATAACCCCTCACTGCAGATCTGTAGCTGAAGCGGATATTTAATTTTCCCAACGGAAGCAATAAGAAGTCACCAGTGTTTAGTTGCAAGCAACACTCCCACAACCTTTTAATTCAAGATTAACATTCTTGTACTGACTTTGGAGGACAAGAGAAGTCAAGAGTGAAATGAGGCTGGTGGTAAAGGTTAGCCTGTTACAAATGTGATGTTAACAAATGTGTAAACGATCCTTTCCAGCATGGTTTCCCCAAGAACACAAAACATACCGCGTATTTTCACTAATAAACACTACTTTTACCAAAAGGGGGCAGGGAAATCACACTTTATAAGCTAGACAAGAAAATCATCGTTTTTTCCGTGGAAAAAAATCTGTTGCCTTGCTACAGTGGAATTGTAATAGCTTTTATCACTCCAACTGCACCCATATGAAAGCAGATTTTATTTTAAAATATTCAGGACAACCCATTGCCTTTGCAATGCAACCTTAAAAGCAGAGCAGGTGCTTTGTTTTATTTTTCAATCTGTACCCTAACAAAACACTACCCTAATTTAAAGAAACAAACAAGTCATCAGAACTGTGCATTGCTTTATTACATCAACTATCTTTACAACAGCTAAAAGACGCTACAATCTTTTAACTGATCCATGCAAAGTAGAAATCACCAGCCATAGAGAAATGCGCAGAGTAATAATGACATAAGGCTGTGGTTCTGATTACCATCTCTAAGCATTACTGACTACAGCCAAGTTCCATCACTGACTGGTAGCACTAAGATATCAAGCTGCTTAGGTGGTGTCCTTGTACTACTTGACCTTTGCTGCAGAACTCAAACTGCAATAAATCCTTAACCTAACCAGTCAACTTTTAAACTTGACACTGATTTGCAGCTTTCAGGATGGGGGGGAGGAATCAAACCCCATCCCACCTTTGAAAAAAACATATTGATTCTACATGCTTCATCCAAGCCGATTTAAATTTGAAGTTTATGAGAAACACTGCACTCAGCAGTGGTAAGTAGATCAAAACAGACTTCCAGCGTTTAATGAGATGTGAAATAAAACAATGAAATAGACAGCAAAATGATCAGTTCCATTAAACTACAGGTTTTAAGGCCCAAATGATTTACTGTAATGTACTTTAATAACCACAAGATGGCATACAGAATACTACCAAATATTATCAATGAAGTGTTGCAATGGGGGCCTGGATTTTAAATAACCCAAATGCATCTTTAATTTACTGAAAATAGTGTAACTAAACAAATCTGCCACAATTACCAAAATCACCATTAGGGGTCACTGCACTACCTTATGGTCTTAGATTTAGCAAGGTAACTAGTAACTGTCATTGAAATAAAAAGGCACTGCAACATGTTTGATTCCAGTCAAAAAATTTTGGACACCCTGCACCACTCCTAACAACAGGCTATTTATAAAGCTATTGAAACTAGTAGCATTTATTGAGATGTTAAATTGTTAGGCATCAGATGAAATGATTTCTCCACCAACTATACAGTTTTTATGATTTTCTGCCGTCTTCAGCCATTGGTTTAAAAGTCTTAAAACCTATATTTGACAGTCCACTGACACAATTTTCACCTGTCAAAGGTTAAAAACACTCTTTAGAATCTAAGCATCAAAATCTGGAACTAGGAAAAACAGAAGGGGCATTTGAAACTGAATATTTTTTCTATTCAATGCAATTGCCATTCAAACATAATAATAATTATAATAATAATGATGATGATACTTTATAACAATTGCTTTGTTTTTCAGATGAAAGCCAGGTCTTTAGACGTCCCTGACAGATGAGAAGGATTTTGAAACGCATACGATTTTGAAACACATACCGAGCTAACAAGGCTTATTAAACCCAACAAAAGCATATATACACATTTTTATTAATAAATTCATGCAAGATTTGCTCCTATAAGGTAAAGATCATTTGAACTTACAGCACTAAGGCTAGAGATTTTCTCCTAATTCCTATCTAAAAAGAGATAAACACAAATAACTTAATGAAGGCTGGAATAGGATCGTAAGCCTTTCATATTTTATCTTTCACCTTCAGCACACCATGCAAAATTAATGACTACCAACTCATATTTTTGAAAGTTCTGATCTTAGTAACCTAGCAAATCTCTGAAAATGTCATTACTAAATCAAAACACACATGCTTATACACTAACACCCACCTCCTAAGAGATACCAATTTCACTACTGTTGTTGATTGTATCCAGTAATAATTTTTGCATTTACTGAAGTCTGAGATATAAATTCTTATGCAGAGGCATTTCAGGAAAATACACTATCACCAACCTCATTATGTGGCATACAAGTTCTCCCAAGAGATGTTATATAATGGCAATTCTTCCTCTCCCTAAGGATTATATTTCTTATTACATCTCCTAATAATTGATTAGTCTAGAAAACTTTCTGGTAAATGCATGTTTCTTTATCTGGTTCACTGTTTCCATTCCATATTCAACAGGATAAATGATCATAAGAAACAATAAAACACATTTCCACTTGTGGCACCATCAAAGTGATTTCTCTCATCTAACAGCAATCTCTGACAAACTGTGCTTCTGGGTGAGGGGAAACACAATCTTGTGCTATTGCCTGACTTCAGGTCATCTTTCAATTTCACTCAGTCACCGACATTAACCAGAGTACTTATTCCATTCTGATTCACTTTGAATGAATCTTCCCTGATTACTTAACAATTATATCAGAGAGACTGACAAATTCTGCCTCACATCCAGCTATGCCCATATTGTGCAGTCTTGGTTGTCAAGAGTCATTCAGTGCAAATGTACCGAAGGTCCCAACTATTTAAGAAATAAAGTGATGAACACACCCATGCTTTTGGAACATATTATGAAGGAAAGGTTAGTTGTCTAAGGAGTGAGCTGCTCCAAGTTCCATTTCTGTCAACCTATGTTCCACTCATGTTTTTGCATTTCTGTTCAGTTACAAAAATAAGAATCAAATGTTTGCATCCTTTCCCAAAGTTCAACACCTTTCTGTATACTGAACTCAGGTAGGAATCTGAGGCCAATAAGTACCTATAAATACTACAGGTCAACAGCTTAGCAGTGGACTTCTGAACTAAACACCTCAAACTCTTTCCATACACAGGAGCACCAACACTATTTGCCTGGGCCGGCGTGTATCACAAGTTCTATTGTGCCGCTGCTGTGTTCACAAAAAGACAACTGACAGAATAAAATGGAGATCTCTCTCTCTCTCTCTCATAAACTGCTGCTCATAATACCTTTAACATTCCCTGCAAAAAGGTCTTATGATTTCACTCAATGTGATCCACCTTTAAAATAAAAAAAGATGACTCCACATCTGTGAAAACTAAATGGGAATCATATTTAATAAAATACTGCCTTCTTTCCCTTATAACATTAACCTCTTCTGGCAGAAAAAAATCACTTCAAGCACTAGTAAACATTTTTCAGATCTAACTGCTGGGGTGGGGGACAATGTGTGGGGGGAGCAGCTTTAAGGACTATCGCTACTAAAGGAGGAAAATCTTCAATGGAGCATTAAAAAGTGAATCACTTATAAGAAGTTAATGCTGTGTGCCAAAATCAAGCGCCTCTTCCCTGCAAGTGTGCATGTGGGGAAAATCGGATTTATACATAAACATAAACCACTGGAGCAAACTCTGATCAAGGATGACCAGAGATTTATTTAACTCCTTAGAAATAAGAGGAGGAAGGTTGTTTCTATGTAATGCCTTAACAGTCTTTTCCAGCTGGGCTAGACTTTCTTTCAGGAGTGGGGGATAAAGCCAGTAATTCCTGTAGCTATTGTAAAGGGTAGAACAGCAGAGGATTCCTCCATTACACAATTTCCAAGTCTCAAAGCAATCTTTGAGAACAGTAACTTGGGTATCTGGAAATATTATTCTTGATATGCAGTAAAAAGGATCTCTGATTGTACAACGTTGCAAAAATCAGGACATGTACAGAGAAGGTCAGCTGTCAGCCTGACACGCATACACAACTCTTCATGAAGGTTTTGGCATGCCGAAAAAACACTTCCCATTCCAGGGAGATCTGCAAGCATCCACTGTTTAAAAATCACCCTCTTTCTCCCGTTCATTCTTAAGTTCTTTTTTCCCCCCAGCCGTGCTTAGTTATCCAGCGACCTGGAAATCTTACTTCACCCCTAAAAAACGGACACTTTTAAAGAGTCGATCCTGAATTTCTAATTGGATTAAACATCTCTTTCAAGAGGAGCAGACGAGTGCGCGCAGGGAGGCAGAGTGACAACAATACCAACCGAACAGGCAACTCGCTCCCTGCGTCTCAGCCGTGCCAACACCGTCCACGGGGCTGCCGAGCGCTGTCGGGGGGCTTGCTCGGCCGAACCGCGCCGCGTTAAGCGGGGAGAAAAGCCCTCACTTATCCATGGATACCCTACGGGGCTTTTCACCTGAGCCGAAGGGGCTGACAGCCCCGCGAAGATCTCCGACCAGCTCCTCATCTCTACTTTTCTACCGTGTTTAATAAAGAAGCATCTTGAACAGACGCACCTCAGCCTTGTCTTCTAGCAGACACCGAGGCGGGTTTGCAATCCCGCACTACCGGGGGGGGGGGGGCGGGGGAATGAAAGAAGATCTTTTCCAGAGCCGCGCGGCTAATTTCACACCCTCCCCGCCGCAAGGCTGCGTCGGCGGCTCCGTATCAACAACAGGTCACGTCCCCCGTGTATCCCCCCTCCCCCCGAAAGCTGGCCGAGCCGGGAAGATGCAGTGGTCCCTCAGCGGAGAAGGGGAGCACAGCACGGTCTGGGGGGAGCAACTCACCGAGCCCGCGGGGCGCTCCCGCCCAGCGCCGGGGCCCGCTCCGGGGCGTGGGGAGGATAATCCACAGGGGCGGCGCCAAATCCAGCGGCAGCTTTAATCCATGGGCGCGGCGGGGAGGCCACGGACCCCCGCTGCCCTCGTGCTCCTGTCCCCGCGGCAAAGCGAAGGGCGCGGGGCATCGGCGGGGCAGGGCGGCTCCGACTGCACCTCACGTCGCCGCAGCCATGTCCTGGCCCGGCCCGACCCTTCCCCTCCCCCGCTTCGTGCGGCCGCCGCGCTGCTCCGGCCGCAACTGCCGGCGCGCGGGCAGCCGCGAGCTGCTCCCCCGGCGCGCACCAGGCTCGACCAATCCAGCGCCGAGCCGCCGAGCGCGCGGCACCAACCGCCGCCCCGCCCCGGCCAATCACTGCCCTTGGAGCGGGGGAGGGGGCGGGGCTGCACTCCACCGGGCCCAGCCTCCCCGGTCCCTGCACGTGGGGGACCCTTCCCCAGGGCCCGGCAGGAGGCTGGCGGCCAGCACCGCGACCAGGGGTGTCTCCAGTTGGCCTTTTAGTATCCAGAGACATCATGATAGTAGCAATCATCAAAACAACCATTTTCTGTCCACGGGTGGCAATGAAACCAGTGGGACAAGGCTAGTCCGACCTGTCTCATGAGGTGCAGGAACCACAGGGGCATTTTGCTGGGCAAACCACCCCGACCTTTGGAGTCCGAGGACGTTTGCATGAAAGGACGCAGGAGGACGTTGGCCATGGGGGGATAACAACCCCTGGCAGGCTGTCAAATGCAGCCAGTTGCACCAGTGAGCTGTAAAAGCATCTTGGGAGGCTGGTCCCCAAAACGCAGGGCCCGGATTTATGTCTTGAAGCAGCAGATGTTGGTAAGGATACACATCTGTATCTTTATGCCGGGGTGCTGGATGCCAGTCAGGGTTAATTTGGGATAAATTTACAAGAGTGCACAGCATGACCCGAGGTACCTCTTTATTGGCCAACTACATGCCTGCTAAAGAGACTGGCCTACAACTACACATTAAACCAAAATGCATTTTACAGGAGGACACAGAGGTGGAGAAGGGCGGAAACTTCATGTCACAAATGACATCCAGATGCAACCGCCTGCTTGCAAACATCAAAAAAATACAAACATCAAAAGGCTCCCACCTCCAGAGTGCTTAGGGAGGGAAAAGCCTTTCCTTGCTGGATTTTTAAATAGATCACCTCAGTAAGTGACCTGAAGATGCTGCCGTCCCTGTGTGCACCCAGTGTCTACTGACTTCAGTGGTAATTTCATGTGTGTAAAGGCACTGAGCAAATATCACACCACCATCCCACACCAGTGATAAAACTGGGTGTGTCTGAGTAGCTGCGGAGGTGCTGTACTGTGAAGAACAGAAGTTTACATCCAAATAAGTCAAGAGTGCTGAAAGTTGCTCAATAAGGGATGGGCAGAAAAAATGTGGTTCTAGATAAAACCTCTACAGCACTTACATACGGTATGTCTGCACCATCCAGTATGCAAGTAAAACACATTGGCTCCTCAACCTTGCCCGCTACCTTAAATAACTAGGCAAGTCTATGCAGTTACAGTTTTAGCATTTGATGCATTAAATGCTATTTCCTTATAGGAGCTACAAAAGTACAGGACAAGAACAAAATTGGCAGGCTGTGAGCTAATTGCTTAAGGAAAACTGGCAAATGTTAATGGCCATCTTGCATTGTGGTAGCCCTCAAAATCTAGCCGGTTTGTTGCACGTATTTAGAGAGGGATAAACAAGGGAAGCTCTCCTTGTATAGAATAACCTATCTGGCCAAGAAAGAAGTGAGAGAAACCCAGTTTGAAATGGGATAGAAGGAATCTGAAGCACTACCAGGGACCATGGAAACCACTTATCTTCTCCACAAAGATAGGGGGATTGAAGGATAAATGGTGCACAGAGGTTGCAATCCCAGAGATTTATTTAGCACTCTCAGTTCAATCCCTGAATGTACAAATCCAGATGACAAAATTGGGTGGTATTTGCTTAACCTCTCACCTCCAAGCAGGGTGGTCAGGCATCAGGCTGGAGGTGCAGTGGGAAAACTGAGTTTATGTGGAGACGGGCACTTTTGTTTTTCTTTTCTTTCTAATACGCTCCCCAGCCCTGAATGCCTCTTACTTACAGCACACTATCAGACTAACTAGACCACACAAGGGACGTTACACCACGCTTGTGATAATCTCTTTAGGGTGCTCAGATATAAGGGTGAGGAGCAAATATGAGTGCTTAGACAGATATTAGATTAGATAGCTACAGCTATCATTTTCCCTCAGATGCATCTGACATGGGCTACCACCTGCAACAGGGTTGCCTGTATCAAGACTATTGGATCTGAGTCCTCAGTTTTAAAAACAATCCTAAATAAAAAAAACCTTTCTAGAGACATGAACCTGTCAGACTCAAATAGTTCCTTTGAAGGTAGCACACAGGGATCTTTCTAATACACCAAGCCATACTGCAGCCAGTATTTGGGGGCTAAAAGCTTCCAGCAGCTTGAGACTCAGAGTGCTGACAACAGAAAGAGAAAGCACTTAACTGTAGTGTTACATAAAGATGTCATGTCATGAGGAAATCAGGACTTCACATCTTTCTGTTTTACAGTCCCTGGCAGTGGAGGGGGTGGAAAAACCACTCAGGAACGGCTTGGATAAACCAACGGCGAGATTCAATAAAATACTCTTTCCTTCTCTTGCCTGGTGTGAACCCCCTGCACAGGCTTCTGCTATGAGGAAGCCAGGGAGAGGTTTTATTGAATCTTTTTATTGAACCTGTCTCTAGGCTGGTAGCTGTGCTATGCGCTCCCATCAAGGCCTAAAAATATAAATGAAGCAACATAGGGATGTGCAGCCAAATTGGTAAAATATGCTCTGACTTACTTCAAAAGAATTTTAATCCAGCAATCCCCTTCCCCCCACCCAAAAAAAAAAAAAATTACAGCAGAGCCTTCAACTTGTATAAACATCTGCAGTTACTGACAGTGCTCTGGAAAAGGTTTTGTACCAGAGCTGCAGGTCCCTGTGTGTTCTGGTTTTGTGTACTTGTTTATGAGGCCTAGAAATATACACATCACAAACCTAGCTCACCATTAGCATGCCGCATTACATGCAAAACCCAATCACAGTTGAGCAGCTTAATCTGGACGTGTAATTCTGATTTGTCAATGGAAAGGAGCCAGAAAACTGGAAATTCTTTAAACAAAAGATTCCCCCCCCCGCGCACTGGAAAGCATTCGTCGGCAATGCAGCCTACACTTCAAGATGGCCCTGCGCCTGGCAGCAGAGAAAGCTGTGGCTCCAATGAAAGAGAACAAGGATGTGGGAGGTGGTACCTCCAGTTTGATTGCTCTCGCCTAGGGCAGCGAAGCCTCATGAATAAACACTGTCAACTCCAACTCTCAAGAAAAACAATTACACATTTGTTTTTAGAATACATTTTCTTAGCCTTTCCACTTGCAGTTTTTACTACTATGAACTAGCCAGGATAGAAATAAAATAACTTGGTGATTTGTTTAAACGCTCCCGTAATTTCAAAACCCTTGATTCATGAACCTGTATTTCTGCAGACGGGAAGATCCTAGGTGCTATGGAGAAACCTCTCTTTGAAGTAACCTTTCAGCAGCAGATTCAGATTATTTGCAGCTAATTATGATTAAAGGAACTCATCTGCACATAACTGCCAGCTAGCTACTGGAGTGAAAATCCTGAGCGCAAATCCCGTTATCTTTGAATAATGGAGGCACAACTAGAAGTTGTACCTGACATTTCAGCTTGATATCATATGCAGTGCAGTGAAACCTATATTTAGGACCACCTGCTATTAGCGGTCACCTGAGTCAGCCAGTCCCTGCAAGATTTCCCAGCTCCTCCGCATTAACTCACACACTAGCAGGCGGCCACCTGCCTAATGCGTTTCCAGCTACCCATGGATCTGCCCAGCTGTGTAAATTGCATTAAAACCAACCTGCAAATGGTGGCCGGAAAGGGAAGCAGCTAGAAAGATGAGGGGTTTGTTTCTAAACATGAAAAATGCTGGCTAAGGCTGTTGCCAAACTCCGACTGGAGGGACAGGGTTTTCTGAGCCATTTTAATTTTTATGCTTATTGGGAAAGCCCACCTAATGTGTACTGAGTGAGCTCAAGTGAAAGTAGACTAAATGGCCCTTTCTCCACCCCTCTTGGTCACACTCCATTAAGCAGCCACCTGTTACAACAGCCCAAACAGTTCTGGAGTCCCTATAAAAGCCATTTTAACACACTAATACATGGGTCCCAAAGAAAAGTGCCTCAACTTTCCATTATTGTGTAACAGTTTTAAATACATAAATACATGGAGGTGGATGCAGAACCAAAACAAAAGAAAACCCTAACTTCCCTCTAAAAATAACGATAGAGAGCATAGCTTACTGGACTTTCCAAGGATCCAGTGCATCCTCCAATGCCATCATCAATGCAGAAATCAGTCTTGATATTTAAAGAGTGATTGGTCATTTTAAGATACTGACTCCTAAACCATACTTCCCTCTGTTGGTACAAAAGATTCTTGTATTTATAGCCCATCTTTCTTTAAAAGTGTCCCCAAGCTAAATTTTCCTGTTCCTTATCCCACTTGTAACAAAGAAAGAAAAACAGAAAATCTGAGGATATGAGAAAAATTCTATGAGACAGAATATACAACATTCCATTTGTGTATTTGGGAGTGACTAAGAAACAGATTACTTACTGCTGTTATAATGTATTCAGAAATGAAGAGATGTGTAATGTCCCATGCTATTTTGTGATATTTATATTATATTAAGCAACAATGTATAAATGAGCTGGAGTACAAAATGTCAGATATGGCAAGTGCTGGGTAACACAACAAAGATAAGGGACTCTGTATGGAGCTCTGTATCCTCAAAGTGTTTATACTGGATTGCATAACTGGGCCTGCAGCCAGTTCACCTTAAAATATACAGCTTGAATATGGTTATGCATTGCATTGATAATGTATACAACAAAGTATCTTTGTTTGAAGTCAGCTGTAATAAAAATTGCTTTCTTGCACCGGTACTTAGCATGAGGAAATACACATTGCTAAATTAGTATATTCACACAAGCCCCTCCTCAAGTTACTGCTGCTAAGGTTATGTACATCAAAACTAAGCTTTGTACGTCAATTATGTATAGAATACTTTAAAACTGAAATGTCTATGGCAATCTTTTCATGATGGAGAAAAATCGGTTTCTTTGGTAGAAATTGGCACACGTTCTTTGACTTCAGTGGATTTGTTTCTCTTTATATTAGCAGTGAATGTGTCCCTAAATATATTAAGGATTTTTATCCTGCTGCGTTTTATTTGCAGATCCTGATTGTCGTGATTAATATTGTCTCTTAAAAATATTAAAAGTTTAGAAATGAAAAATCTCTTCCTTTTTTAAATGGATACCTCAGCACTATTTCACTACATAGCATTGGGTTTGTATCGGAAACTGGGTTAAGATTCTGTGATTTCTACAAATTTCTACTGCTGGATATTAAACTAAAAATAGATGCTATGACTATTCAAACAGCCTGAATAGGCTGATGATTCTGAAAGTGCTACTTTGGTATTAAAATACATCTACATTCTATTATGTACATTTTGTTAAAATACAAAGAAACTCTTATTTATGAAAAGTCGGAGTCTTAAATCTACAGTTTGGGAAGCCATAATTTGTGGTTGCAATTGTGGTTAATTTAACAAAGAAAGTCCTTTGGTTCATGGCGTACCATACTTACTATTTTTCATAAACTATCAGAGCAAGAAAACAGCAACATGTCAGATATATGATGATCTAGCAATGTTGCAATTTTCCAACTCCTGTTTTGTGGTACACCATACTATATGCACAGGAATGCTACATCATTTATTTTGGAACACAGCCCTGTAATTATTGCTAGCAAACTACTAATTACATACCGACATCAAATCTAACAATTTTCCCAATAAAAAAAAAATAACTGCTTTCGTGTGGAATGCAGCAAATACAATTTTGAGTGTCCGTGTGTTTTTATTTTCAAATGCATGTATATATACCATTAATTTTGTATATGATTATAATACATTGTACCTGATGCAGCCTTTTTAATGACAGACTCATTCAGCCTTAAATTTTAAGATATAATACCATGTAGGTAGGTCTGAATTGTTGAGTTTAACGTTGAAATTGGACCAACTCAGCCTTTGGAGGAAGTTAATCCCGATCTGCATTTTGATTTGGTCAATCAGAGTCATGGTTTGAACCACATCATCAGAATCTAGGCCAAAATTCTGGGGTGTCCGGATCTAGGATTTTGGTGGGGCTGGGGGTTCACCTCTGGCTATTACACAACTATGGGCCTAATCTTGCAAACAGGCATTGCCACTTGGGGTGATCTCATTGGCTAATCATGAAATTGGCTCTACATTTGACATTTATGCCTCATGGTTTTGGATACAGTTTCCTCCAGAAAAAAAATGTGACAATGCTGCAGAGAGCATAAATCCCTAGGTGAGCTAGTATTTACAAGATCAGATCTACAAATTGTGTGGCTGGGGATCACTTGTTTCTCCTCTGTATGATCCCACACTGTGGTTACTTGACAGTGTGAGAAAGCAAAGACAGAAGGGATGCAAAAGTATGCTTTAAGGTTCAGCACTATTCCTTTGGACTAGCACAAAAAGTGAAAAGCCCAAACTGGAATCAGCCCTACTTCATCTGGACCCCATCTTTCTCCTTTAACTCCCAGACACTGATTTGGTTCATTTCCTTAAACAGGGAGAAGAATCAGAAAAAGGGGAGAGTGCTATTAATTCTGGATTTCAATGAACATTTATTCAACTCTATGTTTCAGATTATTATTAACAACAAAAAACAGGGCATTCGTGACAACCTGGGCAATCAAATCATCTAAAGACATTTCTTTTCCTGTTTTTTAGTTTGATACTGTATAGGTATGCAGGTCTGAGGACAATTTACTCCTCATATCTTCTTCCATTTCAAAACTGCAGTAAAAAAAAAAAAAAGACTGCAGAGCAAAATACATTCCTGCTTATTTCAAGGTAGGAAGTAATATAAGGAGCTCGTTACACACTTTGATAATAAAATGTGAAATTGGCCAGCCAGGGGCACTTCTAAAAGATGCCAGAAAAATCACACTGAAGTACAGCAACATAAGCAACAGCGCAGGGCACTCATTGCTGAACGCAGGCAACCTTGCACTTAGCTGACATATCTGGCACAATTCTGGCAGAGCGTGGATTATTTACTTAAGCTTCTAGCATTTATGCCTCAATGTCCTTAGCAGCTTCTACATCAATATACCAGGCTTTGCATGCCAAGAAACTTGGCCGATCTTAGCCATGGCATGGGTCAAAGATAAGCAGTTGTTTGACAAGCAATCACTGCAGCTAAATAAATAAATAAAATGCTACCAGAATCATCAGTTTTCATGGTCAGGGTCATATCCAAAGTCTGATGTTCTTTGGGAATGCTTTGCAACTTCTATCTTACCAGGAATTCTCTTGTGTGGCGAATTCTTCTTTTTTAAATTCCCCAGACACAGACGGGGGATGGCAAAACAAAACTGACAGGTAGGAGATTCAATTTGAATGAATAACTCTGGGAAAGGAGATTTTCTTCCATGGCTACATATAGGCTTGCTGCTATCAGAGTCAAGGATTAGTCAGCTAACCTGGCATCTCTGTTGAAATACATTTCCCCCTCAGGCCTAAGGCAGCTTAACAACTTCAGGCATCAGAATCTGCAAAGGTTCTTATGAAAACAAGAGCGTCTCCCATTTATTCATTTAGACTTCCACTTTCCATATCAAGGTGGAATCCACAGACAAAGAAACAGACACCTAACCTGATGTGCCTCTACTGTACACCAGCACCAAAGGCAGGAATTATTATTAAAAGCAAAAAAACAAAAACACAAGTGGAACATCAGGTCAGCGGATCTACAAAATCTATTCAAAATTCCAGCTTGTGTTTTCTTCTCCAACATATACATATTGCAAGGATTAAATAGAAATGGCAACTTACAGCTTTAGACATACTCTGTGTATCTTTTCCACAAGGATTATCAAGGCTGCACCCCCATGCAGCTGTCAGTCCCCGAGGGCTGTAATTCAGCTATCCTGCTCTCACTCTATCCATCACATTTACACAAATCCCCAAGGTGGACTGCCTTCTAAATGTCTTTACCTTGTGCATTATCCTGGGGCTTAACAATCCAATATTGGTGCAGCCAAGGATAATTACTCTCCATTGATGATAAAACACCCTGAATCCTGTCAGGCATGGCAATTTGCATCTTACAGTGCCTAGGATCAATAGATACAACAAAGGAGTGAAACCTGATTAGAGGTTGCGTGCCTCTCAATGGAAAGGGAAGAGCTGATTGTTTTGCAGGGTTGAAGCCCTGGTTAAAAGAGAACCAAAGGTTTCCCATTACAGCACTGCCTCCAAAACTAAAACTTTTTTTAGAAGAAAATACAGCTCTAAGGGGAAAAGCAGGTGAACAAACAGAAATCCTTGTAAAGAAGGATTAGGATTCACTAAGAAAGGAATGGATGTTGTATTGATATGGTAACTTATTTGTGCAAGAACACAGCTGATATATGCATCACCTGAGGCATGAGGAGGTTTTGGTCTCTATTCCAGTTTACAGGTGGGTTTATTGAAGGCATAAGAATGCCAAGTAACTAGCACAAAGTCAGCTCTTCAGTGACCCAGCTGGGAGTGGACTTATAAATCTGTGAATTGGGAGAGAAATGACTTTATGAGACCCTATTGCTATGGGGCTCAGTAAAGAATCTCCACAGTGCTGGGAAAGTCAGAGGACATGTATGTTAATTTAGTTTATTCTATTTGAAAGAAATTTTCCAAAACAAGCAACAGGAGCATTGAGGCAGAATCAACTAATTCTCTAGGCAAACTCAGGAGTGTTCTGGTATCACTCTCAATAAGAGTTAGTGCTAGGGTAAGAAGAATTTTAGATGGACTACATCTCTCTGTCTAATCTAAAGGGATGCTATGGTTTGTCCTTCTTCCTTTTTTTGTGTTCTCTCTGTGGCAGCATGCTGTGCATACATATAAAACACTGCCTACCTAAAGCGCATTGGAGGCACTGAAAGTATTATGATTGGAGCATGATCCTGCTCCTGCTGAAAGCTGCCCTTGGCTTCAATGATGACCACACTGATTATGTATGAGTATGGTAATGTCCAGAAAAGAGATGGCACACTTTTTTAAGCTGCCTATTGTGTGGCCAATAAAGGAGCTCTAACAGCAAGGGAGTAAAAGGGAGGGAGGGCGGGAGAAGGAAATCCCTCTTTAGAAGCCACCTGGGCATGGGTTACTTATCAGAACGACCTGCCACTGAGCCAACTCCCCCTTCCCAGCCCAAGCCCCCAGAGTCTGTGGAAGGCTGAGAAGATACCACCACACACTCAATCACACAGCCAGCTACCTCTCTCTGTTCAAATACAGGACAAGGAAGCCTTAACTTGGCATGTTGGGCAGACATCAAAGGAGTTTCTGAAACTTCTGTGTCCCTTTGCTGCCAAACTTTGAATTCTAAGCTACGGTCAGGTTTTGCCCCTCACAGTTCCTGGACTATCTTCACTACACCACCACTCTAACAAAACCCACAATCAGCTCACCAGTTTTCCATGCTTTGGTTTTATTTCAATAAGAACATGTAGAAAAATATCCTCTCCATCTTATAATATTTATCTGTGTGCCTGCTTCTGCATATCTAGTGCATGTGGTAGCTCGAGGGATTCTGCATATAGCAAGCCGGCAATATCCAAATTGCTAGTCTTATAGGTATAGGATTATTTTTGTGGACTAGACGGGCATGCTTATGACATAAGGATTATGATGTTCTGTTTTGGCTTATGTAGGTGCTCCTTTCATATGCAAGATGAACATTTAGCACTGCGGAAAGGGACTGGGAATTTGAAACCCTCTGTTATCTCCACTGACAGTGCATCAGTTCATGGTGGCATGCACTTCCTCACAAAGGTCTCTCAACATCTTTCCAATCTACCCAAAAAAGATCATTGTACAGGATTTCAGTTTCCATGCTTATACAAATCTTTGGCCTCTCTCTTTGAGATGCCATCAGTGTGTTTTCAAGATTTTGTAAATAGTGTGGGTGCCTGTCCCCTACGAAGTGGACTGTGACTAGTTCATTTTGGATAGGATATCAAATAACTTGATCTCCTGCTAAACAAATCTAGATTCAAACTAGTGTAACCTAGAATTTAAGAGCTTGATCTCCTCTTAATAATCACATGTGCCGTTCAGATTCTATGGCCAATGGCTCCTTTCTGTACATGTGAATTTATCATTTTCTCCCAGATATTTGGGTTGGAAATCCCCTTGACAATACTACAAAAATAGCTGCTAGCAAGGGAGAACAATTCTCACACAGGGCAAGAGCTGGACAGTAGTCCTGATGTACTGATATGTCTTGTTCCTTTACAAGAGTGCTTTGAATCTATCCTACATCCTGGGAATTCATCACTCATCATGAAGAAGAGGACATTATTACGGCTTTCCATCTGTCAGCGCAAAGTGAAATGTAACTTTGTATTGGGCCCTCCACTCTGCAGTCAGGCATGGAAGATTTAGAGCTTGCTGCCATATTTTTGAAATGGGAAATTGGAATGAAGCTGCTGAGTCATGAGAACAGAGGGCAATATCACCGGCCGTTTCTCCCGGAGGAAAACCGCTAATCCTCTGCGATGCACCTGGGTGCGATTGATTCTTTAGAATTCCAACACACTTAAACAATCTCAACCTGTCAAAGGTGCATTGATTTGTTCTGTAGTGGAGGGCAGAATGGATATAATGGAGATGATTTTTAAGGTGATGATTGCTATGGGTGGGTGAAGATAAAACTGTATTAAATAAGCAGCCATTAGATCTTAAAACCAAGCTGCTGAGCCATCCACTGCTGCCCTCTGAAAGGAAGATGATAACACTGTCACATGCATCTAACACAGGTGAGCAGAAATGTAATGAATTCACAGGGTGTAATAAACCTGATGGAAATGGGCTTAAAATAGTCTTGAGGCAATAATGAAGCCTCTCACAGCATAGTGCACTCAAGGACTCTGTCCTCATCAAAATGACATTATGTACATGGAAGAAAACAGACAGAGACCATAAATACAAGGCTATCATAAACAGACACACAATATCCCAACCAATAGAGCCCTATTAAAGACAAAACAGGCTGAACTCTTAACAACAAATGGAAATTTGGCAACATTGCTTTTCAAAGCTTGTTATCAAGCTTCGGGTCTCTCTTCCTACACAACTGGGATGGGAAGTGAACAGGGACAAAATAAAATCCTATTTTGCTAACATTTAATCTCAGCCCTCCTCAACTGAGACATCCTGCTGACCAACCTTCTCCCATGGCTCCAGAGCTATTAACACCATGCTTCTTTTACTGTGCACTGGAACAAGAGTAGTACAAAGCTGTCAGCAAGAGCTTCATTGATCAGAAGCTACACAGCCAATTTTCACCATTTTTTTCTGTGTCAAATAAATGTTTATTGATAAAGGGCTTCCTCCTGTCATCACCTGAACACTCCTGCAAACTACTGAGAGTCCTTGCCTCCTTTGGCTGAGAGTTTGGAGTCAACACCTTGTAGAAATGGGGCCCAAAGTCTTCAGTTCGGGTGAGTTGTCTGCTTTGCAGGCTGGGAATTTCCAAGGGGCCCACAGGAGTTAGGTGCCTGGTTCCCACTGAAAATTCAGCAGGAGGCAAATGCTTTGAAGTTCCTAGGTTTAATCTCTAAGCCTGTACCCTTCCTGTAATGAATCACTTGATAAGTCTGGTGTAGTCCTGAGCAAAGGCCAAAACCTCTGATTTGTTTTACTAGTTCCTGGACCCACTGCCTTGCTCTTTGATGACATCATTTCTTTATCTGGCACAGGGGGATGACAATACCTGGGGCAAGAGGATGTTCTGATTGATCCATTTATATTTGTCAAGTACGACAATATTATTACTCAAGGAGTATTTCTTGACAAGAGCATTAACGACTATGGCAGCTTTTCCCACTGAAACAGCAAGGCAGTGCCGTAGGTCGCTAGTACAGGATTATATTTTGAAAAGGAACTTTGGGACTGAAGCTATTTGGCTAAGAGAATGTCTTTGCTGACAAAGCAAAAGCCTTCCTATAGCTGACCAGTTTTCTCTCTGAACACAAACTTTATTTCAGCACTGACCTCTCTTTGACCCTGTAGTGAAGTCATTGATTCTGTATTTATGAGATCATTGTCAGCTGCCATGGAAATGTCATGCACTGATGTGATGTCATAACTCAGCCATATGACTCTAGTGTAAGAGCAAAGAAAAGGAGCAGATGGTCTGTGAAGTACATAACCATGGTTTAATGTCAAATATAGCTGATAATTAGCAGAAATGATACAGGCATTAAAGGAAAATGTGAAAGATGAATGGATTTGGGCAAGTGCAAGATATATTTTAAGCTGCTTTTGGCCTGAAATTTCCTTTTCAATATCACATATATTGCATTTTTCTTAAAACAGCCTCTGTGGGTGTCCAGTGTATTGAGTAAGAAGAAGAATGGTTATAAGCACCTTTAATACAGCTGGCAAGGCAGAGTGTAATACTTATATATCAAAACAGGTGATGTGCCAAAAAGCCCAGTGATAAGGAAGAAACGTGTCCTCAATCAAGGAAAACCAGTTTAATGTGTGCACTGGGATCACGGTATTGCAGAGACACCACTTTCCGCTGGCCAAGTGAATTTAAAGAACCTCCTGCTGGTTACTCTGATTCTTCGCAGACAATCAGACCCAAAGCAAAACATAAATTCTTAAGGCACTGTACAACATGAGATTTACATCCTCACGTTTAATACAGACCAAAAACAAGAACAGAAAGATACCATGTAAGCATCAGAACTCCCATACAACAAATGCCATTTCAAGCATCATTTATTATGCTGCCTTCCACAGACTTTTACAATCCTCAATATGGTTAGCAATTCCAGCTGACTCGTAAAGCCGTTTTAAAATTCATCATTGAAAAGAATGTTTATCTCTGTGTTTTCTCCAGTTCGGGAGTAAAATTAGACTCTTAAAACCTGGAGATGGTGTGTCTTTAATTTTGTTTAGAACAGAAAATAACTGTGATATGAAAGGTTTAATGAGGTTAGAAATCTAAAAGGAAATGGAGTGGGAATAGATTATCAAGAGAAATAAAGCCAACCGCTGGAGAGTACACTAATATTAAATATTAGGTTTCTAAACCAAATATATATAATCCATTTAGGGACTTAATGGTGGTTCTCAGAAGCACATTTATCTACAGCTTATGGTTCAACAACCAATATTATAACTCCATTTGTCATTGTTAGGCGAAGGGAATGGATGTCAGGGAGGCGAGGTCAGCTGAGGGGGAGGAGCTCCCGCTGTAGGAGACACACAGCTACCATATGTTGCAGAGCTTCACGGGGGGAAAGAAGTGGAATCCAGCCTTGCAGATCAGGAGTGGAAAAATACCCATCCGGCCCAGAACAAAATTCCCTTTCAAAGTATATTTCTGTCTGTGACCCAAGGTGTATGTCTTGTGTTTTTTCTCCCTTCCAAAAAAAAAGAACTACAGCCAACATTTACAAGCACATGTAATCAATATTTAGGCTCTGATTCAGCAAAATCCTTAAATAAATGCCTGACTAGACATATGGGAATATTTGCATGCTTAAAATCAGACACATTACTTAAGCACTTTTCTGAATTGGGGCCTTCAATGCCTAAATGCGCAGATCTAAGAACTTCTGAAAACCAAAGCAAACTGAAGCCTAACTGGGGAGTCTATTTGGGGCACCCTGGCTCAAAAACATACAAAAAAGGGCAAAACTTCTTTCTTTGCCCTGTATATATTAGCACCTACAGTGAGACCCTTGTTTTGGTAGCTAATTCAAAAACTGATATTTCTGCCCTCAGCAACTCTTGGATTTTTTGTGACATCCAGAGGTTCATCCATGGACAGTGCAAATTGGGATGAATAGTAAGGAAGTTTTGCCCTTAGCAACTTCACTCATTGTGAAGTAGCCCCTGAAGCTGAAGAAAAATCTTTCATGTTTAAGAGGCAATAAGCGATATAGAGATTACATGTAAAAGATGGAGGTGGGAAGAGAAATTAAAAATCACGCTCCTTTTCCACTGGCACTTAAAACAAGGCAGAAAAAAGTCCAGTTTAGAAACAGCTAATGGAGAACACTAGGGACAATCAACATAGTAACCAAAAAAAATCCAAGAGTTTCATAATGCTGGGTACAGGTTTATCCAATTAACAACCATGCACTGCTGTGTTAACAGAGGAGAAGAGGGAAGTAGTAACATTTTCCAGCTAAATCTGAGAGTCTTTCATTTTCCATTTTATTTTGCTTTATTATTTTTATGTCAGGCTTGTTTTCCCTTTTGTTTTTAAGGATTCTTCTTCTTACAGAGTCTTAGCTTTGCATACTTGCTATTCATTTCTAAATAAGGGCAAGGCTTACCAGCTGTAGAATCCATCACCTATAAATGCTTTAAATGTGTTCAGTAACTCACTATGGGCTCCAAGAGATCCATCCATCCTTCTTCTTTGAGTAAGGGAGTGAAGAGAAAGAAATACTCATGGAAGATCCATGGAATTTGGAATCCTCTCTCTTTACACGAATGGAAACTCCTTTTTGGATGAATTTACCCTGAGTTGGAATCCTAAAATATACATACATAGGTCACCTGGAATCAGGGTAATTGTACAAGTTTCAAACAGGCCAAAGCTAAAACATGAAAGCAAAGCAGGCCAAATCCTGACAGTGCTCTTTGTTTATTGCCAAATGCTTATTATGGGGGAACAGTTTGCCACAATCCATAAATAAGCCAAATATTTGTAAAACTAATACTTTTTGCTACCAGTGAAGCCTAGAGAGAACAAAAACCATTGCATATATTGCCATATGTTGGGCTGTCACTTTATGCCTGGGCTGAGTATTAATGTGCTGTTACCACTAGCACTGTCGATATTATCCAAGTGAACTGATTGCAAGAGTCAGAAATTCATCCTAGGAGTGTTATCACCAAACTCCTTCGCATCACCTGCTTGAGTGACAGATACATACACTGTTGCTAAAGAAAAACTAGCTGAGACGCTAAAAGCGCATTTAATTCTGGGAAGGCCTGATCCTCATCTTCCCCTTGATTTCAAAGGGCTTGGAATAAGGCTTCTGTTTAGAAAAGCACATGCTTAAGTTTGACTGAAAACAATAAGACTTAAGCATGCACTTACATGTTAAGCGCTTCCTAAAGAGCTGTTCTGAACAGATCAGACAAATACCTTGCAGATCTTGAACAGAGCTCTAAAAACTGATTTGAATGATTATTTTTAGAATTTCTAAGATTCCAAAAGTTGGTTTGCAAAAGAGGGATTTTTGTAGTTTATGGAATACAGGGTGCGTCTACACCTACGCGTGAATGCACAGTAGCCTAGTATACTGTGCATTAAAGCGGTGTGTAAAAAACCACGCTAATACACTAATGTGCAGTAGAATAGACTGTTGCGCATTAAGCATCACCTAAAAAGTGTGCACTTGCTACTACATGTTAGCAGTACCACATATTGGAGGTACTAAATTTAATGCGTATTAAGAAAAGCACATCAATGCAGATGTAAACACACCCACAGAGTCATTTATTTTATCATTCATTACTCCTTGAATTGCCACCCCGATCAGCTACCGGGCCAAATGTTTTCACTAAAAAAATATATTTGATGGATATTTTAGTGTTAAATTACTTACCTCTCTATACCTAGGGAAAGAAAACCCCTAAGATGCAGAGCAGAGCCTAATAAATTACAGATTCCCATGGGTACAATGCAATCATGTTACCACTGTTTTGACCCAATAATAAAAGTTGGTAAAACAGCTGCATGTATTAGCTGACCCAAATTCCAGTGTAAGTAATCTGGAAGGCACTGTGTCTACATGTCTTGCAAAACTAAAATGACCGAAGCTTTTCACATAACAGGAGTCTGCTGCAGCTGTCTGCAGTTCTACAGGGAGATAATTCTAAGGTCTAGAACTTCTTTTCAGACCTGTTCACAATGCAATTCTCAAGTCTTACAATATCTTGGATTTTTCTTAAAACCCCAGCTCCTACAATCATGTGATTGTATGACAATCTCAGTATTCATTTACAAAGAAAGGAGTTTCTTGTTGTGGAGGAAAGCTTGAAAAGATGACCTGAATGCACCCAAAAGGCTTAGAAACTAGAAGGCAAAGAAAAAATAAACCAACTTTTATTCTACTTTAGTTCACTATTTTTAACACAGAGCTGGCTAGATTGAAGAAGGTAGCATTTATTTGTTTTTTTAGGCATTACTGAATCCCAAAACCTAGAAAGTACTTAGAATGCATATTAAAAGCTTACTCTAAATATTCTGCATGGCTGGTAATGGCACAAGCTCTTCATTCAGTTTCTTTGGTGTGGCACCTTTGTTGGGGAGTATGAACACATGGAATGAGTTTGGAATTAGTTGGTAGGATTTTGTCATCATCAGCGATGAAAACTTTCACTGGTATCACCATGAATTAACATTCCTGGTTATCTCTTATCCATGGCAGGCTAACGAATTAAGGAGGGAATTTTTATCTCAAAATCTACTAAAACCAAGTAAGAAAGTTTCCCTTGTCTTGATTTGTAGACCCCAGATGTGTGCACTGTGAACGTGCACATCTTAATTAATACTAGCAGTACTGAATCTTTAACAAAGTCTCCCCTTTTCCCATATGTCCATGAAATTGATGAAATAGGTATTCATTAAAAAAAGAAAAAAACATTTTAAATAACCTGAGTAAACCTCTCTCTTCTGAGCTGCTCAGCTCTCCATCTCCTGAGTCCTGAAGTCAGAATTTCATGAGTTCTCTATTCTCTAGTTCGCAAAGTTCAGGCTTTCCTTGCACATCATAAAAATGAAAAAAAAGAGTACACATACCTAATATATTTTTCCTTTGCAGACCACCCTCAAAGCTACCAGATAAAGGCAGCATAAAAGTTGATATCTTTTGAGTCACACTGGTCAATTATTTTGAAATAATACTAAAGTTGGACAGAGACATTGATATTGAATCCATTCCAATACAGACATCAAGGTTAATGCCAGCAAAGCATCCATTCCCACATCATCAGCATATGCTTTAAGTATATCTACATTACTTTTCAGTGCTGTGTTATTCAATTTGTTGCATCAGACTTAGTTGTTTTCAGGTCAGATACCAGCAGCCATTTGGTACTACTTAATCCCAATCAGAGCTATCCAATGCTAATGGCACAGCAATACTATCACTTTTATTTTCTCCTATTTTTCCCTAATTTCTTTTTGTCTTTCACCTCCCTGCAAATCCTTTAAGTAATCTCCAGGCACGTTATGCAAGAGCAGGGACCTTTTTAAAGCAGGATGGTACCTATTAACTTTTCTTCCTGTGATCGCCTCAGCTGACAACATTCTGATAAATTATCTGTACCAAGCTCAAAACTGGCTGAAATCAGTGCAACAAACCCACAAGTCAAAGCAAATACAGTACTGCCTAGTTCTAAACTTGCATCTCTGCCCTAGTCCCTTTCTCACTGCCTTTATAACATGGAGGGTTTTTTTCCAGATATTAATTGGACCCTGTGGTAGAGTCGATTGAACAGAAAGGCAGGGAGGAAGGAAGAAAGAAAAGGATTCTATTGTGATGAGGTAACCCCTAAAAGTTGTTTCAGGGTCAACAGCTTCCTCACATAGACAACATCTGGCAAAACCATCCAGGAACAAATAGGGAATAACTGGTACACATGCTAAAGCTGTCTGCGAAAAAGCTAGAGGAAACTGCAGCACTCCACATTTCATCCAAAAATTGTGTCTTTTCCCCCCTGCCCCAAGACAAAAGAGAGAATGATGCTACTGCAAATAGTAATGGAGACTTCCATTTTTCAGGTAGAGATAGATTAGCGCTTCTGCTCACTTTCGGATACATGGAATAAAATAGTTTTCTGTGTTAAGAGTTCATTACAGTTTCAGCCCTCCTACTGCACAGTTTCCTCTGAAATCAGAGGTAAGATTAAATCTGTTGTAGCAGAGTGTTTCATAATGGCTCTGACAGACATTGTTTTTCCTAGGCCTCACATCTGGGAGTTAAACAGCAAAGCACTTGAAACCAACCAGGTCAGCTCTTTAGTTGAGTTTCGTGCCTAATCAGCCGGGAAGGCTGAGGCCTCAGGTCACACATGGAAATCACTAGAGCTATTTAAGTCGCCAGAGGTTATTAATAAATCTCCCACTATTTCCTTAAGTAAATAATTGGAGGCCCATCTTTCAAACAAGTTATGTCTGGCCATGTTATGGTACCAATTTTATCCTTCCTTTTTTCCCCTCACCAAGCAGGAAGAACAAATCTCTGGTGACAACAATGGCAAAACTGTGAATTATAAACATCCATGTGTCTCTCATTTGAATGCCTCCTCAAGTTTCCTTGACAGCTGGGAGTGAGAGAGAAAGGCTCTTAGGCTTTCACTACAGCCCCAGCCACTGAAACTGCTCTTTGAGAAACACAGACTTTGTGGGAAAGCTATTCAGCTGTTTCTTAGAAGGAAGTTTTAAGTACTGGGTGAAATATGAGCCACTCTATTTCTATTAGGTGCTTTTAGGTAGCTGAGTTCAGATTCTTCCAGGCTGCCATCAAGAAAACAGGACAGGAACCTGACTGTGAAGCAAAGCTGGAGCCAAAACTCAGGGGTTTCTGGAAGGGGGAAAAAAGTGTTGAGGGAAAGAAGAGGTTGCTACGTCTGAGTTCTCACTTCCGAGGTCGTGCACAAATGCCAGCACCTGGGCATGTGTGGGGGACCAAACCCAGGTCTAACATAAGCTGGAGTTGAATTTAGTGGGAGGAAGAGGCAGCTGCTTAAGCCAAGGCCGCACTTGCCTTAAAAGTCAATGAAATGATCATCCAAGCTCCTTTCCAGCGCTATACTTCTAGGATTCTAATATATTCCATATAACAAAATGAACGCTGTCCTGTGGGAGACCCTGACTAATTTCTTCTCCATCTGTTGTTCTTTCAAAAATAAAGGATGACTGTTTTCAGAGGAATCGTACCCGTTATCTGCAGCTACACATGTGTGTGAATACACACATATACACTCATGTATGTTCACTCCACCCAGATATTTATATTTAGATGAATAAATATTTATTGCCAAGACCATGATTAGTGGCATTTCTGTATTGCTACAGAACGCTGAGAACAGAGGGCACGCACGGTAAGAGCGCTGTCGCAGTGGCATCCTACTGCAGAGATCCCGTGCTGATCTACCGCAGTTTACAACAGCTGCCTAAGCTAGGTTTTGCAGCTGCCTGTTACCACCCGCATCAAACCCAGAATGCCCCATACACACACGTGGCATAAAGTCAGGTTTGCCTTCTTCTCACTGCCTGTGTTGTATCTGCTGAGCCACCAAAACATGCAACCCCCAAGCCCTCTCAAGATCTTCATGCTCTGTATGATGTACTTGATGACCCCCAAGCAGTCCACTGTTCAGTTTTGCAGGTTCGAGATATGCTGCTACGTCTGGGCTGTTGAATCACGGAAAACAGAGCAAACGCTCAAAGATAAAGCACACGCAGGCAACACTTAGGTTACTTTCAAATTTGCCTCATTCAACTTTAAACAAAGAACACGTATGTGTTTTCTTAATGAGGCATCAATCAAAGCAGCAGGTTAACAACCACTACATCACCTGCCTGATTGGAAATGGATGGGGGAGGGGAAAAGATCCAATGAACTAGATTATTTAAATTGTTTTGGATGCCTTAATAAAACCCAACAGATTTTTAACAACAACAATAAGAAAAAAGGTTAGGACTCAGAAATGTAAAAACACTTTACTGCCAGTACCTAACTGAATCAAATGGCAAATTATACGTGATCGAAATATGTAATGTGACATTCATGCATTTCTGATCCAGTTTCAACTTCACAAATCACTTAATGAACTCAACTTGCAGGTTTGCCTCCAAAGCCCTGAAATTGATAGCTAACCTATACATTAACACAAAGGTTTTTTTCTTCAGCCATTTTGTATTCTCTTCCACAGTGCAGACCTGTTCATCAATTGATGTTTTCCATGAGGAACAGCACATTTTTAGCTGCCTGATTCTCACTGACATTTATGGGCATCATACACCTATTTCCCTGCAAACCCTCTTGGAAATTTACCATGCAATATCATACGCGCTGTTTTGTAAACCTGATGGAAAGGTTCAGTGCGCCGGACTAGATGATTATTTGAGCTCCTTTCCAGCTCTACATTTCTAGGATTCTAATAGATTCCATATAATGAGGTGGAAGTGGGCACACTGGCTGTGTTTTTGGTCAGCAGCACAAATACAATCTGAAGTTAATGGACCAAAATCTCTCATGGAAACCAGCAGGAGTCATATGCTCACAGTCAAAGGTACAATTTGGGAGCGCCTGCCTAAGACCCCATTCGCTCTGGAAGTGATGGGCTCTGTTTGGAACTTTATTATTTTTATATGCACCAAATCATTTTCACTGGTTTTTAAGCAATGTGCAGTTTGTAAAATACATGGGGCACAAAACAAAAGTTCTTGTACTTCCCAAGTCCACTAGCAAATGGGTCTCTATCCTTTTACCATGAGGCATTCCCTCATTTTGCTATTTGACAAGTTATTTTCATTTACATACTTGAACAACTTTCCTTCCTCTTTTATCCTACTCCTGTTGACTGTCTTGAAAGTAGAAGTTGGTCTTTTAGGACTGAGGATTCTTTTTGCAGTGTAATTGCTGTGGAGCATTTCTAAAAGGGTTAGTGACTTAGCTGGCTCTCATTTCATGTCTGAATCCCAGGTCAGGGAGCAAATGTGTGCTTCTGCTACCCATAATGCACCTGCTCTATGGACATGGACTTCACAGAGAAGTGAACCTTTAACAAGAGTTGACTTAGTTGTGATCTTGCCATTCCCAGGAATAAATGGGGGGGGAAAATTAACCCTGTCCTACTACCTCCTTCTGAAATCTTTATGCGCACACGAGGCTGGGTCTGGGGAAAATTCTACTGTCAGATGTAAGGAAGCAAAAGCAGGCTTGGAGAATTTCTCGGGCCACTGGCAGCTAAGCTTTATTCAGAAAGCAACATATTGAGTCTGTCCGCATGCGAATGTACCAGCAGTGGGGGAGGATGGGGGAAAGGTGGAGACAAGCTCAGCTCCTCAGCCCCCATGCTGTCGCAAAGGCATCACTGATGTGGGCACTGGAGGGAGTTGCTTGCCAATCCTTCTGGCAGGAGAAAAATTGCTACAGATGGCAAGTGCCAGCAGGGGAGCGAACAGCGAAAACAGAGGAATTCATGACAGAAACTGCTGAGAGGAAAAAAAAAAAAAGAGGAAAGCACTTCTAATCCAGAAAAACCTGATATCTAAGAGACAAATAAACAGAACGAGCCAGACAGTGTGTATACGCGGCGCTCCGCTGAAGTCAACTGTGTAAATCAGCATTGCTGCCATCCAACGGAGCGCCTTCAATGATGTCAGCTGTGGATCTGGCCCAACAGGCACAGTTAGCACAGAGTGCAACAAGCTCGCGGCGCGCACTGAAATTTGCACATGCCTTTTCTGTCCCCACAGCAGAAGATGCCAGATGAAGATATTTACTGTTCCATCCACACCAAGGGAAAAGTAGGCAGGGAAAAAAGAAAAGAAAAGAAACGAAACAAAAAGAAAACAAAAGGAGAAAAAAAATTCCAGCAAGCAGGAACACTTAAAATGAGTTACTGCATCTGGTCACTCAATCCTTTAAGCCTTGCCAACACTTTTCTGTGATTAGTTAGTAAATCTGACAAGGCCTGCGTTTGTTCACAGCTTATTGACAGAACTGTATTGATAAAGCAATATCCAAGCCAGGAGGAAAAAAAGCCCACAATCTCATTTTACTTTCTCAAGTCTTCATTGCACAAAGTTTTTTTTTCCTGGATTAATTCATTTTCTAGAAGCTAAAGTTTGAATTTTCTGAGAGCTCAGGTCTTATATCACTGCTTAATAACTATTTATTGACTGGGTAGACATTAAACATGAAAGAAGAAAAACATAGCATACAAATTTATTCCTGTAGGTTTCTGACCTGACAATTCAAGGACGTTTTGTCTTGAGCTCATAAGAGTAGGAAGAACAGTCTCCTTGGGGATGTTATTTTTCTGTTCTCCAGGGATGCTTTGTGCTTTCCTGATGGAGCCTTTTTTCCCATGTTCCTCTGCTTTAATATAATTCCCTTCTTGTACACCCTTGCGGTCTTGCATACTAGCCGGCCACCACCTTCTTGGATGAGAAAGACTGAGCAAGATTCCCTTTGGGACCTGTTAGTACCACTCATAAATCAGCCAGATGGGTTTATCCAGACCAAGAATGCAAGGTACTGGAGCTGGAATCAAAGCTAGGATTCCCAGATGGCAGCAGGGAGAACTAATCACCAGTCAAAAGCAGTGGGTAAGTTTTCAGTGGCCTTGGATTTGGATTCAGTATAAAAATTGGGAAGTGATACGATTAAAAACAGAGGCAAACCTATTTTTAAAATGTACAAATTATGAAAGCCTAGTGAGAACATTTCAGAATCTGCTGAATCCCACGGGGCTGTTAAAAGTAGCATCCTAGGGAAGTTAAATGTGTCAGAGGAGAAACTGGTTTGGGAGCAACCTTCTGATACATTCACCAAGGAAGGCAAAGACGACCATGTAGTACAGGCCAAGGGCTTTGTACTGAAGGTGGTTGAGCAGGTACCAGTCACATGATTCCCATTATGCATCCCCTTTTAAACTCAAATTCAGCAGCATTAATGATCAATGCCAAAGGTTAGTGGGTGGAGGAAAATGCTGAAGAAGATAATTGGTTGGGGGGTTTTTTTGCCTTTTTTTTTGTGAGGTGGAGTGTAAAACAATAAACCCACATTCATGCCAGGGACATAAAGACTGCAATGTTATCATCAAGACAAACAGCGATAGGACAAATCGTTTTATCAGTGAAATCAGATCATCATGAGATAACAGCCAGTCATATCTCAAAAGCCTGGCAGCTAAACTTGCCCTGGCAGCACAAATCCAGTGTGCTCTTCTACAATCATTATCGATTATAACTTTAAACCAAAAAACAAAAGCCTTCCATACACATTTTTTCTTTTAATTGTTGATTTTCAAATCACTGCCCCATTGCTCTTTTTCCGGTACTTTCAATTATACAATGTAAAAAAAGAATAATTTAAAGTAATTAATTTTACTAAAATGGGTTAAAAACAACACATGCAATACATGGACATCTTCAGCAGCTACTCTCACTCCACATTCCAGCCATGAATATATTAATATAAAGTCCTCCAAAATTTATGAAGGCAAAGAATAAATGGGGAAGAAAAAAATTATAACTCTCTCTGAAAAATAGGCAGAAGTAACCCAGTGCTACAAAGAAGCTAATAAAATATATATACTTTGAAGAGTGACACATTTATTACTAATAATCCATAATCACACAACTGCTTTATTATGTAAAAGCTGTAAAAATATCCCTTACTTTCTTTGTGAGTAGAGGAGAGAGAGATATTTAATTTGGGTGTAGATGTTCTCTAGTGAACTAAACACAGAACTGGGTACCACAAATTCTTGAGCTGTAAACCAGGCTTGACTTGGGTACTTTTTGCAGTTGGACCAAATCTTCCTTACGCACCATTTCATGTATGGAAACTGGTATTTACCCACCAACTTCTAGGTATATTAGGAGAAATGCTTAATGACTGAACTTTGGAGATGTTGGGACAGATCCATGTTGGCTGCTCCAGTTTTGTGCCAATAGGTCCATTTAATTCCAATATAAAACTATAATGCGACATCGCAATAGGATTCTGCTATGGAAATGATCCGATGCTTAGTTTTCTGCACTGCCAGGTGGGAATGCTGAACCCAGCTTTGATGAGGACTGGTAACAAGTTCTGAACAAAATCCTGGTTCGGTCACTCGGGGCCTGACTGACAGGTGTTGAATTTCCACAGCTCCTCTTAAAATCCACTGGGGCTGCAGGTCTGCCACTCTGATTTTAACTGTGAGCAAAGAATCCTGGCCCATGTGGAGATGACTGATCTCAGTGGCTGGGTGCTGAGAGTGATTACTGCAGCAACACGACGCTCTCGATGGAATGCTGTTTTATAACATGATCATCCCAGCAAAAGTAAGCAACACACTATTCATGAGGATTTTTAATAGAGTTAGTCAAGTGTCGTATTACAATCGAGTTATCTCTAATACAGCCCACTGCGGTACGCGTCATTAGGCTGGCGGGGGGGCGGGGAAACGCAAGCTGATAGGTACAGAGCAGCAGCAGTAAAACCATTCATTCGTCCTCTGCAGTAGCCATTTTTGAATAACATAAATCATTACCTCCTCAGTACAAGCCAATCAGCACGTTGAATCCTTCCGCATTTCTAGGCAGATTGGCACCACCTCATGCTTTCCTCTGAACAGTGAAGGACACAGACTGGCTGACTAGGGAGTGGAAAGGAGTTTCTTTCTCCTGAAGGAATGGGACGGCTGGTCTAAGGTATAATATTCCACATGCCCAGCTTTTAGGAGGGAAGAGAAGCACTCTTTCATGGAAGTAGGAAAACTGGTCTCATCAGGGGGATGCTGGGTAGTATTAGGCAATTTAGGCCCATATTGCAAAGGGGAAAAGTGGTTAGCTGGGACACCTCCAAGGCTGATCTTCAGAGCAGAGAGCAGCTATGACTCCTGGCGTCAGTGGGCGTGTGCAGATGAAATGAGGAGCATGTGTGCATGACACTTTAAAACGGGTTCAGTGCTTTTGCACCACTTGAATATTGTTGGTATTTGCCTGTGTTAGTGGTGTATTGCGTATTAATTCCTGCTTCTGGAGCATATTCGGTGGCATAATGTGCCTTATAGGACTTTGGGGAGCAGCAAACTAAAACACCTCCGAGGAGTTTTAGTTTGCTGCCCTACAGCCATGGAACGAAGCACCAGGCTCCATGCAGTTCAGGGGCTCTGCAGGCAGCCCATGCAGGCAGCCTGGCTGCAGCCTGGGAAGGCAGGCTCCACCAAACTGGAAAAAAAAAAAAGCAGCAAGCTTGATTTCCCCACCCCCCCGCCCTGCCTGCCTGAGCTGCTTCCCTTTGCGGCTGCAGTACCCCACAGGACCGCCCAAGCCCGGTGCCACTTTGAGGGATGGGGCGCCACTGACGCTTCAATTCAGGGCAAAGTAAACCCCTGTTTCGTCTACACACGCCTAGTGGTAGCAGCAAGTGCCTAGCAATTTTGAAAATCAGTCTCAGGAAGTCCTCAGCAGGATGTCTGAAACTCTAGAAGCCTAAAAAACCCATGGAGGCCTTTGGAAAATTAATCTCTGCACCCCAGTGGGGCCATCTGTGACAGGGTAAGCAGAATCCTGACCTAGCTCAAAGAATGCAACAAGTTAGAAAAATGCAAGGAATTCCTTAAAATAAAAGGGGGACTTTTTACCATCTTTAATTTTCCCCTGAGCCTGAGGAAGGGTGTGTGCACCCAAAAGCCTGCAGAAAAAGATAATATTTTTGCGATTTCTTAGTTGGTCTAATAAAAGGTATCATCTCTGAACCAAAAGTTCTAGAGTTTTGCATTTCTTTAAATAAAAGGGCATGTACACAGCTGGTGTAAACAGTCACACCCCCATCTCAGCAGGTATCTGACAACTGACACCAGTCGAGGAAAAAGACCCCAATCTCTCTGCATAAGCTTAACCATAACCTAGCAAAGGGACAATTCAAGTGGGACATTTCTTTGAAAGATGTAAATGCCAAGGTGAGAGAGGAGTTATTTAGAGCATGTAACTAGGAATAAAATTAAGGACAGGACAATTTGAACCCTATAGGCCTGATTTACTCCAAGGGTACTTGCTAATGCTCTAGTCATGCACAAGAAGCCTGTACTGTCTGTGTAAATATAACTTCTGTTTACATACCATTTGAAATAGCAGCATGGTGTAAAGTGTCTGCTAGCCTAGGAGAATCAGGCCTTCTACAAGAAAAAACAACCGACTGAGAACCGCTTCTCTTAACGGGGGTTGGTGAAACTCCATCATGGGAGATATTTAAAATGCGATTCAACAAGCACCATAAAATATGCGTACATGGAAGTATGTTATCTTGGCAGCAGGATGGACTAAATGACCCGGGAGATGTTCTCCAACACCAATTTCCACAGATATATGCAACATGGGCCTTGGGCCCATCAGGAAATGTTTTCTGGTACACCTCTGCTGGCAAACCCTCTTCCTGGAGGTGCAACTTACCCTGGCGAGAGTGGTTTTGTCAGTATAGCTGATACTAGGCCTCTGAACAAAATAAGATGCATCTCCACCTTTCCAATGATGCAACTGTATCTATACCATTATTTCTGGATGCACAGCTATATACGATTATTATTATTTTTACATTCCTTGTTGACATAATTGCACTATCAACACTTTTAAGTAGTTGTAACTTTTAACCTTTTATAGGCATTTTATACACATGCCTTCCAGCTCTTCCTATAATAACTGATACACGTGAATCAGTACCATGGTGGCCCAAAATACTACCTCATGGAAAAGGAGGAGAAGGAAGATGGAACAAATATATTGGAATGTTTTTCTTTTATCTTCACAAATGTATCTGAAGCCATCAAACATCCACGCAGAAGAGGGTTATATTTCTGGTCTACAACTGAGCTGGAGGTGGATGTTGAAATGAGCCTTTTTATCATCCCTGGAGAGAACGCAACATTTGTAAAACAAGGACAAAAGATTTTGTACTCCCTTCGTTCCCAAAGAAAGCATTGGCTCTTTTCCACTGCCAATTTCACCGTGGCTGCACAAGACCAAACATCAATTTTGACACTAGCATGGAGTGGTGCTCTGCTCTCCGCAGCTTTGGTCAGCCAGCTCCCCGTCTGCCTCGCTGAATGATTATAAAATTATTAATGGTGTATTTTACACCCCATATTTTTAAAAAAACTATAATTACTGGGAAAATTATTCCTCTTTTATTCTAGATTTTTTTTCTGAGAAGACACATGTGCTCCCTCTGGCATGGCAGTCAAAATGAGGTCAGTGCCTTGAACATATGTGGATGTGTGCGCTTTCTCCTCCAACCAGAAATGACAAAGCAGAGTTTGGCAAGGCAATAAAGGAACAGCCGCAAATCAGCTAGGATTATCTGACTTCCTTTAAGAAAGCCATAAATTGTTTACAGCAGCACTGGTCTTTAATGGCAGAATTGTGGGGGGGAGGTGGGGGAGGTGAAGGAGGAGAAAGCTTTAATCTAACAATTTCAACACATTGCCAAAGTCCTTTCCTGTAGTTTACAATAAAAGAACCTCCAAAGCATCTAACGTATGTCGGCTGGACTTTATATTTCCAAGCAAAAGACTCTTCCCATGCTCCCTCCCTCTTCCTCACACAAATGGTTTGGGGGATAATGAGGTTAAGTTCTAAAGCATTAACTGTTTGACTAAAAATGCTTGCAGAGATTTTAGCACCAGGAAACCTCTAGAGAAACTAGACAGAGCCTTGGATAATACCCAGCAGGCTCCTTCAAGTTTAAAGCAGTTGGAGATGGAAGTGCATTAGGATTTCAGCTGCAGCTGGGCTTTTTATCGCCACTGTCTATAATAAGAATGCATAGGTGATGGGGACTGAGGGTAAGGAGTGGGCAGGAGACCCCTGGGTTTTCTGTGACTGCTACTCCTCACATTTGGAAAACCAGTTCAACCACTTTGGATTGCCAGGAATGTTCTGAACGGGAAAATTCAAAACATCTAGAGAGGCAGGCTGGGTGCAAAATGCATGCGGCCCTCAAGCCCCCCATGTGCTGACATCAAATCTAATGTTGTTTTAATCTAGAGTTTTGTTCATGACTATTTTACAAGGTGTCTTTTGTGAAATTCAGATTCACACCTGGGATTTAGACTCAGAAAGAATACTCCCAATGTGTGGTTTGGGTGCAACACTAACTACTTTTGTGTTCAAAGGCTATTCCAAAAAGAACAGTGCACAGATATCCTCCTACCACATGCCACATCGTACGCAAGCTGGACCAAGTTCTAGGTTGGTGGAAACTGAAACACCCAAACTTCTTTTTTTGCAGTTTCTCTCTCCAAAGCAATGACACCTGAGAATCACTCAGTGGATTCACAGCATAAAACTTCTACTCCTGCAATGTAGTTTTGGGGTCACAAGACTTTTGGAAGATATATGTCCGCTGTAGGAATGATGTAAACAAATATGGCAGAGCTTGTGTTCTTCATGCAACTGGTGGACCGAAAAATATCTGCTCTATGCTACTGGCTTCTGGAAACTGGAAGGGATGAAATGTATTTATCTCAGCATCCGGTGGGGGTTATTTCCTTATCTATTATTCTTGATTTTTCATAAGCTTATTCATCTGTCAGGATGGAAATAAAACAGCAACGATCTTGACATCCCCATTAAATACCCATAGTTACTATTTATTATGATTACTATTGTGATAGAATACAGGAGCCCCAGACAAGGATGAGGACTTCACTGTGCCATGCACTCTACAAACACAAAGAGACAGTCCCTTCATTGAAACTTTTATCTGTAGACCCTTATGCTCTATACTATAATGCAGGAAAACTGAGCCACAGTGAACTTTTCTTGCACTCTCAGGGAGATGCCCAGCAAAGGTTATGAGCTAATCAGTCTCACTTTTCAGGGAACAAAAAAAAAACAACAAGTGCATGAGCTATAATTATTCATATAACCATATCCATCACGCACATCATTTTCAGACCTCCCTACACCACAGCTAGAACTGTGTGAAACATTTATGATCAAGCAAAGCAGGAAGAGTTTGCTTGAAATAATCCTGTTTATAAGCTTGTGCCAAACCTCTGGAAGAAGGTCCTGCTGACTCTGAGGCTGGCTGCTCATTTCCTCACCTCAGTGTATGTGAAATAGGAGCGACTCTGAGTCTGTATGGATTACAAGCTCTGGGAGGAGGAGCATCCAAGCTTCAGGAGAAGGGATAAATTGAACTTTTGTTACTTTACTGCTGATTTCTGGGTTTATTAAGCCAAATCCTAGGAAGACCTTCATTTTGGACTTCATCTAAAGTGTGCACCGGGCTGGAGCATAAACAGAGAAACACGCCTATTTACACTTTCATCTGGATCATACGCCAAACTCGCTTGAGGATGCTTCTGTCAACTTTTTGAAACAATGGAAGGTTTTTAATGGAAATTTCAGAAAGGCTAATGGTTCCATATAGTGTAAACTCGAGGCAAGTCAACAGTTAGGTGTCTTCACTGAATTTTATATCGTGTTTGTCTGAAAACACAACCCCAGGAGATGAAGTGAAAGAAAAATGAACAAACAAACAAAAAAGTCCAGACATGAACCGAAAGTTCAGATTCTGGAACAAGGTGCATGCTTCACCCAGACTGACAGGCAGTCTTTAGTAATTAAGGCTGAGAATCTACTTGTGCTTTTCTGGGATAGATGAGGGAGCTCTAAAAAGATCTAAACTGCAGTGTAGAAGCAAAGGATGAAGGAGAAAACAAGTCATTTATGGACCGCTTCAGCCTAATTCTACATTTTGAGACTGGGGCCTAGACACTATTGAAAGAGACTAATTAGAAAATGCAATAGCTAGATATCAGCTCTCCTCAGACTTTCAGAGCAGCCCCTGTACCAGGGGTGGGCAAAATGCGGCCCAGGAGCCAGATGTGGCCTGCCAGGCCATTCTATCTGGCCCGCGGGGCCCCTAAAAAATTTAGAAAATTAATATCCATCTGCCCTGGGCTGCCTGTCCTGCAGCCGTCGATGGCTTGCCAAAACTCAGTAAGCGGCCCTCTGCCCAAAGTAATTGCCTGCCCCTGTCCTATACTATCCACAGAAGACTGCGTCATGCTGGGTAGGCAAACGATTTTCTCGTAAAACCTGTATGGCTCTTAGCATGGCTCATTCTCTCCTTTAACCTATACCATATCTGCTCCTCCTCCTTCAGAGTGAAATATAACACCCATCAGTGTCTTAATGATTCCTTAACTACAGCAGTTAAAAAAAAGCCAGGATCCAGGATGAATGCAGCTAGTTAGCCTTAGCCTAATTGCAGCACCTTACTGTTCTTGCCAAGGATGGTAACCCCTTCCTGAACCCACCAGCTTTCTTCCCTTTCAATTTACCAACCAGAAAGGCGAGAAAGGCAGGCAAACCTACATCATGCAAAATAATAAAACACTAACAATGAAGTAAACCAGTGTCTTTTTTTCCTTTACTATTCAAGAACATCTAAGACAGTTGGAAATAAAAAAAAAAAATCCTCATCTCTAAGTAATTGAGTCTGCACTCTCGTATCAGACATTCAATGCTAATTTGGAGTCCTGTCTTATCGCATTACAGACAAACAGAGGGCCCCTTACATCAAGTGCAACAAAATAGCTACACTCGGCATTATTAATGAAGTAGATGGATTAATTTCCTATTTATGAGAAGCTAACCAACTGGCTAGCTTGCTGACAGCACTATTAATGATCCTTAATGCCCCACAGGCGGTAATGGGTCCCGCTGGGAGATCCAGGAGCTCTGCAATTTGTATTGAGGATTTAGACATAACAAAAAAAAAATGCACTCCTGGGAGCAGGCAGTTGATCAGCGGGCGCCCCGGCGGAACACAGCAGACAAATAATAAATGACAGCCTTGCGATTAAATCAAACCTTCTACTTTAAGTGTTAAAGTGTCTGACTGTCACTAACAATCTAGTGCTTGTTAAAGCCTCCCGGGGCCCCCAGAAACAGACGCAGTGAGCTGGAAGGTAAAGAGAGAGAGGAGGAGGGGGGGAGCGAGAGGGGGAAAAAGCAGCAGCAGCAGGAGCCTTGCTGTCTTGACAAGTGAAGCTACATTAAGGTGGAAATGTAGACAACCACAGTACCTTGCTTGGCTTTTAAAGGTACCGTACACCTGCAGTGTAGCATCCCAGACACCACACTCATGCTTTCAAAGGAAATCTTCACCTGTGAACAAAACAGCCTGAAGCCTACCTAATTCAAACCCACTCAGAGCCTGGCAAAGCTGCTTACAAACAATGCTCTCCACTCTGAGCCAACAGAACTAGCTGACGTGAAATTGTGCCTTAAGAAAATGAATGGCCTCATGCACCGGCACCTGGGAATTTCGGTTTCAATTCATTTGTCTGTGCATTCAGGTTTGAAACCAGAGGGCTGCGCTTTTAAATTCAATAAGGAAAGGTCAAGGTGTGACAAAAGTCCCAAAGGCAGCATGCATTTCATTCACTGCATTTCCCTGACAAATGCAGCCCTGTGACTCAGTCTTCCTTCTGCTCAGCTTTCTTGCATTTTGGAATAGATGGCATCCTGGGGCAGGGCAATGGTCTGGAGATACACTCAGCTTCCTCCTCTGGAGGGCTCAGGTCAGACATAGGTTAGACTTGGGCAAACAGGAGAGGAGAAAATGATGCAAAGAACCGAGCTCTGGTCTGTCTCCCTGAATCAAGATATGCAGTTGATACCAATGCCTGGAGGAATCAGGCAGACAGATTACATCCAAACCTTTCATTTGGCTACGAAAATGATCTCTCTTCTTCTTGTCACGTCCCTCCCACTGCAATGCGTGGACAAGATATCTTCCTGCCTTCTTGCAACCAACTGTTTCCTCTCTCCCTCCTTGGAATCTGTCACTAGGTGCCCTCCTCCTTCTGCCGCCAGCCCCCATCCAACTGTTCCAGACCCCCTCATGAGCCCCAGCAGCTTTACTGAGGCTCAGTCACCACGTCCTAATTGTGTGATGTGTGATGCACCAATATGGGGAATTCAGCAGCACACAGGGCCCATTAGACAGCCTGCCAGAACAGCCTGACTCCATGCTGGGATCTTCTTTCAACAGATTTTTTTTTTTTTTTTGAAGGGAAGAGAGCTGCTGAAGGGTCACACGGAGGGAAAAGATGCTGGGCTTATTGGTAGGCTGACCATAAGGAAATTCAGGATATCGGAGACATTCATCCGGGACACTATTCCTCCCCCCCGCGCTCTCACAAGTCAGCGGGGTGGGGCAGCATGCCAGGCAGGCAGTGGTGCTTGTCTGCCCACTTACGAGGTGCTCCACGCCAGTCTGACTCCTGGCCAGACTGCGGCCTGCACCCCTGCATTTCCGAGACGCCCGTTATAATTCCCAACAGCCGGCCAGGACCTGCCTCTGAAACATAGGCGACTGGTAGGGGGTGCACGTACCCCCCTGATGGCCGACACTGATGCTGTCGGTAGGGATGGTGCTCTCCTCCCCTCCCCCCGACAGGGCCGCCACCATTAGCCGCTTCTGTGGGTGCCCCCCCAGATTCAGGAGGCACCAGTCACTCATGCTTTGAAATCTGGGACTGTTTTGGCTAAACTAGGACATACGGTCACCCGACTTATTGGAAGCCTACAGGAGTGTGGCGAGAGGGAAAAGGGGGGGGGGGGGGTGTTGTCTGGAGCATATGGAAGAAAAGTGGTTCAAAGTGCCAGAGCTATTTCTGTTTGGCACAACTGTGTGATATGGGGAACATCATTTCATCTTCCTGTATTTCACTTTTCACCACTTGGAAATGACAATACTTGTCTTTCTTTGTTAAGCACTTTGAAATCTGCAGCGGAAAAGTACTATGTAATTTCCTTAGAAGAATAAACAAATAAGGCACCAAACCCCTCCCCTGATTTCAGGTGCATTTAACAACTATTTTAAGAATAACAGCGTTAAATAGTATCATTGCTACTATGGGAAAACTCTGAGAAGGTAGGAGAGTTAAACTAGTTTCCAGAGTTTGAACCAAATGGAAGAAAAAAATCCAATTTATTTTTTTAGAGGTTTCCTAACTTTAACTTATGGATCAGGGTGAAGATTTAGGACTGGTTTAGATATTTTGTCCATCCAAGGCCATATTTAAGGTGAATCATTTAATATTTGATACATTTAGCTTTGAAAAGTTCAAAAAAGCTAAATGCAGTATGTCTGTGTTTGTGAAACAGAGACCTCCTGGTCCCAAAGTGTTTGCCAAGGTGCATGCCTATGTTGGTAGTTAACAAACCCTGGTGTCCTGCATGGCAGTGCCCTATCATTAAATCCTAGCTTATCATCGGTTTTAGATTACATACATCATTTGTGGTTCTTCTTTTAAAAAAGAACAAAAACAGCCACAGGAGTGTAAGGCCAGATTTCTGACTGTCACATGAAATGTTTTACGTAACAAATTTCTTATCAAAGGAAGTTTAATATCCAAAAAGAGATCAAAGGAGAGGACAGAGTCTCAAAATCAGATGAGTTACAATGGATCTTATTTTTTTTGCTTAAAAAACCCAAATTAGTGACAGTATCCATGCTCATGGGTTAATTATCATGCTGCATATACATTTTCTGTGAAAGGAAAGGCAGACTGTGACCTCACTAGAATCTAAACTCACTTCTCCTTTTGAAGCTAATGAGTTACACCAGTAGAACACAGTGGTCAGCAGTATCAGGATCAGACCAGCCAGCCAGCCTCCTGCATTACTGGTGTGGATTTTTGTAATCCCCAAAGCCTAAACATGTTTGTGTACTATATCATACGTATTATTACATTACATTATATAATGCATTGTATTACTAAAACACTTTGCATGTCTATCCTCGTCATTATCCTAAAGATCTTGAAACAAAGTGCATTGAAAGTCCTCTTTTTGCTTACTTCCATGGAGTCTGAATTAGGTTCAAATTTTACTTTGATTTTTTTTCCTATCCACCTGAAATAACCACACAAGACAACTGTTTTCAGTCTGATTCCAGAATGTCTAGAAATAAGTTCCAAGAGAATCTGTCCTGAAACACAGCTTTAGAGGAAAAACCACTGACAACAGTTTAATCCAGCCCTACAGTGCCCAGAGAAGTGACCTATCTCTTTGTAGATACAACAAAAGCACTGCTATGGCACTGTCAACATGCAGGTCATTGAGCCTCAGATGTTCACTTCACCGGAAAATGCACAAATTAAAGCACTGAAAGAGTCTATGCCTCTCCATTATCCTCTGTGTCTCGTCTTCATAAAAACAGAATATTTTTCCCCAGTATGCTTTGCAAAAGTATATGGACAATGTTGGATCACTGCTGAATTCACAGCTTTTTGGGGCTAGCTCAAGAGCTGTGAGATATTATATGAACTCCCACAGATGACAGCCATGAGCTGTCTCCTTCCCACTACCTTTGGGGCCCTCAGAGCCCATGGAAGTACAAGGTGGGAACAATCCTTTATTTCTTCTAAGTGCAGGAGCTGAAATTATGCCTGGACCTTCTGAGAGCTGTGCGAGAAGATCTGACATTTATTCCATCTGACCCACAGCAATCCTGTACCCACCCAAGTGCTAACTGGTACCTAGCTTTGAATTCATTGAGGAGAGGTGGCACCACTTAGGGCATAAGTCTGACCTTACTTGTGTGTGGCAGGGTTAGAGTGCCATAAAGTTACCAGTACTTCAGATCATATGAATTACTTATAAAATCATTCCACTTCATTTTCTTTCAGAGTTCAGATTTTCTCTTTCCTAATACATACTTTAAAAACAGGATGCTGAAGAACATCCCAGCTAGATTAGAATCTTCCCTTCCATGGAAAACTCCCCAACCAACAAGAGCTTCAGGAAACGACATATAGTGAAAAAAGAATAGGCTCGAGACATTTGGAAACTCTCAGATGCTGGCTGGCTGGTAAGAAGGCACCATCTCATAGTTATACAATCCACCAGTTCATCCAAGATCTTTCCTTGTGACTTCTGGGTGCAGAGGTATCCAATTTAAATCATCCCAAGTTAGACAACAAGCAATTTGACAAAAGTCAACTCAAAAAACTCCCTTGATACCAGAGGAACTCAGTGTATTCAGCCCATTCCTCACTTAAGAGCCTCAGTAGATAGACTGGTCTTGCAAACTCTCAGTACCCGAAAGCAGAGTATGAACCTCCGAGGCTTGTTGACTCCCACTGAGAATGGGAGTGCCAAAGTTCAAATGCAGGGATGGTAGCTCAGATCAGCTGAAAGCGTTTTGGCTGTTATGCTGGAGCCCATCAGCAGGGGTGATTTCTACATTTGTCTGGACCCAACTTGCATACCACTGTGCAAATCCCTTTGGGCTGAGCCTATAAGCCAATTCATATGGAAGAATTTGAATGCTGTGGGAACTGACAGGTCCCAAAGGTTCAGCTGGTAGGACTATGAACACGGGCGTTCCTTGCAACTTCCTTGAGCTTAAAGACTGCATCACACTTGATGGAGGAGCAGGCAGAGAATACCTGTGTAGGGAGATGATCTCAGCAGATGGCACTTTCAGTGGTCTGAATGGAAGGCACATGCTGACACATACCTGTGACACCAGAGACAACAGCTACCAAACAGATGATGGCTGAGGAGCCGATACTGAATAAAAGACAATTTGGTGATTCAGCTTTCTTTAATCATGTTCAATTCTTCCTAGCAATGGATTATCTAAGACATAAATCACTGGGCTAAGGGAAGCCTTACAGTGCATATTCCCCGGATGAGCACAAGATAGATGACAACAAAAGCTGGTGATGTATGCCTGCGTGTATGCGGGACAACAGCAGAGCCCACACCAATGTGCAGGCAAGTAATGCTCATCGTAAGGCACCTTCCCCTCATCCACTGTGCGGAGGAGGTGAGGCACCCTGCTCCTTCCTTCTGCTTGCCCTCTTCTCCCTTCCTCTTTAACCAGCCTATGAAATTCAGCCCTGAGTCTTGTTTGTTTGATCACATTTCTCCTCCCCCAATCTGTCTTTCTCCCTCCCTCCCTCCCTCCCCCATCTCTTCACGCTGGTGCGGAAGGGAAAAATAATAGTGACAGCCCCCTTGGGAAAGCCGAGAGGCCCTACCAGAGTGCCCCGCGAAAATGAACGCTCCTGCTCACTCATCACATTTAGCATTCGTTCTGCCACTCGCTGTCAAATTAAAACGTGGCCAACAACTCATTTCTCCTGCTCTCACAGTTACAAATTAGTCCATTAAGCTGTCTGCAGCAAGCCTTTTTTCCTCTTCCCAGTAATGGCCTCCGAGAATTCCTTCATAATCGCCAAGTTCTCCTGGGATGCCCATGGAAAGCAGATGGAGCAGCTCCCGGGTAATACATGGCACTTTGTAACGACACAACATGCTGTGTTTTTTATTTTTTATGTCCCTGTTCTTTCCCCCTTTCCCTTTTTATTCTGCCAGAATGATTGAGAATAATAAGAAAAAAAGCAGAGAAAGAGGAGAAATGGAGTAAGGGATGGTGTTGCTATGCATGAGCTGCTGGCAGTGGAGATGGGGGTAGACACCCCCCCACCCCCCAGCATTTCAACCCCCTAATTAAAACCTCTTCAGTGAATGATCTTTTATTGAAAAAGTCGATTTTCCATCAGAAACCTGGAAATCTGGAAAAATGGACAATGGGTTCCTTTTTGAGCTGACCAGTCTGCTTCGTTTAAATACTCATCCTCCCCAGTCAACTGATGTGCAAAAGAGATCTTTCTCTCTATCCTGGCCTGGCATGTTTGAAAGACAATCATTCATGATAGAGCAAGGTGCTTAATGCAGAAACCCCTCTCTAAAGAGATGTTCTGGAAAGCCAAAAGGACTTGAGTGTTACTATCAAGCAAAAGGGCTTATATCAGCTGGGAGTAGTCTTTTAACGTATTTATTTAGATATTATTAACGAGACTGTCATAGTAATCCATGAAGGTGGAAACTTAAAATATACCTAGAAAATGAGGAATGAAGAAATAAAATATTTTATCATTTTACAAAGGGCAGACTACATAGAAGATACCTCTCCACTTAAACTACTTCATCAAATTATTTCAGCATTTGTTGGTCAAACTTATCCAAAGTCCCTCTTTAAGCACACAAATGTTTTTGCTGAAGAGCAACCCAGCAGTAGGACAGGAGGGATTTTAAGCTGCTTTATTCTGAGTTTAACAAGAGCAGATACAATGTTAAATCAACATAAAGCCACATGCTGAAGAACTCTTACCCCATATTGTGCTTCGCTATGCCAAAAATAAAGGGAAAAACATTTGAACTGGAGCAGAAAGCTCTGTCAATGGTATTGCTGGCCCAAAGCTTTCAATAACCAGGGTGCAGGTCCCCACAATCATAATATTGACTCAGTAAGATATTAAAAGAATACATTTGGAATTCTTTTAATTTGCCAATCAGACTTTTCAGTCTTTACAGTGTGCTTTAGTCAGCTTGCCAAGGTTTTCTATGAACCAGTGAGAGTTAATTTTTTTTTCCCCTTCAAACGAGAGCCTAAGCTCTCACTGAATCACAGGATTCCAGGAGTTGGGACTTTAAGAAAAAAGCATGAAATGTCAAACTAGTAAAAACTAAGTTTGAGGATTTGGTATTCCCTACACTCTTTCCCCTCTCTCTCCATATCCCTTCTTCCCTAAAATAAGCACCCTCTGCTTTCGTCTTCTGACATAAGAAAATTAATGACTCAGCTGCTGTCCTGTACATCTCACCACAGTTTGACTGAGTGACAGGTGTACTGTGCTAAGACTTTCCTGGTGAACAGCCAAAATATTCATGAACCTTATTACTAGGCGTGCTGTGATAAGGCTGTTTTCACGGCTATGCACACTACTGGCAGTTAAGGAGGAAAAAAGGAGGAGGAGGAGGAAGAAAACAGCTCTCCACCATTACTTTTACAGCTGTGATACGTGCCAAAGGGCAGAGGTAGGTTTTGATTGTGGGGAGCTGTATTTAAACCATCATATTAGGGTGAGGGAGGGAGGGAGGGAATAAACCAATTCCCAGTAAGCAAAGAAAAATTGGCTGTCTTTGCAAAGTCTGTGGCCAAGCAGGGAAGACAGAGGCGCGATTCAAATTTTTGTTTAAAGAAAACCCACTCCAAGTGGTAGAAATGTCCAAAAGAAAAAAAAAAAATCACTCTGTAAACACAGAAGAGGCAGTGTGAATAAAAAAAGTGTCCTTCATGTAATAATTTATTTCACTGACAAGAAAATAGGCAATTTCCTTGGAAAGCTAGATGGCACCTCCACAGAATTACTCATACTGAGACAGAAAAGGGGGCTAGAATTTCAAACAGACCACTGAGGTCCTGGGGTTTGCTGCCGTTGCTTATTCATTTATCCTTTTCGCAAAATATAAAGATGTCTTAATTACAGCATTTTCGTTTTATTTAAAGAAAATGCCAAAATAAAATAAGATTCCTAAATCATTGCATGTTATTCTTTCCACTAAATAAAGGAAGGAGAAAGGTGCAACTTTTATCTTCTCTGTTTGCTTCCCTAGACAGAGATATTGTCTAAAAGACAGTGACTAGTTACCGGCGGTGAAACACTGCGTAATGGAAGATAGGGAAAATGAATATGTTCGGGAGAGGGAGGGCTGGAGATGTTCTATCAGATGACCATCCATCTCCTACTGCGCATTCTAATACTAGTAGATCTGAAAGGCTAAACAAGGAAAAGTTTGCTCTGGTTGTGAATGGGATGCCTCCAAGGAAACCAAATGGGTTTCGGAAAGTTATGCTGGTAGCTCTTGGCTTTGTGCTGCTGTTCCTCTAGGGCAAGAGAGGAAATTGTGCTATCAGAAAGGCGATCAAAAAATGAAGGCCTCTAGGATACTTAAGCGCTTCTGAAAATGTTACCTGCTGCCTTTAGAGTGACATCAAAAACCATGGCCCCATTCGAAAACTCCTACACTTCAAAAGCAGGGTTGCTAATACTCGTGACTTGACTAAATGAAAATAAATGACACTAGTCATATGCTTACAGCACGTCCACATGCAAAAACTTGGTTGTGCGTTTGCGCATGTGTTTCTGAAAAGGAATTTCTGTTCTCTTTAAAATGCGCCCTCAATATAGTATTGAAGCATATATACAATGCATGTGTATATGTGAAATATTTCCAGTTCGTCATTACCTTTATAAAAATACAACAGTTCAGTACTACTTTCAATTAAGCCTGAAAACTCTATAGCTTATAATTTTACTGTGCTGACTGGGGTAATTTCTGAGAAATACTGCAGTATTTTTTAAACTGTGCATATATAAGAGGTTATATAGACTAAAATTGGCCTTCTGTTTCCATAAGCCTTTCAAAACCAATATTTATACTCCCATGAAAGAATTCCGGCTGCTTATTTTCCATCTCCGTAAAAGTGGTCAGATCAATAGTTCTGTGTATGTTACTTGGAAACATGTTGCAGTGGCTTCTAAAACCTCTTTTTCCTTTGTCTGCAATCGATTTCTGTAATATGCAAATATTAAGAGAAAGGAAGCTTTAAGTTTCCTCTTAGGATCCTTTGTGAATCCTTCAGAATCCAGACACCATTAGGATGGAAAATTAAAACCCTGCCAGCAGTTTACCGTCTCCCCTGAGTGCCAGTTGCTCTGTGATCGTAACACTTTGCTCCAAGCTATGAAATTCAAAAATTTGCATATTCTTCACTTCAGGATTGTTTCAGCAAAAAGGTAAACAGAGTGGAGCAGGCTGCCCGTTAAAATAACCATCTTGTCTGACAACCTGGCTCTCTCTGAAGATGACAAAGGAGAAGAGGGATTTCCAGGGAAAAGATAACACCACTCAGCCCTGCTTTAGATTTTGCTGCACACCTCATTTTTCGTTAATGTGCAGGATGAGGAAAATCAAACTTGTGTTACGGAGTCTCACTTTGAGAAGGAGCAAAGAGATGTACTATTCACTGGAGCCTTTTGTGAGAGGCCTTTTTTTTTTTTTTGCAGCACAGCTTGAGTCCTGAAGCTTAAAAAAAAAAAATCCCCCAAACCAAGCAGTGTACAAAAGTGGGGGGAGTAGAAAAGGTTTAACAAGCTCCAAGTCGTAGATTATAAGCCGCTGCTAAAAATTTATGGATGTTTGGATCTTTGCCACACAGAACAGATTGGCAAGCTGATCAGAATCGCAGCAGGCTGCCTAATGAGTCCCACACAATTTTTCACCCCATATTTTTCCAATAAAAAAGCAGTTAAATACCAACCGCAGCCACAGCAGAGCCTGCCATCTGGCTGCTTTTTTCTCCAGCCATCATTAAAATGGTTCTTGGCAGTTTACACCTCGCTTTTTTCTGTACAGATGTGGAACGAATTTTCTGACAACCCTTGGATGAAACAGGGGACTTTATTGAGCTTTACAGATTAACTGCCTAACTTCTGGTCCTAATTTTAAGTGTCTTAGCGCACCAGCAGCATCATTTTAAGTGAGCTAATTGCAAGTATCTGAGCCCACCAGCAACATTTGGGCAAGCTGAACTGAGAATTGAAATTAGCATTTAAAGGGACCATGCACCCAGTACTATCATGGATCAGAAAAGACTGGCCCACAGTGCGAATTCAGGAAGGATTCAGAAAATATGAGGATAGTGTGCGGAAGTTTTTACAAAGGAAACCAGAGAATTATGGTAAAAATCTTTTTTTTCCCCAGGCAAATGAGTATAAACAGCTTCCTGCCACTTTTTAAAAAAAATGTTGGTTGCCTGTGGACTGTGATCCCCATGCAGCAGTTCAGCTGGCCAAGAAATAAAAGGACACCAAATGAGTGGCTATTCCACGGACCCCTAAGAACAGTGGCACCAGTACCTCAAGCTGGATCCCAGAATGCCTGGTGGGATATGTTTAAGCAAAGGGGAAGTGTATTTCCAACTAGCTCAAATAGTCTCTTTGCCACTCAAAGGTGATGATAACCAGTGGAAAAACCCTGCTGTTTCTAGGGGTAGGGAAGACATAATTACCAGGAGTAAGCAAAATCTTAACTGAAAAATAACCGTTCTCATGACCAAATATTTAGGCTAGTCGTGCCCAGAAAGGGATAAATCTCTTAGAAGCAAAACAAAAATCTCTCTCTCAAGTTCCTGAATGCCTCCTATTCCCATACCTATTTGAACTAATCTTTTAATGCGTTTAGCTTCACAACACTCCTCTAAGGTGCAGAAGTGCTATTAGCCCTATTTTTTAGATGGTGAAATGGTTAGTAGTCAATGGAGTTTTTTTATTTCCTTCTGCATTGCTAATAATGGTTAGCTAATATAGAACAGAATTTATACCAGTCTACCCATACCAATCAATGGCTTTAAAAAACTGAAGAGTTGAGGCAAATGGCTATAAAATCTATTTGTTTTTAGCCATGACCATATAAAATCGTAGGAATGTAGGGCAGTAAGGGACCTCAGCAGGTCACTTAGTCCACACCCCTACTCTGAAACAGGATAAACATATTCAGACAGTCCAGGCTTGGACAGACTGTTCTTAAAATCCTTCAGTGATGTGGATTGTGTATGTGGCCATGTAAATAGACCCATTACTGGTCTCCAAAATCCAAATTTCCATTTAAAATATTGTCCTTGTAGCTCTTCTGGTTGTGAAGATACCCTCCATAATGTAAACCGATCCAGTCACCTTTGCTTGAGTCTGGGACAGCCTGAAACGTCAGCTCTGGGGGGAGTCCAAGCTACTCCAGTCTAGTCAATGGGCGTTAATTCTGACACTGCTGCGTGCCCTTTAGATACGAATGCAGCTGGCTAAACCACTGCTGTTATATTTAATCACGTTTTTCTACTGTTGCTGGATGTGGAGTTAGATATTGGGATGTGGACAGAACGGTAATCAAGCAGAGCAGGTGCTATCAAAATTTGCCAGTGCAGGAGATTGAAAGGTTCAAGCCTCATGCCCTAATTTTAAAGTCACCCCACCCTAATATAAAGGGATCAGGAAAAATGGTAATGCATCTCATCCTTACTGCCCAAAACCATGACTGCCATAAAACCATCAAAATGACCACTGTGCCTCCTCTGCCAGTGCCAAAAGCAGAGTCCAACTGTGCCCTGCCGATCCAGCTAACACGGCAGTTCACCGCACAGCAGCAATGAGCTTTCTATACACAACCCTAAGACACACTGCAAACGGACAGATCTGGGGGCAACATAAAATGAACTGATTTCTGTATCAGTTGTCACGTCACGTAATTCTGGAGTTTCCAAGAAACAGGATTACGTCTAACGTGCAGGGCTTTATAACAAGGCAAATTAAACCAAAAAAAAAAAAAAAAAAGCCTGACACCAGTGTAACTTTGTGTCTTGTTACACATCTGGTAAATTTTGTTTCTAGAAACCTTCCAAGAGTCAGTGTAGGTATATACACACACATGTATGTATATATAAAATCTTCTTGACATTTGCACTTTTTTATATAAACATTTTTACAATATTCCATTACCACAGAACACACCAGCTAATAGCCAAATCCCTAAAGCTGCTAACAATCAAGTCTGGCTCAGTGTTGCCTCTGAATAACTTCCATTTCTTCAACGCTTTTGCACAGCAGGATGGCTAATAAACAACTGGGTAGTAAAACTGAAGCCAACCAATACTGCCTCTGTCTTCTCCAGTGCAGAGACCTGCTCTAATATAAAGTGGAAGTATATCCTGTGGCCAATCAGCCTCTGGGAGTTCTTATATTTTAGGTTGGGTTGTCTTCATTTGGGTTATTTTGGGATATCCACAAAACTGAGTCCCAGTTCCCTCTCCCTCATTCTCCATCTCCCCACAATCACATACTCTACCAAGCAAAACATGCTGACTGCTTATGTGTGGTCAGGGAATAAACTACGTCTAGAAAAAAATAGTCTCATCTTAAACGGTTTCCATCCAATCAAATAATTTAGCCCAAAGGCTTTCCTTCAACAGGTCTAATGCTAGGTTTACAGAGCTTGCTTATACTCTCTTATTTTATACCTGTGAGACTTCTCAGTCTACTAAGGAGATACTGAGATAACTGGGAACTTGATCCAAGTCCAATTTTCATATTATTTAAAAATTAATACAATCTAAGTCCTGGTAGGTTACCTTTGTGTTTCAAACAAACTTCTGTTTTACAGACCTTTTCACAACTAAGGTCCCACTACTGCAACTCTGCGCTCTACAGCTTGACTGTACTTTCCTCGTGGCAAGACTGATGCAAAGACAGGAGGGAGGACGTTCAAGTGACACAACCAGGTGACAATGTTAAACAACGAGTCTTGGAGCCCCAGTAAATATACAACAAGCTCTCATGCCATGAAAATCCACCTGGGGCTAAAGGACATCCTAAACTTCATCTGATAGGGTTCTGCGGCTGTTCCAGAGCTGCAGCTTGTTTTATTTCTATTGCATAGTATTGCTAGCTCTTTGTAACTGCTGAGTTACTTTTATGGATAATAGTTATAGCAGTACTCACTATTAGTTATAGGTCTGTCAGAGGTCCCTTGCTCCCCACTATTTTTTAGGGTTTATAATTTGACAATAAAATTTTTGCTCTGGGCCCAGAGCAAAAAATTGGCATACCAGTTCTCAGTCCTAAAAGGATTTTTGTTCTCTATACTGTAAAAGCTGTATAAAGGAAGAGGAATGCAAGTGCACACACACGCATGCAACACTGACCAAACCATAACCAGTCAATCAACTAAACAAACAACTCTGACTCAGGATTATTCTGTAAATCCAGTTTTTGGGTTTTTTTTTTTTAAATGACATAGAAGAAAATAAAATAATTTGCTACGAAGACCGCCACGCAAGTATATAGCTACTTCAATGTGCACAGCAAAGGAAAAATAACAGGATCTGGAAGTTCTGGGAAAATCAGGACTCACAGTGAGATGGGCATGGACAACTATTTAGAAGATGTAGGGGTTTACGGGAGAAAATCCTGCCCGTGATTAAATCAGCAGGAGTTTTGCCATTGACTTCGTAGATTACAAAATTATAACACAAGCCAGAAAATGAGACCAGGATTTCATCCATATCTGGATGGGAGGGAGAAAGGGGTGCAGTACTTTAATAGTCTTAGTGGAGGTGGACAGTTCTGGATACCGTGGATCTCTCATATTACTAGAGGAGATGGCTCACTCCCATAAAATTAATTAATTCCCCATCTGCTAGGTTTATTTCCCAAATCCAAGCTCTCCTGGACAACATTTCTAGTAGAAGGCAGGATAGATTTGCACCTTACAGACTAACCAAAGTAGAGATATAGATATAGTAATCTAGATCTAGATATCTATAGCACAAGCATTCATAGGCTAAAGCTCACTTTATTGGATCTAACCTTTCTCCTTTGCTAGGAATTGCTTTGGCATGTAAACTAAGAGGATGTAAAAATGTGATGCAACAGTGGAGATCTGCTTACAGTAGAAAGTTGTAGAGGGGACAGTCCCTCCCTGTCCCTAGGCAATTTATCACAGTTTTTCAGGATGTCCTCTGAATTTAGATCAACATTTTCAAAGTGAGGCCACTGGATCCACAGATAAGCACCTAAATAAAAGTGGCTTTTGGTTCCAAGTTACCAGGCTCACTACAGGCTCAACAGCATTTAGAATCATAAACACTATGACTGGAAGGGCCCTCAGGAGGTCTTCTAGTCCACTGGCTGTCCACCTTTTTTGCACCAGGACCCATTTGTAAACATTGATGGCCAGCCCTGACCCAGTGCCCTTCACTCCTGACCCACTGCTCCCCTGCCCCTGGGGCCCAGTCCCACCCCCTGTGTATGGGGTGGGGGTGGAGGGCCCAACCAGCCCCTTGAAGGCTGAAACTCTTCCAGCTTGCAAGGAAAAAGCCATGATTTCCCATGTTTTTTATCCTTTAAAGTAGAATCCATTTTTAAAGTTTGTTGATCCATTTTTAAAGTTTGTTCATGACCCTTTCATATATTCTCGCGACCAATTTTTGGGTCGCGACCCACAGGTTGAGAAACTCTGTTCTAGTCCAACCCCAGGTCTTCTCTTTTCCAGGCTAAGTAATCTAGTTCTTTTAGCCTTTCCATGTCACATTTCTCAGATCTCCAGTCATACTGTCACTCTCCGTTTTGTCACTTTTTCTAGCTCATTTGTACCTTTTTTGAAGTGAGGAGCAATTTGTTACCTTGTATTATGCAGGAGCACTTAGCACATAGTAATAAGATGATTTCTTCTGACCTTAGAATCTCTAACTCCCAGAAATGAAGGGTGCCGAGTGCCCAAGCTGCACATACTCAGCACTGCTAAACATGAAGCCGTCTTTATTCAGGCACCTAATTTTAGGGACTTGTTTGTCCAAAAACTGGCTCTAGTCAATCAGACTGACTAGACTCATTTGGCATTGTTTGTTCTCAGTTATTAACGTTTGAAAACCAGCTACTACACACAGGCAGTAACTCCCTAATGTTATTTAATACATATTATTGTATTCACATTGCAAAGGCTCCACACCCTGTTCTGATTCATGGCTTAGATACGGAGCCATTAAGGTGTTGTAAATAATACTTCTTAAAGCCTAAACATATATTGACACAATTTTTTGTGTTTACACAATAGATGGTCAAAACTATAGAGTAATCATATGCAAACAGTTATTATGATTGATCACATGGTGCCCCATGTGCCATTGGAGTTGCATTTATTTATTTATTTAAACAGTACTAGAAAAGAAAAATGGGGAATCAAGGACATTCCCCACAGTGGATCAAATGGGCTGAATGAGAATGGGGGATTTTATATACAAGGACTTCATTCACCACTTACAAAGGGAGATTTTTGTTATCCCAGGGTAACAGAAGTATGTGAAATATCCTGTGGTAAAAACACAGCTGAGACCAGACACTTACTTTCTACTGTGAGATAAACTTAGGACAACTGACTGCACTGTAGAACTGCCCTCTGGGATAGCTGGCAGTTCTCCAAGACAAAAAAAAAAGGGTACTCCAAAGACAGGTACTCCAAGACAAAAATAAAAGATCACAGGGCTTTTAACAAGAAAGACAACCCTACAGACAGCCCCCGGCGAGGCCAAACCACATCTTGCAGAAACTACTCTCACAGCAGCAAATTCTGCTTGGCCACTTTCCTGCACCACAGGAGGGCCTGGACCACAGCAGGACCTGTGAATGCATGTAGGTTACTACAGAACAACACAGAGGTTTCTGCATGCTCTGTGTTATTCTGGTAGATATGGGGCCAGTGGATCTGTCTTTACAGGGTTTAACCAACTACGGGAGCACATCCCTCCGTCTCTTCCCCAAAGGAGGACAGTTTGGAGGAGAGCAGGGGAAGGAAGCTTTACAGATGGTATTGCCATTCTGCAACTTGCAACAAGGCTTTTGTCTTGTCCTGACCTTTGCAGGCCTTCCCAAGAGCACAGCCCCACAGGCAAGAGCAGCGTGGACCGCGCCAACAGATGATTGAGAATATGGTGCATATTAACACACACTTTGTGTGCCTTGTCTCTGGCACAGAAACAGACAGGAGAGGAATTTGGCCCCTATACATTCTGCAAAACATAGGTCACAATATGTTGAGCCCAATGCAATTCAGCTCAGAAATCTTTATTGGAATCACAAGCTACACAAGCCTTGCCAGAGTAAAATAAAATGTTTCAGTTTCAACTTTACTGCTTTACTTTTGTGGTTTTAAAGAGATGTGCTTTAATGTTTTTCTTAGCAGATTTTTCAGGGAAATTTAACTTATGATTTTACTCCAAATTTATACCACTGAGGAAAAAACCCTGCCTATGTGTAATCTGATAATCAGATGTTATCCTGATACTTGCCTTGACACCTTTCTAAAAAGAGATCATTGTCTCTGTAGATTTGTTTTCTTGTAAATAATCAATCAATCAATTAGCTAATCTGCTGGATTTGGCTCTTCCCTGACTGTTTTACTGTTTTCAATTAAAAGTGTGAAACACAAGTGTAGACAGATTTACATTACATCCCAAACAGCAAAGGATGTTTTCCTGCCTGATGTTATCAGGTGCCCTGCAAGTTTCTGGTGACGTCGGCTAGTTGGTAATTTTAAGCATTTGATGCTGTATGATGAGAATTTCTGCCTTTTCAGGAAATCCTCTTATACCATGTCCAGCAAAAATACTTCTGAAATAATATTTGCCTTTTAACATTTACCTGTGTGAGCTGCACCTTTGGGATGGGAATTTTATTTCCCTGAACTGCTGAGCATGTATGAATCGAGGGTTTGTTACACACAGAATTTGGTCAAATTTTATGGAACTTTCAGAGATGGCAAAAACCCATGTATTCAATGCTAGGGCATGCCTGTACCAAATGTCAAGTCTCAGCTTTAAAGCATGGAAGCACAACTTTCCCAACAAAACAATTACAAGCATTTTTTTTAAACATGGGCAAAACAATGTGTTTTCCTCCCCTAACCTATTTCTTGGGAACAGTTGAACCCTTTTAGTTTAAACTTTAAAAAAAAAAAAAAAATCAACTACAGGCAGATACCTAACAAGGGAAACATCAGCCAGAACAGTTTATATTAGGCAAAGTTATAAGAAACTGATAACAAGGTCTTATAACAGGAAATGAAAGGCAGTCTTAATTGCCAATGCTGTCCGGTCCACCAAAATATGTACAGTAATACACTCAAGTTATGTGAGGGCTGTGCTCCATTGTTGTGTGTCTGTTTTTGAGGAGTCAAGATCATCTATTAGGATAGTGATTTGTAACATAGATGATGAGTGAACTGCTAACAATGTATTTCACTTAAGGAGGAAACTGAAGCACAAGAAAGCAACGTAGAGAGCCTTATGGAAAAGGGACACAGATCAACATTGTCTACTTCACTGAACTTGAAAGACTTGCGCGTTATTCACAAAGATGTGGATTCTCTGCTTCAGACATTTCCAGTAACACTTATTACAATCTAATCTTTATACACCACATTAAAAATCATTTCCAATTTGAAGGAAATGGAAACTCCCACCCATCAGATCTACAGATAAATAAGTGTAATGTATTAACATCATGATCAGTTATTTTTCTAGGGCTTAGTGCTTTTCTTATGTGACAGATATTGCCTTATCTAAACTTAAACCTAATAACTGAAGATCCATTGTGGACAAGATCAAACAAAGGAGATAAGTTAAAAAGACATAAAATGAGGAGTAGATGGAAAAGTACAACACTCCCCCCCCGGCCAACATTAGTCATGCAATATGTAAAATATTCTCTAGGGAACTAGCCATAAATTAAAATACATAGCCAAGGGATCAGTTCATTATTATATTTAATCCTTCTATAAACTCTATGAATGTATTAGTTAGCACAGTGTATTACTGACCTATTGATAGATATATACCTTTGAGATATGAGAGGCCTACTGTACTGAACATGGGACTGTAAACATCCTGTATTCCCATCTTGGCTTGGACACCGATTCTTGTGACCTTGACAGGTCAAGCTACGCTGTTCTGGTATTCTCACTCATCTGTGGTACCAACAACTACCCAAATAGTCCCACCAAAATTAATCAGTTGAATGGAGCTTCTAGCACAGTAAAGTAGCATTCATAGTAATAAGAGTGACAGCTTGGGATCTTAACTTCTCTGAGTGAATCCCTATCCCCCATTCAAGTCAGGACTCTTCTACTGCTTTTAATGGGCCTGGGATAGAATCACAGAATCACAGAAAATTAAAGTTGGAAGGAACTGCAGGAGGTCATCCAGTCTAACTCCCTGCTCAGTACAGGGCCATTACCAGCTAGATCATCCCAGCCAAGGCTCTGTCTAGCTGGGTCTTAAAAACCTCCAAGGATGAGATTCCATAGCCTCTCTGGATAACCTGTTTCAGTGCTTTACTACCCTCCGTGTAAAAAAGTTTTTCCTAATATCTAACCTAAACTTCCCTTGCTGCAACTTCAGACCATTGCTCCTTGTTCTGTCATCTGCCACCACTGAGAACAGTTCAACTCCATCCTCTTTAGAAGACTCCTTCAGGCTAATATTAAATCTCCCCACAGTCCTCTCTTTTCTAAACTAAATGTCACATTCTGGATTTGCTCCCCTGTTGTAAAATTGAGATGGTAATACTTAATAGTCCTGATGGAGTGGGGTGAGGATAAGTCAATATTTGTTCATCATTTCAAATACGTTCAATGTTAAGAGCCATGTATTATTTATGAATATTCATTTCAATCATTTGATTGAAATTTACAATCCAGTTGATTAGACTGAATCACAGAAGCATCCTCAGTTTTGGTACCGAGTCATATGCTTGTCAGGTTTACTCTGCTGGCTAATGGCCTACATTTTAATGGCAGTCTAAAGAAATTGCAACCCGTTTCTGCTAGTCACAGCATTAGGGAATTACTGACTGTTTAGATGTTAACTGTCATTTTATGGCATTCTTTGGGCCTGATTTGTCTCCCACTGAAGCTAAACCACAAAACTTCTAGTGCAGGGGTTTTCAACCTTTTTTAAGAAGTGTACCTCTTCTGGTGGCAGCGGCCAGATGCAGAGGGCTTGCACACCCTGCTGCCACTCACCACCCCATGCTGCTGCACCCCACTTTCTCACAGCCAGTCGCACGTGCGGTTCCATGGGCTGCTGATGGACCTTGCATCCAGACAATCACGCGCCACCCATCAGCAGCCTGTGGAGCTGCATGTGCAACCGGCCATGGGAAAGCTGCATGCGGTGGTGGCGTGGGGTAGCGGGCAGCGATGGTGCGGGGTGGCAGCAGCCGTGTGCAAGCTCCCCACTTCCTTCTTGCGTCCAGCCAGCTGGGCAGTACCAGTGCAACCCGCAGAGGGGGGCCGCTGCCCTCAATGCGCCCCCCTCAGCCCTGCTCCTGGGAGGTGGTGGTGAATGGCGGCACTCTATCCCCACCTGCCCGTGCATACCCCCTAGGTTCTTTCCAAGTACCCCTACGGGTACACGTACTCTTGGTTGACAACCCCTATTCTACTGAATTCCTTGACACGGGATCATGGTTTCAGTTTCTAGATATGAAAAAGGGTGAATATTTTTACTTGAAATCTGACAACTCATTTTAGCCTGTTTGGTGCACAGCCTTGGATGGCTATCTTGATCTGATTTACACCAGACAAGGATCTGCTGCACTGATCTTTTCCTTAAAATTTGCCAGCAGTGCAGTATCACTAGTGCAGGCCCACCAACCCTAACAACTCTGGTGCCTAGCTTAGATCAGAGCAACCCTGGATGACTGGCTGGCCATGAGTGCCTTGTCTATGCTGCAGCTCCAAATGCAGCAGCTGCAACAATATGAAATTTTATTTTTAAAGTCCGGTGCAGACAAGACCACAGAGTCAAATTTTTTCCCTGCCTTGCTGGTAGGATTGAAGTCAGCGCTTTTAATATTATCTGTTCCAGACATCAGACAGATATTTACTGAAATGTGGGCTTGTACAGGTCGACTATTACCCCGGGGATGAAAGAGTGACCTCAACTTTAGGAATAATGCCACCAGTCCTTGGCTTCATTGTCATGACCCAGTGTTGCAACCCATTGAAGCAATAACTTTTCATCAACTCCAGTCACTGGTGATACAATTTATGTACCCAGCACACCAGTAAAAATAATAACTTACAATAAGACCTATTATTTCCCTCAAAAGCGAGAGAATATCTGGCTGTTGTCATGTTTGTAAATTTGCACATGTGAGTTTCAGTCTCTGGAAGCTGTGGCTGTGCGAGATACAGAATGAGGATCAGAGGATTAATACTGTTCTATGCTGCTCTGAATTTCCCATTGGATCAATAACTCTTGATTCTACATAGGAAAAAACCCTGGGTTGTGACTGGCTGAAGACACTCACATGACTTATTATTACTGTTACCTTTCAAAGGCAAAGGCCAAGGCCAAGGCTTTCAAGGCTGACTAATGCTTTTTAGGCATCCTGCCTGAGATAATTTAAAGATACGGGTCTACCCAACTCGAGGAGGCAGCTGGCCCATTTTGTGGGCAGACCATGCGGCTGGCTGCCACTTCCCATGTCTTATTGTGGCCAGGGCACCCCTATGGCTCTGACTGGCTGAGAAGCCCTGGTGACCCAGCCCCTCACTGCTGATTGGCTTTGAGGGCTGTCTGGCATGTGGCCCCACCCCTTGCCACCAAATGGTGGGGGGCAGGGCTGTATAACAGGCAACCCTCTCAGCCAATCAGCAGTGAGAGGCAAGGAAGCAGTCATCTTGGGCTCCCCTGTGTGCCAGCAGCCCCCATCACCCCGCAGGGGGCTGGGCAGCCATGAGGTCTGTTGGCTCCCTCTGGTGAGCTGGGATTTTATTACCAGTAATTTTTCTTCCCCCTCCCATGGATTTCACAAACATTGCCTATTTTTGCAGGCAGTGCCAGATTTCATTTTGTCCATGAAATCTGCAAAATCATGATTTTGGTAGGTCTCTACTTAAAGAGGCATGATTTGCAGCAAGCAAGAACTCAGCATGCTCTGAGAACCAGGCTTGTAGGATGTGTTCCAAGTTAGGTACCCTAAGATGGAAACACTAAAACATTTATAACAACTTTTAAAAGCCTTGATCAATATTTATATCACGGCAAGTATGAGTATAGTACAGTTACCTCAATATATGTGGAAGGTCACTTCTTTAAAGGTTAATATCTGTGAAATCCTTCCCTCTCTCATATACAACTTTTTCTATGTTTATGTCCACACTTGTCTGATATATGCTGTCAGTTTGTACCTTGAATGTTTTTATGTAAGCATGAAACAAACCTGCTGCCCAGCTTTCATATCCTTCTGTCCATTTATGAGTTCATTTCCAGGCCTACAATCTTGGTACAGAATACCTGTTCACTATTGCTACTATAACTCAAGGCAGTTCCTCGTGTACAATACAGTGCTACATCCCACCCGCAGTTTTAAGCAACCATACAGTTTAACTGGCACCACACATAATGGCTGCCAGAGAGTTGAGAAGGGAACGTAAAAGTGCTGAGGACACTGGCTTCTTTAAAATAAACACCGGTATTTCGCGCTTCCCTTGGATACCGCGGGACACACTGGCTTCCTGCGACCCAGGGCAGCCTTGCCAGCCATTATCAATAATCACTGCTCCAACTGTCAGATGCAGATGCTGGTTCACTCTGCTCCAGGAACCATCTCTCTGCTGGAAGAAGCATTAATTATAAGCCGGCAAAAAGAAACTTCTGCAGCAGTGACGGCTGCTCTGCTGGATGCTACTCCCTGCACTAAGCTTGTTTTCATTAACTTTCCAAATAAATGATAAAAGGCAACAGGCATGGGCAATGGAAAGATAAAGCTGTGATCACTGGATTATCTGGCTGATTTCCTACTTGCATAGGAGGAAGCCATGTTTAGATTTGTGGGTGGGCGTATTCAGATTTTCCCGCAGTGCAGTTCAACTAATCTAGTCATCAGCATAAAATATTAGCCCACTGTGAGCCTGAATGCTTGGCTACCTTTCTTGATGCTAAGGTTTAAAGTTAAAAAAAAACAACAACCCCCAAACGAGGAAATGTCATATCCTGCCTAGCCAATTAGTGAAATAAGTTAAGGTCTTGGGGAAGACAGAGGAACCAATGACAACAGATGTGTTTCATTCTCACGTGAACACACTGCTGCCAACTCTCATGATTTTATTGCAAGTCTCATGGTATTAGTGTTCATACTATTATGATCGTATCACTCAGGATCCCTATCATGGGCCAGGACCCCACTGTGTGAGCTGCTATACAGAGACTAAAAAGGCAATCCCTGCTAATCTTTCCTTCAAGCCCCTGGTCCTGGAGTCATATGATTAAGTGAGAAACTTGATTTTCAGGGAAAAAATGTTAAAAGGTTCCAGGCCTCTTGGCTGTGGTGAAAACACTGAAAAAAGCCATGCCCACTGGCTCCAATGTCAGAAGGCAAAAAGAAAGATTCTCAATTTAGCATTTCTTTTCATTTTGTGATTTTTAAGCCAATCTAAATTCTTTCTGGAGCCTGACTCATGGCTTTTAAACATTTGGGGTTGGCCGAAATGCTGGTAGAATACTGGAACAGCTCCACTGACGTCAATGAAATTACACCAAGTAAAATCGGCATAAGGAAGAACAAAATCAGGCTGAGCGAATTGGACAGCTGTGACTACTAACACAGCCCATGCATTAGGCAAGATCAAAGACTCATTTTTACAAAACATTTTGGCACAGCTTTTATTTCTACTGAATTAGGGGAAAACTTGGCCCCTATCTGCTTGCGGCAGCCTCACTGGCCCGAAACTCTTCCATGCTTTTTTAACACACCATTTTTAATATCCATGGATGCTTGCTAGCTAAATCATTTAACAGGAATTTATTCCTACTGTTGCAGGAAGCTTTGTTCACTCAAATGCAAAGTTGATTCTCCCCCTCCCCACCCCTCCTCTCCCCCCAGCTCCATTCCCTCTTCCCTGAATGATCCTATCGGGTCAGGACAGCGTGGAGAAGGAGAATAAACCTGACCTTTTAGTGAAAGTCCTATCCTGCTCCCAGATTTCCCTGCTCAGAAGATCATCTCCCATCTTGCTGACAAGGTAAACTGAAAAGAACAGGAATGCTTTTTTAAAGGTTAACTACACGATCCTTTTTCATGTTAGAAAGAAATAGGCAGAGAAGAGCACTACAAATCAGGCCAACTGATCTCTCAGCAGAATCAGAGAGCAAAGCGTGTGTGCAGTTATCCTGTCTGGAACACAATACCCAGGAGCTCGTTCACACTCGGATTCCACAGAGAAAACAAATCGCCATTATTGCAACCCTTTAGGTAGCAATTTTTAGGCTTTGGTTTAGTATCAGGAAATGCCAAATCTTAACAGCAAGCATGTTAACAACGTATGTAATAAAACAACAATGTTATATATGTGCATCTCTCTCCAAGGCCTCAGAGGAAAAAAGACTTCTCCCCACTCTCACAAAAAGAGGCATAAAAACTGTAGAGTTTCTCAGATTTTTCTTTTTATGAAATCTATTTCTAGGATTGCATCTTTAAGAAAAATCAAAACAGCCAGTCGTGCACAAAGTAAATTACATGCTGACTCCAATAAAGCCAAGAGCCCTGAGCATTTACCGCACATTCCCAGCAAGTCTCCCATCCTATCACGGTATCTCCCCTTCTCACTTGCTCCTCCGATTGTCACACTCTTGACTCCAAACAAAAAGCTGAAACCCTCCAGATGATTCACATCAAAGGCAGCTTTTCTAGCTGACTGGGCACAGGAGTAGGACCTTAAAACCTCCTGAATTCTAGCCCCTTCTCTGCAAAGGACCCCCCGCTATTGCTTGGGGCATAACATTTAATTTTGATAAGCCTCATTTCCCTACCTTTAAAATGGGTAAAAAATGGACTTTAGTCAGATCTACCCTAGAAGGATTTACCACTACTTGCTGTGTGTGTGCGTGCACGTGCATGCGTGTGTGTGCACGCGCGTGTGAGAGAGAGAGAGACTCAGGATTCCTATTATGGGCCAGGACCCCACTGTGTGAGCTGCTGTACAGAGCATAAAAAGACAATTTATGCATATGTGTGTGTGTGTGTACACACACACTTACCACATTTAAATACACACACACACACACACACATTTATCACATTTAAATACACACACACACCCCCCACATGCTACACTGGGCTCCTGATTTGTATGTAGGTTATACCATCAGAGTCATGCTTTTTTTAGGATATTTTATTCACCAAGCCCTCCACAAAGCAAAATAAGACTGATTTTGCTGGTATAACTGTGTCTATTTGAGGGGATAATACCAACATAGCTACACCAATCAGAGATCCTACCATGTCCTACCTCTGACTGACACAGCAAGGCCAGCAGAAGTCTGACGTGTAGCCATAGCTCATCTGACAGGTTTTGTGGTAACATCACAGAGGCTAAATTTTGATGACGATGAGCAGTGTGCAGGATCACCCAGCTAAGCCCTGATTTTGCCCTTGGGTCCTGTTTCTCCCTACATGCCTTGCGCTCCTGCTTCCCCCTTGCCTTGTGATAAACCGACTTGGATTGGAGACTCTCGAGGATCTCCTGGAGAGTTCAAGGCGCCGTCTCCTCTAGCACTGGCGGGGCCTGCGCCCCTTTGCAAAGCCCAGGGCTGCTGTTCCAATAAAGGGAAGGCAGACTCCTCCCACCATGCTCGACTGCTGTGCAGAGAAGAGGGGTTCCCTGCCTATTCTTCCAAGGGTCAGGCACAACCTCCCCTTTGATGCCATAGAAAGCTTTGAAATCAAAAGCCCTATGTAAATGCTTCTCTTATTATCAAGTAGGTGGTGCTCCAGTTTCCTTCCAGTGGCGCTCAGCCATTGAAGATAAATGGTTCTGGAAGTGGGTACTGGGTGATTTGTTTGAGTTAACAGGGAGAGAACCAGTATCAAGGCTCTGCACAGAGTGATGAAAAAAAAGGATGCAGTCTGATTTGGCAAATTAGCCCCTGGCAAGATGCTGTTGCCATATGTGCCTAGGTGCCAAGTTTCAAATGGAGCAAAATGACCTGACCCTGACCTTCGGCTTCAAACGTTCAATTCAGTCTCCAGAGAGTCCTTCTAGTCAGCAGCCTGTTTTGGAGCTGTGAAGAGAATACCCCTATTCACCTGAAGGTTACTGACAACAGAGCGTTTACTTTCACTTATGTTGAAACCCAAGGAGAGCTTTGGTAGAGTCGTAGCTTGTCATCCACTCCAAGAACAGGTTTGGGGGCTCCAACACAGGTGTCTGAAGCCTGTGGAAATCTCCCTTGGCGACCACAAATACCTGGTGCCTATTTTTTAAAAAGCTTTGTGATGAGTTGCACTTCACTAAGCTTCACAACCCGTGATTTCCACACAAAAACAAAACCGTTTCCCCTCACGCCCATCACTTACCAAAGGTTTAATGGGAGCTTTGGAAGGTTTCCTGTTACCAGCACTTCTCTAGTTTTAACACATGTATTCCCAAACAAGTGCTCATTTAGGAGCGGTATCGTAAATACCTGAAATGACGCTTTTCAGAAAATGAATGCAACACTTTTCTGAACTTTGCAGAACAGAAGCTGGGCTTACTGGTGGTGGGAAAAAAAGGAAAGAAACTGCAGTCCTTCAAGCTGAATTAATGAGGTTAGGTTATAGGACTAAATCTGAAATCATGGTGCTTGTAAAGGTTAGCCAGTGCCTTTGACACTTCAAATTGAAATCACTTCCATAAACCACCAATCCCCCAAAAGTCAGTAACTGCTTCATATGGATTGTCTAGATGGGGACAGTCAGGACCATGAAGACAAATCAACTAAGGGTGTGAAGTCAATATACATAAATTAACGTACATTAAACAACCAAGGGGAAGATTTTCCTCAGCTATAAAGCAGTTGTAGATTGCTGTAGCTTAATCTTTGGCAGCGTAACCTCAAGTTGTTTTACACCTGAATCCACACAGGAATTTAATGCGCTTTAACCTATGACTATTGATTTCAAACCTTTCCTTGATTTCTCTCTCCTTATGCAAGCAAGCTCATAGGTTGCTCAGCTAATGCGATCAGTGGATCCTCGGAAATAAATATTGGCTCTAGCTCAGTGTTTCTCAACCTGTGGGTTGCGACCCAAAAGTGGGGTGCCTGAATATATGAAAGGGTTGTGAACAAGCTTTAAAAATCAATCACAAAAACTTTGAAAAGTTTTAAGAAGAACAACATGGGAAACCGTGGCTTTTTCCCTGGCATTATTCCACCTGAGAGGGGCTGTTTGGGGCCTCCCATGCACCCCACAGCCCCTGTCCCCACACACGAGGGGGTGAAGCCTGGGGGCAGTGGGTCAGGAGTGAGGGGCTCTGGGTCGGGACTGGCCATCAATGTTTACGAATGGGTCCTGGTACAAAAAAGGTTGAGAACCACTTACTATAACATCAGGAATGGACAAGTTTACCTTGCCTTAATTCAAACCTACTGAAATATCAAAGGGCACCTATACATGTGCCAGACGTATACTAGCACACGTTGGAGCAGGCTCAATTAATCAAGTCTACTGGAGCGTGTTAATTAGCGCACTCCAACAGCCACCGTGTCGCATCTATTCAGCATCCCCATGCTTCAAAATGGTGGCGGGGTGCTTGAACTAATGCTCATTGAACGAGCTATAGTTCAAGTGTCCCCATCACCATTTTGAAGCATGGGATGCTGAATACACGTGACACTAAGAGTGCTTTAATTAGAACAGCTCTCAGAGCTGCTCTGATTAAAATGCCTCCTTTCATCCTGGAGCACAGGTATAGATGCCTAAATCTGACACAAAACCATGCTGGTTTCCAGTTCTGCTTAAGAGAGATTGTGTTAGAAACAAGAGGGGATTAGAGAGAAACCTAAATGAACAGTCACATGCAAGGCAGATACCACAGACAGACCTAGACCTCTCTCTAGCCGTCAGGAGATCTGCAATCTCTCAGGCAGGCTTCCATCTAGTTAGCTAGAAATACATTTTTATTTTAAGGAAACCCAGTGACCTCTGAAATGCAGCATCATATTTTTAAATTACAGGAAATAAAGGTTTACAACTGCAAACGAGGTTGGCAAATCCTGAAAATAAAAAACAACCATTCGTAAGATTTGAAAAACCTTGATCTCCAAGAAGCTGATCCATCCTTAATAATATTCATAAATTCCAATTATTACTGAAGGTGGGAGAGCAGCTCTAATAAAACGTGCTTTTATGTATGTTAAAAGCAGAGAACACCTACAAGCGCGTGAGACTGCACAAGGATACATCTGCCTGATTAAACTGTTCCTACTCAGTTTTACAGTTCAAGACAGACCTTTAGCTCACCCACATTCAACAACATTTTAACAGAGCCCAGCCCAATTTGGGTGCCACAGAAACCAACATAAAAAGAAAATTATGAAGGCTGCAAAGTCAAGCAGTCACAAGTTAGGAAATACATACCTAAGTTAAGGGCGTCTATACAACCTTAATTCTCCCTGACTGCATGCATATATAGCATGTCTTTCATTACACAATCAGATACTAGTTTTTCCACCTAAAATTTGGCTCCATTTCCTAGTCTCAGTCCTTACCTTTGCCCACTCCTTATTTCTTCATCATCTCTTTGTCCACTGCTAGCTCCATATACCAATCCATCAACCTCCATGGACCTTTACCTAAAAATCTTTCACTTTCCAACCCATCAAACCCAGGCCTTCACTCTGTTGCATTTTATCTTGGTCCTTTTTTACACCGCCCTGACAGGAGGAGAGAGAGGTAATTATTCAAACATAGGTGGGAACGTTTACCTGCTCTCTCAGTTTCTTTGCCCCTGCTACACGGCCCTATACTTAGTGGGACATTTCAGACAGAAAAGATCCTGCTTTAATAGAGGGTGGGTCCCTTCCAACCCCAATAATTCAGTCTGAGGCAGATACCCAGCAAGGGAAATGTGAGACTTAATTTAAAAATTAGCAGTTATAACAACTGAACACTGGACCTTCAAATGAAAAGCATTAGGTAACCTTAACCAGAAACATGGCTACCTGCATTGTACATAGGAGGGGGAGAAAAAAGACGGCCGGGTGGCTATAAAAGTGAAAGGAAGCTGTCTGACTCTCACCTCCCCCAAGGGTAAGTTGTGGTTGTCAGTTAGTAGCTTCTTGAAGGGAATAAAGGCAGCTGCACATGACAGAGACAAATGCTGTTTCATGGAAAAATTGTGCTGAGATGGAACAGGATTTTCCATACCAATCTTAGCTTTTGGAAATAGCCCTGGACTTTATGCTTATACAAATACATAAAGAGACAAGCATTGCTTAACCTGCCTCGGCAACTTCGGAAGAGAGCCAGGAATAAATCATATGAACAGACAAAATAATAATAATAAAAAATGTTCACTGGATGGCACCAAACGGAGCAAAGGATGCAGCAAAATCCTGATTCATAAGCAACACCTCTGAACCTGCTATTGTGAATGTCATTTCACAGCACCTCTCCATCCCTTCCAGCAGGCTAAGGCAGCAATTAAGGAAGCAGGAGTGCTCTGTAAGCTTTCACTCACTGTCATAGGCCTGCATCCAGCTATTTATTAGATAATCCAATTATACCAACGTGACCTTATTTCATGCATTTATGTCTACTCAGACTACAGGGATAGCCTATCAACCAAGGTCTTGCTGCAAACTCTGTCCCTCTAGTAGCAGGGGTTATTACAAAACACAGCTCCATGCAGAATGGGTTCTACAACCCTCCTTTGCACCTACTCCCATACTCGTCATTCTTCAGCTGCTTGGAAGACAATTATATGCACAGTCTCTCAGAAGATTAGGCTGATGACAGCCTCAATCACCCACTCATTAAATTTTCAAGCACAGACCATGCTGTCCCTCATGCTTGGGAGGAGGTCCCCATTAATATCTGCAAAGCTGCTTCATTATCCTCCTTTGGATCCCTCCTTTATCATAAACAACAACCCTCCACCCCCCCCAAAAAAAACCTAGATAACACTTAGGCTGCTGGTGGTGTGAGACTACTGCCTCGTATTTGGACCAATAACTCATTGTTTCCTTTTTTATTCGGTTTGTCTGTATCTTTCTGTTGTCTCTCCTAAGCTTTGTACAGCCCCCTAATCCTGTGAGGGTCCTGGTCCAGGACTGGGGCTCCTTGTGGTACGATCAGCTAAATAAGTAGGGACCTACCAAATTCGCAGGGGCTTCCCCCTCAATTTCGTGGGCAGAATGGGGGTCTAGGCAGCCATTTCATGGGCTGGCACAGTGCCCTGCCATGCCTCTGATTGGCTAAGGAACCCCAGTGGCCCTGCCCCTCACCACTGATTAGCTGGGAGGGCTGCCCATCATGTGACCCCACCCCTCATCACTGACTGGCTGCAAAGGCTGTCTGTCATGCGACTGGTGGACAAGGACAGGGCCATATACAGGTTTCCCTCACTTCATGTGGGTTCTGTATGTGCGAATTCTCTTATGCAATGGCCCTTTTTATACCAAAATTTGTTATATGAGAGGTAAATTTACTCCTATGCAATTGGTGCGGTGGAAGCAGCTTTGTGCTGTGCGTTGTGGGAGTGACACGCATCAAAACATAGTCCCCTGTGTGGATCTGTGCTCCTCGCTCGTCGTCTGCAACACATGTTTCTGTAGTTGCCATCCCCATTATGGTAACGTTCGCCACCACCCTGTGCTTGTGTGTACTGTCTGCTGGTGGTGAGTACCAAGCCTGTCTTGTAAAAGTGGTAGAAATGGGTCTGGGGGTCAGTACAGTCGAGGTCTTGGAACTTATCCCTATTTGTTACATTGTAAAGTGGGTTCTCTTTACATGAATTCGAGTCATGCCCCATTTCCCAAGAACACATGTACAGCAGAAAATGAGGGAAACCTGTAACAGGCAGCCCTTTGAGGAGGCAGCCCCTACTTCCCCTGCTGGGCCGCTGCAGTGCACTGAGGACTGCTGGATCCCTCTGAGGGGTCAGCATTTTCTTTTCCCTACGTTTTTCTTTTCTCCCACAGATTTTGCAGGTGTTGCCCAGGTTTCCCAGGAATGCCCGATTCCACGGAATCCACGAAATCCACCAAACTGCAAATTGGGTAGGTCCCTATAAATAATTCTCAGTATCCCCCTGCTGGGACATTTTCGGTCACTTACGCTAAACTTTCAGGGCCAACTGCCCACAAGTCTGAAGCCACCGCTTCTGCTACAGGAAGTTATTTGGGGGGTTTGAGGAGCCTTGTAGAGAAATATATTCACCAAAGTGACTTTTAGGAACTAGCCAGAGCATGCAGCAAAACCTCTGCTTAGATCCTACCTGAAGACAACTCCCCTTCAAGGGGCGCAAAACTTCTGCCTGGAGATAGCTAAATCAGGACCTTGGCCTATATTCACTGACCTCTGATGTCGGAGATTAGATAACGACTGAATGGAAGGGCTTTCAACGGTGCTATTGTATGCTGAGAAACGTAATAAAGAACATGTATCATGGCAATACTCAGCATATAAAATTCCCTAGGGGGATTATCCTGTGAGAGAAAAAGTCTTTGGTATGTCCCTGGTTTTCACACTTATTTCACTGACTTAGCAGTTAGATATGATAGGACGACCTACCCACCCACCAAACAAATCCCACATGTTCAGCTGGGTAAACAAAACTTTCCAGCTCTCCTCTGCTCACAGAAATGTTACTGTCTCCATAGACTCTTGGAAGAATGGTTGGTGCTAAACAACTCTCATTTCCCCCCCTAAGGCACTTTCCATGCTATGTTTTATAACCCAAAGTGTTACAAAAATAAGGAGATCCAACAGCTTGAGCATCGAAGAGAAAGCCAGACTTGCATTTAGATTTAAAAGAAGCTGTTATAGCATTAGGGGGAAAAACGAACCAGTATCAGAAAGGGATTTCTGGATGCCAGGGCACGCAAGAACCAAACACTTTAAACTCAAAATCACAGTTTTATGCCAATGGCTAAGATTTTTCATGTTAAACCGACTGTCTTCTTTTCATTTTCCACCACAACTGTGCTAGCTTGCGAGATCTATGGAAAAGTTAAGTTTTGGGGGGAATTTACTGTTAGTCTGTGCTCTGCGAAGTCCTGCATGTAGTGATTCTTCCACATAAATGACTGAGAACAACCAGTTGCACGCATCACTGCTTCAAAACCAGATGCCTGTACCACAAAACCAGTAAGAAATATACTACATAGTCAAGGCAAGGTCAAAGCCTATTTCAAATGGACACAGTTCTGCAATACCGGTATGAAACAGGAAATTCCCTCAGTGCCTGTGCCTACAATGACAAACAAGATTACACAGTTGGCCTCTGATGTATTTCTAGCTTTAATGCTCTACCTCTTTTCACCTTGTTGCTTCTTCCTAATGTCTTCAGCCCCTATCCACCTGAGCTCTCATTGTAGGATTCTAGACCGCTAAAAGCTGGTCTCCCTTATATCTACGCTTGATTTCATCACTGACCATAGGGTCTTCAACAGTACGAACTCCCATCTTTATCCAAGCGCATACAGTGCAAGTTCAGAGCACAAAGAAACTCTGGGAAGCTCCGTTTACACATCCCCATCAACCTTTCCAGAAAGGGGCCAGCTGCTTTGAGGAATGATGCTTTCCCATGACTTATGGAGTGTCAGAAACATTATAGTTGCTTTCCTCTAACAGCTGATCTGCACAGTAATCCCAGAAGTCAAATAAGACCAGCAAGTTCGCTGCAAGTCCCCCACTCATGCACTAGGCCATAGGCCTGGATAACCTATGAGGGTGTAATCATGTGCAAAAACAGCTGCAAAGCTTTGTGAAGCTTCCTGAGGGCTTTAGTTCTGAGGGCGGGAGGAGGGAGTGGATTAGACTAGGTTGGTTGGAGAAGGCCTGAGATGACAAAGCAGGCTGCTGTCACACTCATCTTTTTGTTTTTTTATCACTTGTGAATGGAATTGTACATATACAAACTGGCATTTCTTTTAAGGTACTGCTCATCATGGCCTGTCAGCTGGGACTAGTGTTGGACCAGTACTAGTCAGGTAGCATTTTTTTTTCCCTCAGAGCTGTAGTCACTTGCATATAAAAGAAGGTTTACCATTCTTCTGTGCTAAACAATGCTTGTGGCCAACAGAATTTGGGCCTGCTTTTCGTAACGTTGATTGGATTCTCAGACCTGCTGAAGTCAATGAGGATTTTCCTGTGCATGTCAATAGGACCTGTATTATACTTGCTGTCTTGTGTCTGCAGGTGGCTGGAAGATGGCAGGCACCAGCTGAAAATTAAACTCTCCTCCTCCCTCTAAAAAGACATGACCCTGTAAGATGCAGTGCCTCACCCCACGTCCGTGCCACGCCACTGGAAGGTCTTAGCTGATGGACGGTGAGGACCCCCAAGCGGCACGGTTGAGTGGGGGGTACATGCCAGGGAGAAAATTACCTGCCACAATGCTTATTTTCATAAAGCAAAATGAAAGCTTATCAATTCACTCCGTAAAATGTTTAGTTTAAGGCTTCCATTAAGGACTATACCAAATGTGTCTCCTGCAAGAATTACAGTCCATGTGGTATTTGTTTGTTTTTTGTTTTTACTCTAATTTTATTTCTGGAGCCTTTCTGCTTTGTGAGTTATTTTCTTGCATGGCGTGCAATATCCAATTATCTGTCCTCTTGTTTTTGGTTTTAAAACTAACATTTTACCAGGCTTAAAGCCACAAGATGCTTGCTCAAACAGTTCTGTTGGATAATGCAAGGTCTCTTGTACAGCTAAGACTTCAAAACTAACAAAAACAAAAGGTGTAATTAGCAGGAACAGATACCTTTTTTTGTCCTATACATACATGCATGCACACAAACATTTACTTTTCCCTCTGCGTTATGGTGTTTCCTACCTGAAGAGCAGTGCATGGAAAGAGCTGAAGATGAACTTTTGTGTTCAGAATTCCAACAGAACCTAAGTCCCAAAGAAAGTCCATTGAGATTGGGTTGACCTCCTTTGAAATTCTCAGCCTTACTGAACTAAGAATAAACAAAACCTTGCTTATAAGCAGGAATCCATGAATTAAAGAGAAATAACTTGTTTGTCCTTGTTTCTGAAGTCACAGTCCTCTACTTCTGAAAACACGAGTTTCTCAGCATTACATTTTCCCCCCAGGGCTGTGACCTAAGCAACTTAAATGCTATACAGCTTTTGGTCAAAATCTGCTCCTTATTTACTGGACTGCAAATGTGCAAGCAATTACTGAATGAGTCCCGTTTATTGAATAAAAGCACTTAGGCATTATGTTTACAAAGGCTCAGAAACATTAACATCTAGTGAAAAACAATTATTTTTACAGAATACATCTGCAAGCAATATGGAGTCATTTTGTTTTTCTAAATTTCTCCGTAATAGACTTATTGTTAGTGTGGAAAATGTTCATATCCCGGCAGTGAATTATTCTGAAACGCCAAACTTAATCAAGGAAGAATTATTGCATATAATATCACAGTCCTTCAAAAAAAAAAAAAAAGCCAAACTGCCAGTGGTTTCCTGACTAGTCAATCCGTTTAAGATTGGCAGGACTCTTCAGACTAATCAGGAAGAGTTAGACAAATAGTTATTTTATTACTGAGACTGTCAAATAAATCAGGGTCTGGCCAGCAACTGTTTCTGATCCCTTCAGCCTGGCTGACTGGCTGTGCCATTAAACTGAGACAAACTGTTACTCACAGCTCTCTGTGTGTGTATGTATCTGTAGAACAACATGTAGGCTTTCTGCCTCCGAACAAAGCTCACTCCAAGTGTAGGCCAGCATTTTTCTTGGCTTCCCCAGGTTTGTGCTGTGGAGTATGGCACAGAGCAGGCCAGAAATTTTTCTAACCCACCAAATCCAGTCACAGTTGTTATCTGGACCCCAGTCTACAAAGGAGGAAGAGAGTATAATGTTTAAAAGGACGTGGTCACAATTTAATTAGGCAACAAACCTGAACTCCACTGGGAAATGAACTCAATGGCTGCAGGCCCCTTCCAGTCTTACGTTTCTTAATCACCTAATTCTTTATGCTATGGTTTTTTTCCCCCCTAAGAATTACTCTTTGTTTTGGCCAAACGAATGGGAGTTTTGTCTGATTTACAAGTGGTGAACAGGTCCGAGGGCTGTGGATCAGAGGAATTTAGAAAAACGACACAGAACACAATGTTGGACAGGTCTTGCACCCAGCTCCAAACTTATGCCTACAGTAACGTTTCAGCCGGTTAAGGAATGAGTCAAAATTAAAGTTCTAGCTCAGCAAAGAAGTTAAGCATGTTATTAAGGCCATCATTTAGCATACCACCTATGCACATATTTAAATTTAGGTATATGAATTACATCTTGGCATTTCCCTAAAGCTGCATGTTCAGTGTTTTGCTGAATAAGGAAATCCAGACAGCTGAATCACTATCTGAGTAAGGATCATGGCTTTGGCCCTATGTCAATCCAATCCAGTCTAGTCTGTGTCATTTATCTTCACTGCATGGCATCCGTTCGACAAAATAAAACACACTGGAGAAGGAAACTAGAAATTAAAGCTGACAAAAGGCTTTGAGCTTTAATGCTTCCAGCCATGTTTGAATCCATATTCACACACAGGTAGAGCAGAGATTATCTCCCCACAATAATCAACTGAGAACTATATTTAGAAACCATATGATCATCAAAGCAAGGACTTTATTTTTGTGTACTACCTAGCACAACACACAAGGACAGCACTGAACAATACTTGAGAGAGACTAAGAGGATGGATTATGGAACAGCTGGAGGCTAGCAAGATGGCTTAAAGACATCCATTTCTGCATTAAACTGAAACATTGCTAAAACCATGGTATCCACAAACTTTTGACAACTGTTTCCAAGCACAGTAGTAACCAGCATAGCTCTGCTCTTAACATGAATTAATTTCTAATAGAGTTCAGTTTTAGTTTTAATTGACTTAACAGTGCTTCTATAAATAACTATTCAACTGGGGTAGCAGAAAGGTTTCTCGCCTTGCATGCATCTTGGTATGGAAAGAGAACACTACAAGCATGTGCAAGTGGCTTTGTCTTCTCTCTTCCCAACACCACAGTTTCCTCTTCCACCTGTGATCTCACACAATACTGACAAATAGTGATTCTCTTTAACTGGTGAGGGTATTACTTTTACAGAGAAACAGCTTGCAGTCCCATGGTCTGGGAGATGCCTCCTGAAACTCTGAGCTTTCAGTTGGGAGGGCCAGAGAAGGGGAAGAGAAATTTTAGAAACCCAGTTCTTTATTCCTTTAGTCATTACATATATTTGATGCAGAATTGCACCATGGAAGGGAAAGCACCGCTGCTTAAATAGTATACTGGGGAGTGTTTGAACCCAGGTGAATTGTATAAAGCTGTCCTGCAAGCTGTGGCAAACTAAAGGAGAAGGAAGGCCCTGGGAGATCCCCCAGAAAAATCAATGAGAAACCTAAAATTTTTAGCTCATAATTTGACTCCTTCACTCTTATCTTGCCATACTGTTGTAGACACATTGACTACTTACTTATAGTATGATACTTGACAGCTGCAGTGCCCATTTTTTATCAGTTATTCTAGGACATTCAGGAAAAAACAACTGACATGAACGTGTTTTAAGAAATGTCAGATCTTAGTAAATAAATTCTTTTTTAAAAATGTTCAGCTCTGTATAAGCTAAACAAGAAGAAAGGTTTCCTGCTGTATGAGTCACATGAATACTAAGAGAGCCCATAAGGAATGACTGCAAAATCAAAAATAAAAGACTAACTCCCCTAGAGGTCCAAGTGTCAAGACAATCATCATTTAGGTTTACACTCATATAATCTGTTTTGGACAGTATGAAAGCTAAGATGATCCATGCATAATAAGCTGTACAGCTATTATCCTTCCCACTCCTCAAAACATACAAAAACAGACCACCTGTTATACAGAATATACAAGTGGCAGCACCATGTTGCGTTTGGAAAGACTGGGAGTATGTCCACACAGCAGAGTACAACAGTAGAAATGCATCTCTGTGGTGCTTATTACCAAGACTAATGTACCCTACCTCTCCCCAACACAGTTATGGTGAATTACAGACCACATCTAATGAGGCTCTTCTGCTATCCAAGCTAACTCACTAGAGCCAGCTCAGGTACCTCTGCATAGTGCCACGCAGACTACCTCAACAACCAGGAAGACACTTCCTCTCATAGATCATCTTGTGATCTGGATCAAGACATTTCACCTCCTTGACTCAGATCCCCATACCTGCTATCACACAGATTCTGAAAACAAGTATTCATGTGCATGTAGTACTCTGAAGAAAAGCATTTTGAAGAATATTATCTTACTTTTACATGCAGCATATTTTTCTCTTCCTTCTGATTTTCATATACATTAGATTTATTATGTTACTTTACATAACATAGTTTTTACTCATCTGTTTAAATTAAGCTGCCCTTCCATCTGCTTTATACTGTATATCACCACCTATTGTCCTGCCATGAGCCAATTTTTGAATGCTTTGAGATGTTGATGGCTGTTGGCGATGATGTATGAAGCAAAAACAAAGCCAGAGTTGCAAAGAATCATGGAGACTTCAAAAGGCTGAGGATAACTTGGAATATTGTTTTGACTAAGCACAGACATATGCACCAAGAAGCTGTCACTCCTATCAACTGAAATCTCTCTCTGGATCCACCTTTTAATTTATTGCAGTTGCGCAAATGATCTCCTATAGCACAGAGTCTTAGGAGTTCAAAGGAAACAGCAGTCAGAACAATATCTCAGTACTCCCACCACCTTAAAAGACGTTTCTCTAAAGCATGTATGAAAACAGGCTTTAAGGTCTCAGAAAGAACAAGACTGCCAGTGTAAAATGGAAACTGTTATCGATTTTAAACAAAACTAACCCAAAATGTACTCACCTTAGCTTAAAGGTTAACTCATTGTCAAGGAATGCCTGTCCTCATTAAAAAGAATACATGTGCACAAGGCAAGTGCCAAAGGTGAGGCTGAGCTAAGGCTGGTAACACTAAGTCGAACAGCCTGAGTAACTTGGGAGATGTTTACCCCACCACACTGAGTGAGAAGGCCTGAGATTTTAATCCCAATTCTTCTACTGACTCACTGTGTTACCACTGACAAATCATTTATTCTCTCTGAGACTCACCTTTCTCACTTGCAACATGTTGCTTATCCACCTGTGTAACACACTTTGGGATCCCTAAATGAAAAATGCTCTCTAAGCACAACTTATTATTATTGTGCATTATTTGTATTCTGGTAGATAACTGCCAAGTAGCATCTCTGCACACATATGAGAATACAACACCTGCCCCCAAAAGCTTACAGGGAGAAGACAAGCAATGTAAAACATGATATTTAAATTGTGAGGAATCCTGAAAGATAGGACATGAAGCCTGAATTTTATGGAAGGGTGGATGGTGATCCTCTATTGTGAATTCTTGCAAGGGACAAGATCAACATAACAGGTCTTATGCACTGGTACCTACTACAACCATACGAACAACAAAGTATTTCTTTCCTTTTGCCTCTGTGAGGGTAGAAAGAGAGGACAAAAATAGAAAAAAGGTAGAGAATGGGAATTAGAGACCTTACACGCTGAACAAGGGCCTGATTATCCATGATACACAGTAGTATATATATCATACGTACTAAATCAGGTTTGTCCTGTGACAAACCAACAGAATATATTTATAAGCTGTTTATTACAACTTTAAAACATTTTTATACTCAGAAATAAGAGGTTGCTTAGGTTTTTAGATTTTCATTTACTGATGCTGAGAACCTGGGTTACATATGAAAGGAATCCTTTTCAATTTTAGTCTAATGTTCTTTTTTAGTCATAATATTCCAGCTAGCTACACATGCCTGATTACCTTTAAAACACTTATCATGTTGATTCCATTTAAAAATAAATGAATCCATTTAAAATGACTGTAGACTTTCCTCCATCTACTAGTATTTATGGACAAGAACATATGGGGCTGATCTCTCATCACTGAACAGCAGGTCTAAGACTTACATCATTTGAATTATGCATTGACAGCAACTGGCGTGTGCGTGCTCACAGAAGTATTCCCAGTGAGATCACCAGAACCAGTCAAGTTAATAAATCCTACTGGCCATGGTTTGGGAAATATTGAGCACTCCCAGCTCCCACTACCTTGTACTGGAGCAACAAGCACCAGCCTGCACTTACAAATAAAGAATTGTATGTTTACATCCTAATGGTATTGTTTTGAACATCAAGTTCAATAGCCTTGACCATTATATGTTGACTATTATGAGGCTCAGGGGAAAAACAGCTCTGCTGAGTGACTGTGCTACAATTACAGTAATGAAACCTATGTTTGTTGGCTGAGTGATCTTAACTGTTCTCTGGTTTGGGGGTTGGCTATGGTCAGTTGCAGATGATCACAGCATGGGGCGGAGTAGATGAAAAGCATATATGAAGGATCAAGATGATCCTGAAAAATTGAAAAAAAGATACCAGCGGAAACTTCTACAGTGTGAACCGTACTGATCCAGCAACACTGAAACCTGTGGCAAATGGTAAAATAAACCATTTCCACATTGCTGACCCTTCAATACTACAGAGTAGTCACGATGCCAAAAACTGTAGACATTTTACACAAATATATCCTTTTCTTTTTTCATGTAACGACTCTAGCCCATCCCCATGTACTTCTATAATCTAACTTTTTTTCTGACTGTTTCAATTGTGAAAGACCTTGAGCTAATTGTTAGGGCATTTCCAATGAGTGGAGACAGAGTAGGAGAACAGGAATCATCCTTCATGGAAAAGGGATTCTGCTTATTCTTTGGAACATTTGTTTTTTAATTAGAAAGACATGTTTCTTGCTCTTCTCAGCATGAGACCAAGAAAGGTTTCTAATCACTTTCAGCTCCTTTGCCATGGTATATCAAGTACATTGCATCTGGATTTACATCTGCATTGGCAAATTACTGTTTTCCTGGGCAATGAAATCACTATCAAAACATATAGCAAACAGTAAAGAATATTTCCATTCCATTAAAAGCCCAGAGGTAACGTTACATGTTAGGGCAATCCAGCTGAGCCACTAGAAAAGTAGGCAAGGTATGCAAAGCTTTGTAAATCCCTCAATGTCTCTCTTCCCTGGCCACCCCAATCTTTAAGCTTTAAAATGCAAAGGACTTCATCCTTGGATGTGCTCTTGATTTTAAAGATTTTGTTTTGCTTCTTTCCTCCCTAAGAAAGGCAGAAGGGTTAGTGAGTAAGTCTTTAAACTCTCAGTTCTTAAGGCTGTTAATATTTCACATTGCCAGCAGGGAAAGGAATTAAAACTGCCAGCAGCTATCCAGATAGATTTAAAAATCCCCTTCCCTCCCCTCCCTTTTCTCTCTGCATCCCTCAGCTTCAGAGAATATTTTCCCCGCAAATTGGTTTTAAATTAAAGGAGGTGATGAAGGCAATGTGCCGTCTCAGCATTTTCCCAGGTGCACTTAATCTAATTTCATTAAGGAGATCAGGACAGATGATCGCTACAGTCGAAACATTAAGTCTGTCCATTTTTGTATAAAAAACCATTAAGTCTGTCAAAGTGTCGGCGGGTGGGCTGTTTATTATCGGAGATGAAGGCGCGCTTTGCTTCCCCAATAAACTGTCAGGAGTAGTAAACCACAAATTAAGTCAGCTGCTGCCAAAGATTTAGGAAAAGATCTCCAACTAATTTTGACACAGGTGTAGGAAAGGCCAGGGAAGTGGAGCCCTTAAGTATATCTATGAGGTTTGGGAGATACATCTTCAGCTCATACTGCCTCCGGTTTTTGACATGCTTCAATCCAGAGTAACATGATCACTGGGACTAGACATCAGTGGTTATGACAGCAGAATTCATAAAGGTCATGGGCTTGTTAGGATTTTAACATTCCAGACACTGAACATCTGTAACTGGAGTGGGCACCGGTATGTGCTGCAAAGCTTCAAATGTTAAGTTTACCTCTGCTTTTACCTACATTGCATTCCTGCTGGGGCCCGTCATTTTGTTCTTAGGCAGAAGGGAACTCATAAAAGCTTCATTCAACCATTTCTCTGCTGTGAGTGTGTTCGCAGCTTTGAATACAATACAGTTACGAAGCTCGGATAACAATAAAAATATCATACAAAATTAGAGGAAACCCATCAAAATGCTGTAATTATGGCAAGCTTCCTTAAGAGCCAAGAAAGAAAGCAAGTGAAGCTTCCCAATTGATTTTTCTTAAGTTACAAAGCGGGCTATGTCTATTTGCTGAAAAACATTACTTGCTTCTAGTCAAGCAATGCAGCTGAACTCACCATTAGAGAAAGTCCATTAGAGAAAGTTCCCTGGCACGGCTTTACAAGCACTTGTGGTGCTCTGGTGCGGTGCCAGAGGACTGGAAGAGGGCCAATGTGGTTCCCATCTTCAAAAAGGGGAGGAAGGAGGACCCGGGGAACTACAGGCCAGTCAGTCTTCCCTCAATCCTGGGCAAGCTTTTTGAGAGAATTATCCTGGCACATGTCCACAAGGTGCCAGCAGGGGAGATTATGCTTAGGGGCAACCAACACAGGTTCATTAGTGGCAGGTCCTGTTAGACCAACCTGGTGGCCTTCTACGACCAGGTCACCAAATCCTCAGACGCAGGGGTAGCAGTGGACAGAGTCTTCCTGGACTTTCGGAAGGCCTTTGACACTGTCTCTCACCCCGTTCTCATTAAGAAACTGGGGGACTGTGGTGTTGACACCTACACAGTCAGTTGGGTCGCCAGCTGGCTGGAGGGCCGCACCCAGAGAGTGGTGGTGGATGGGTCATTTTTGACCTGGAGGGACGTGGGCAGGGTCCCCCAGGGCTTTATCCTCGGGCCCGCACTGTTCAACATCTTCATCAGTAACTTGGACAAGGGGGTAAAAAGCACCCTGTTCAAATTTGCTGATGACACTAAGATGTGGGGGGGATGTGGGCAGGCTAGAAGGGAGGAATAGGCTGCAATCGGACCCAGACAGGTTACAGGGGTGGGCAGACAAGAATAGGATGGGGTTCAACACCAACAAGTGCAAGGTGCTGCACCTGGGGCGGAAGAACCTGCACCATACCTACAGGCTGGGGAACTCCCTTCTTGTCAGTGCAGAGGCAGAAAAGGATCTTGGAGTCATCATTGATCCCAAGATGAACATGGGCCGGCAGTGTGGGGATGCAGTCAGGAAGGCCAGCCGCACCTTGTCCTGCATCCACAGGTGCATCTGAAGCAGGTCCAAGGAGGTGATCCTCCCCCTCCATGCAGCGCTGGTCAGGCCGCAGCTGGAGTACTGCATCAGTTCTGGGCGCCACACTTCAGGAGGGATGTGGACAGCACGGAGAGGATCCAGAGGAGGCCACTCGCATGATCAGGGGGCAGCAGGGCAGGCCCTACGAAGAGAGGCGACGGGACCTGAACCTGTTCAGCCTCCACAAGAGAAGGCTGAGGGGGGATCTAGTGGCCTGTTATAAACTAGTCAGAGGGGACCAGCAGGCCTGGGGAAATCCCTGTTCCCCCGAGCACTGCCAGGAGTGACCAGGAATAACGGTCACAAGCTGGCAGAGGGTAGATTCAGACTAGACATCGGGAGGCGCTACTTCACGGTCAGGGCGGCTAGGATCTGGAACCAACTTCCAAGAGAAGTGGTGCTGGCTCCTACCCTGGGGGTCTTTAAGAAGAGGCTAGACATTCACCTTGCTGGGGTCATTTGACCCCAGTACTCTTTTCTGCCATGGCAGGGGGTCGGACTTGATGATCTGCTCAGGTCCCTTCCAACCCTACCAACTATGAAACTGTGAAAAGTCCAGATGTTTTAAGATGTGTTAAGGTTCTTTACATTTAAACTTACGTTTTCTTTACAAGTACATACAGAATAATTCATGATCCCTGATAAAGTGCAAGATTGTTGCAGTGCTATCAGGAGTTTCTTACTGATCTCACAAACCACAAGAGAGCAGTTGAAACAGCCTCTGACAAGTGTCAGCAGAATCTACCAGCTGACAGGGTCCCCTCTCAGTCAGATCGCTTCACAGTGTGGCGATTCATATGAATTCCCAAGCAAGGTGAGGCAAAGGTAACCTCTTGTCTTCAGTGCTGACCCAAGTGCTGCTATTAGTATCAGTTGTGAGATGTGCAGGACATTTTCTTAGTGAAATCTGAACCCAAGCAGGCTTTGGGTTTTATAACAAATGTTACATAGGCTGGGTTGACGAAAGGTTACAAAACTGTCCTCGAAACTGGCTGTATGCTTAGTTCAGCTTGCCCTGGAGCTTAGCTGTACAAATTACCTGGCCCTTTTCATTACTTAATTTTGAAAAATGTTTCTTTATACAATTTATATTAAAGGCTCTATGCAACTGGGTCTATACAGACAGAAACATGAGCACATGCAGATCCTTCCTGACCTCTTGGGTTCCCTACAACTGTGAAGTGAATTAAAATGCTCTTATTTATGCTGTGCCTTCTCCAGAGCATTTGAGCATCCAAAGGAGTACCGGTCTCCTAGCAGCCCTGGGTTTTTACAGACAGTGATAATGGGAGATCCTGGTGTGGACCGAGGAAATAAATGACCTCTCTCTCAGGTACTTATATGGCCTCCAACCCCATGGTATTTGAGCTTCTCACAATCTTGAAGGGAGACTGTGAGCTAGGGGAGTGCAATTATTTCCTCTTTAGACCTGGAGAACTGGAGCACAGAGATAGTAAGTGACTTGTCCAGGATCACAAAGGATGCCTGGGGCTCAGCAGGAAATGAACTTTGGTTTCCCATGGTCCAAAATGCCTTCTCCATAAACCTCTGCATGTCCTTTGTCTTAAATTTCTGCTATTTTTTAAAACTACAGCAACAGCAGATTAGTCAATAAAGAACTATATCACACTCTGGAGTATGAGCACTGATACCAAATAAGACTTCAGTGACACAACCTGTCAGACACTTACCCATGTACTCTCTCTTATGGACTTTTTCAAATATATATTATTCATCTGGCCTGAAGGAACAGCCCATCTCCATTATTTTTATATGGTTTTGGGGGCCATATAACAGTGAATTACCTGAGACAAACAGTGAATTATTGATCTGATGGCCCGCAGTAGTCCCTTTCCCACCAGTATCAATACACTGAGGTACAAGCATACGTACGTACGGAAATTTTGCTTGGAGAAACATTATTGCATGCATACCACAGCCACTCTTCCATGCTGTTTTCTTCTAATGCACGCTCTTCCCAGCCTCCCCAAAGGCACCAGCCTTTATATTTTATACTTAATAGCATCCATCCTTCAGTTAAGGAAAACAAACCTGAAACCACTTTCTTTTTTCCTTTATTTCCTCCAACTAGTTTAAATTAAAAGCAGTGCAAGGCATAATCTTTATGCTAAACTAGTAGAGAGAATGGACTAGCACTCCTAGAGCTCTGGACTACCTCCTCTGCCAGAAAGTAACTCAAATCATCTGTACAAAGTGAAGTGCACAGCCACGGTTATCCATCCCCGGCTTTCCTATGGTCTTCATTCCACGAGCCACGGAGTTCTGGCGGAGCTAGAGATCTGCTCCAAGCAGAAAGGCCAGAAGAGTTTGAGTAATGTGTCAGTTACTTCATGGAGAAGCTATTTTACACATGGACAGTCCCTCGCAACTGATAAATCTGTCATCTCTCACCTTCTAATATTTTCAGATCAGGCACTTTGCCTGAACAAAGGAAAAATGATGTCTGGTTTACACCGGCCAAACTCACATTTGAAGGGAGAACTCAAGCGCTGAATAATTTCAAGATGGTTTTTTGGTGCATAACTTTGCCTTTTCTTAATTTTCTTTTTTTTATACTGAAGAACAGTCAGGGTCAAGCTGGGCACATGTTAGTGAGGAGCCAAAAAAAAAAAAATGATCCAGGCCACAGTAAGCACTTATTTGCGAGGGTAAAATGAAATCAGTTAAAGCCAGCTCACCCCATTAATACCCATTACTTCTTACCTACAGGGAAAAGGGGAACTGGAAAGCCTGCTGCAGTCTTTGTAGGAGTCATATGGCCTAATTCAATTCCTACAGGAATAGAGAAGATCTTTTTACCTACTCTACCCTACAGAATACCCTGGGGGACATGATACAAATTCCTTCACCCCTTCTGAGCGAGGCCGACAAAAAGTGAGGGATGGAGCTGGGTTCGCTCTGAGCTTTGAGGAGTCCACGTTATTGGCAATTCTGTCCATAACATGTTATTAGACAAAGTTAGAAAAAATTCAGACAGTAAATGATCCTTGCCTGGTAGTGACAATAAGAAGGCATTTACCTGGTTTACTGTGTTTGTGCCTTTCAAGGGCAACAAGGTTATTATAAATGTAATATTTTGACAGCCTATAAAAAGCAGATCTGTTTTTAATAACGATCTCATCTGTCAAACAGAAGCTTGCTTCAATTAACAGAACTAACCACCTTTATCCAGACATTATTAAATAGATGTCAGGTTTCTAACTCTTTTTCAGTTAACATCTCTGGGTCCTCAACTTTTAATGCTTAGGAATCAGCTAGTCTACAAAAGCTCCAGCAGAATCATAGAAACCGTGTCCATGCTTGTGCATGCATACCTCATCCTTCCTGTAACCATCTGCAAGCAAGCAACTACATTACTTGCTGTGAACAATGAACGTGGAAAACTATACACTAAAATGACCATGTAAATACTACGCCACTACTAACTAACCTTCAAGAGCAAATTGGATGCTTATCTTGCTGGGATCCTATGACCCCAGCTGACTTCCTGCCCCTGGGGCAGGGGGCTGGACTCGATGATCTTCCGAGGTCCCTTGCAGCCCAAACGTCTATGAAATCTATTAAACTAGTTTGTGAGTTTGGCAACAAGTCAAGCTTCTTAGGAATTAGGCATAGTTTTAATATATGGAAGTGAAGTCTCAGCAGGAATGTAATCCATTGGACTGTGGAAGACTTGGGTTCAGCTTCCAGTCCTGCTTCCTTTCTAAAGCCAGAAGGAACTGGGAGTGCTGGGAAAGCAGCATGCCCATTCTCAGTACAAAGGGAAACACTAATAATGAACAGAAGTCATCAGATCTGGAAGCTTCAGCTTGCAAAGAGAATCCCAAAATTCAGGTATTTGCCTGAGGAGTAATATTCAGACCAATGGACACAAAGGATCTGTCCTGGTAATGCCTAACATACATTTTTTCCATTTCTCTATAAAAATATGGGGAAAAAGTCTCCGGTGACACTTACGTTAAACTCTTCCTCTGAAAGATAGGGTTCAATAGCCCCAACAGTCTCTTGTGGACTCGGGTAAAATACATTTTGCAGTGTGGGTTTTTCTGAGGATGAGGGTACTAAGGACACAGACTGGCAGCTGAATATTTGGAAACAATCACAGATACAGGCTACCCATTGCTTGCACTTGTCCTGTTCAACATATTGCACTGATATTGAGGTGATACTGATGAGCATTAAAAGGAGCTGCATCTAGTCTTTTTTGGATGGATGCTAATTGCTGTAATGCTGAACTTCGAAGACAACGAGTAGAAGGGAAAAAGGGAAGAATTATTGAGTACTCACCACTTCCTGAGAAAAAAGTAGATAGATGATTTAACCTGAAAGGGGCGGAGTTACATTTGGACATTTAAAAACTGACTTCTGCAAAACTTTTTACATTATTTGAACTTGAACTGCATCTATAACTGTTTCTATCTGAACACTGTGGTCTGTGTGCAAACAGCAAGCTACTTGGAGCAGGGGCCATTAAAACACACATCTTAAAAAAAAGAAAAAATCCTCGACCCTACTAACTCCTCAAAATCCCACCCCATCTCCCTTTATTTCCAAGTTCACTGAATACTCTGTTTACAGTTGCTGCCTGGAGTTCCTGTCCAGTTTGGTTTTAGCCTTCACACTTCACTGAGACCCTATTCACCAAAGAACTAGTGCACAATCCTCAGCCTCTTGGCAAACATGAGCTTGTTCCCCTTCCCAGTCCACGGCCCACTCCCACAAAAACAAGTCACCTGTCTTAACTTCCAAGGTTCTTCATGCAGGGATCCTGGTTTTCTCTGTTTAAAAATCGCAAATTCTCTGATTAAAAGCCCCCAAATCTGTGTTTTTTTCTGCTATTAAACCCCCCCCACCACTATATGTATAGGTATCAGCTGAACACAACATTTTATTGATATATTTATAATGTTAAAGCAATTTGGAAGTCTACCAATGCCTCAATTACTACAATAAAATACATTCTAAATACCTATCAATGTTGGTGATTTTGGGTTTTTATCACAAAAAACAGAGCTCTCCCTGCCCACTTCACACACCAGGGCATGGGTCCAGCTCTGGCTGTGCCCCCCACTGCTTTGGGTGCTGAGAAGTCCTGATATGCCAGTGCCCTGCCCCTGCCATTTCCCCTTGCTCCCAACCCACAGCCCCCTGGCCCTGCCCCTCACTTCAAACCCACAGCCCTCTGGCCCTACTAGTGCCCCTCACTCCTGCCCCACAGCCCCTCAGCCTGCCCTGCCCCACTCTGCCCTCCTGCACCGTGTCCTGTCCTCTGGGCCACAGAGGCCCTGGAGAGAAGGGCAGCAGGGCAGGGAGACCTGAGCCCTCAGCAGGCAGCCCACATCTGTCCCCATCCCATGCACAAATCTGGGGGCATGCAGCCCACACACACCTCCTACAGGAGTGCACACAGTGGCATGTAGCTGGCCCCCTGTCACCTGTGGATAAGCCACCCACAGCTCTGTCCCAATCTCCAGCTAGGCCCTGCATCCACGCAGTCCCACCCTGGCACTGGACCCCAAGCCCCAGGCCCCATGTACAGCTCCAGCTGGGCAGTGCTCCCAGCCCCAGCCCTGCTCGACTCCCTCCATCCTTCACTAGGGGGGCCTCAATCTCCCCCACCGTCAGATTTACCTGCAGGGAGCTGCACGAGCTGCTCTTCATGCTGCCTGGCTGCCATGCGCAAGTGTACATGCCCACATGCATGTGATTTTCCTGCCTGCCTGTCTTCCTCCTGCCCCCTGCAGCCCCTTTGCAGGCTGGAACTCTGCCAGCCTGCAAGAGGAAACCCACCGTTTCCTGAGTTTTTCTTCTGTAAAAGAAAAAATCTGCATTTTTCTCCTTAAAAGAGAATCTGCGTTTTTCTCTTTAAAACGAGAAAATCCACACTTTTCTGTGGCAAATGGAAAACCTGGATCTCTGTTCATGAGACCTTCTTCTGCCCCATCATTTATAATTCAGCTCTGAGAGGCCAACTCCTGTCTCTCATGTCTTAAAGGTTTCAAAAGCAGCATCGTCAAGCCATCTTCCATGTTTTCCTTCACCCTTGGAAGCAGCTCCCCCATGCAAAAAAAACACATTTCCTCTTTTAAATTCTTCCTGAAAGCCTCCCTTGCCTTGAGGCCTATAAAAACTTGTTGGCAATGTTCAGGCTGCTGGAGTACTGAGGCCATTGTCCATTACGCTGATCAGATCAATATAATCTCATTATCTCCTCATGCTTCCTAATGTCTCTGTATCCATTTATCGTCTCCTGACATGCTTAAATTGTCAGCTGTTGTGTGTTTCCCCATAGCCTAACACAGTGTGGCCCTGCTCCTTGACTAGAGTTCAAGGGGTTTCTTGTAGCACAAACAACAACTAACATTTATAATTCACAAATGTTTTGTAAGGTGCTAAACATGTGAAAAGTACTCTTAATAAACAACAGCAGTGTAAGGTGTAGTTAAGTTTGAAGGACTGCTTTACAGTATGAAAAGAGGGGCAAAAAAAAAAAAAAGGCCACGAGCAAAGTTATGGCGCTTCTGGGGCAAGCACTGTGAAAACACAATTTTGACACTCTTAAAGCTGAAAGATATCTGGTTCAAGCTCAGACATTACTTCCTGGAGTCTTCAAGCTCTCCTACCGTCACTAAAACACAAAACTGAACTGCAGCATAAACACACAGTGAACATTTAATTAACTTAGAAACATAGTGTCATTTTTTCTATGTCTTATTTAGTACCACATTAAATGAAGAAATGCCTGATATCTAACCCCTGATTTGGAGCGCTTGCTTACGCTCTGGGTCCATGCAATTAAACTGACAACCCATAATTTCACACACAGCAGACAGAAGCCCAAGAATGAAAGAACATGTACACTGAATTATTTTGAAAGAAAGAAATAGGCTTTTTTTAAACACAAACAAACAAAAAAACAAAAACGAAAAACCAACCCAACCCATGGTTTTGAACATTGTTATTTAAAAAAAAATCAGAACAACATTTTGGTGTAATGAGCAGAGATTACTCATTCCCTTGTTTTACGCAAGTTGACTTTTGGCTTTCTGCAGAATGCCATTTAACAGAGCACATTACCAAGCTGCTAGCCACTTTTCATAGTGATGCTAAAGCAGGTAAGAGACAATAAGTGGAACTGTTGATGGTTTATATTACTCTATTATGTTAATGTTCACTAAAGTATGCCATAAGCTCTCTCATTACATGTGTATAAACCAATTCTCTGTGGTGTTATTCCTGTGCTAAATGCTATAACTACATAAATCTTGAATTAATGGAGACTTTATAGTTCCTGAAAATGAAGGGTAATTGCTATCTGTTAATGCTGTTGTTGCTATTAAAGGAAGTATATATTTTCAGTAACAATGTTTATGGACCGTGAGCCTCACATCACAGCTATTGCACAGTGTGGAGCACAGCATAATACTGTTACCAGAAAACTCCCCTTGTGTTGCCTCCCTTACAAAAAAGGACGCAATATCATTTCCACAGCTACCACAAACTACCTTGTAATTCTCCTAATGACGGCAGAGTCTGAATCTGTGTCCCTCAATGAACATAACACAGATTCATATTACCCCCTTTGGGAAATCATGGCCTATGGAGTTCTTCGGTTGTCTAAATGATAGGGAACTGCGGGTTTTTCCTTTTAAAAAAAAAAAAAAATTTCTGAGAGTGGAGTGTGGCAGCAAGAAAGTGGGTGTGAAAACCCTCACTAGCTTCTTTTAAGAGGTCTTTGTTAAAGCAGAAACCTGAGGCAACTCTTGCTTGGTGGAAAGTCTCTGCCTTCTGCTCAGAGAGTGGAAGTGATGGATGAGTTCTTGGCTTGCCTCGCCTAGCATACTCTCTGCAATTTCTGTTCTCTTAAAAAGAGCAGAGTCATCATTTGGAAGCACTGTTATATAATCTACCATGAGGCTGCAACTTGCACAACCATAAATACAGCTCTTCAGCTCTGAATCCTCTTAGTTATAAGTACCGGTGTCCTTAATTGTTTACCCTTACCATGTACAGTACTGGATGTGACTGTACGAGGAGAAAACAACTAGGGGTCTGTTGAAATCTAATACGCAGAAGGTGGGTTATAAATGTTACTCTGTGTGCTTTTTTATAATGTTGAGAGCTTTAGCAACCTTCTAGAGCTACTATTTATTTATGAGCTAAATAAGCAGTGAATTAGCAGTAGTCTAGTGGATAGGACAGTGAGGAAGGTGGCTACCTGTACAAGCCATGGGCTGGCACAACCTGGCTACAGTCTGAGGTGGGCCGGGTGTCTTTGGTAGCACCTCAGTGGTGGGGGGCTTTCCATGCGCTTCCACTGGGGCCAGGAAGCTGGGAGCTATGCCCGTATTGCTTTGCCCAGATCTTGTTTCCTGGCTGTGATATGAATGCAGCTTTCAGCAGGTGGGGAGCTGCATCATAGCTGGGCATCTAGAAGCTGTCCATGCAGTTGATGTTGCCACTTTTCCCCATCTCACTCCCCACTTCCCAGCTGTGGCTTAGCCACAGCTGGAAGTTACCGAAGCCTTGATGTAGCTCCTCAATTGCTCACCCCCAGTGCAGGCATTGACACAAGTACAAGCAAAGCCCTTTAGGAATCAAAAATTGTATTTCCAGCCTGGCCACTAGCTTAGTGAATACTTGCAGGCAAGTTACTTCCCCCACCGTTCTCCCCATCTGTACAACTGGGACGATGACCATCAGATATCAGTCATGATAGACTAATGTAAAACGCTAGGGAGAACAGCCTGTATTTTATTATTAACTCCTGCTCTGTCTCTCATCAGTGCTCCATGTCTGCGTGTATTATACATAAAGGTAGCTTAAACAGCTTTGTCTTGCTGAGCGAGCAACAAGGCAGAATTTCTTTGTGGCCTTCTGGAGGGCCAAGAAAAGTGCACGGGAAATGCAGCTGCACATCTTGTCCCTCAGGAGGCACTGTCTGCAGACTAGAGGGCATGCCAAACCCTCCCACTGGCTGCAATTTGGGCAGCAGATGTTATTAGAGGGCACATGCTGTTAATGCTCAAAGAAAGAGAAAATTAACACTCCCAGGTGTACTCCCTTGGGCTAACACCAGGAATCCTTTCACTGAAGACACTCAGGACAGCCTTTCTATAGCTCCTCATTGTATCAGTCAGACCAGGATTTAGACCTCTGCCTAACATGCCTCCACTGTGGTCTACTGGTAATAGCAAAAGTAAATAAGGATTCTCCAGGTGCTCTGTGAGTGCCATGGGAGTTTGCACTATCAGGCCTAAGGAAAGATTGAAGTCTCTCTACTTCAGCCTCAATAGATCTTACAGTAACATGCTATGTGCTCGTGTCTCTGCTGACATGAAAGGCAACCCTGCTTAATGCCAGAGACCCATTTAATGAAACTGATGTCTTGCCACATGCCTTTACCAATCAAACAAGATATAAAGAAGACAATCTCTCCTCTCTTCTTAGTAAGGCAAGTATTTTGATTTACTTTAAGGAGAGGGTAGTTGGAAGACATACCGATCTATAAAGCTGAATAACAGTTATTACACCCACATTTACACACACACACACACAAAGACACTATAAAAACTGTATGGAATGCTATAATGGCCTTTCATTTGCTGTAAAGGACAGTAAGTTAGCAGCCAAACACAATGCAGCTTCCTCTGAAGGTAACCTCAGATCCCACATTCTGAAAGCTAATCAATGTTGTTCAGATTTCAATTTCTTCACTACAAGGTGAAGTCAAACCTAATCTAACAAACGTCAGTCTCAGATGTAATGCTGCTAGCTGGGTCTACCAGTGTAATTTAGATAATCATTAATAGCATAGCTGTATAATAAAACTACATGTCACTTACAACTTCATCTGAGGTTTGACTGGCAGATCTTTTAAACAGTTTTCTAAATGATTGCTTTTACTTTCTCTGATTGGACAGCCTAAGAAAGGCTTTAACTCTGTGGTACCCAAGCTTTTGGGAGTAAATACCACCCATTTCTCCTCCAGCCAGCTCTGCTATGATATCATTTTGAGGCAGATAGCCTTGGAAACATGTACTGCAAAAAATATAGACTGAAAAATCTACTCTATTTCATTCAGCAGCTATGATTTAACTCTCTCTCTTCATTTAAACTTTCATATTAAATACGTATCTGTTGTCTCAGGGGAAATTATACATTTGCCTGGACTTTCAATAGAAGAAAATGACACGTATTCCTAGGTCTAGCGACATGCAAAAGTAGGATTTAGTTAACATTAACCTTTAGTGCAATATCTGGATTTCATGGTACTTTCTTCCTGTGGTTACAGGATAAGTGATTTCTGAATTCAGCCCTACATCTGTAATTCTGATCCCATAGAAACTGTGCAAGTTGCAGTTTCTCATGAATGACTGGAAGTCTGGACAATCAAAATATAGGAAAAGTTTGATGGAGATTTAGCTGAGACTGATATCTAAAGATTATAAAAGCCTTTGACATGCTTGATGCTTAAGAGCATGTTACTGCTGTTGCTATGAAGTGGGGTTCTTCTGGTTTTCATGGCAAAGGTGACGGCTCTGCACAAAGATGGAGGGCAATATACCCAAATATGTGACTGTATAATTTCTCAGTTGACTAATAGGTATACCAAATTCAAAGTCAGAAACACTTGGATATGCAACATGATGAAGCAGCCACTGGGCATGTCTATATGAGACATTTACTGCACAGTACGCTAATTAACTACAGTAAAGGTCTCAGCATCTACACATGTGCCTGTTAGGCTGGAATAAACTAATTTACTCTGCAGCAGGATAGTACTTATGAACTGCACATGTAGAGACAGTTCATAACCTTTCTCTGAGGACAGGTACCCAATGCCCATCTTCTAAACCAGGCTCAGAGTTTAGGTGGGAGCATGCGGCGGGACTGTCCCCTCCATACATTTATCTGACCACCTTAGAAATAAGATACATAGTCCATAAGGTACATGAACTTCTGAAATGGTCTCTCACCTTAACCATGCTGATGTCTACAGGTCTGTTCTAAACCCATTACAAAAGAGACATAATCAAAGATTAGTATAAATTATTATAAATATTGGCTTTTGTGAGAGTTACCAGAGGGAGACTTCCTCTAACACAAAAAGGCAGTGCCAATTTAGTGACTTAACCCATGCTAAAATCTGGAGTATAAACCAAGAGGGTGTACTATTGTGTTAGCAGTAGTGAGCTCTGCTGTGGAGCTGAGCTAGGGGGAAAAGACTAAGGCTATCTGATCTGAGGTTCTTTGATTTCCTAATATTTCTAAGTTTGATGTGATGTTAAAGGAAAAAATGTATTTTTAAAGGAAAATATATATTTAAAAAATATGCATTAAACAAAAATATTAATTTTTTCACCTCATTTTTATTTTTCTCATTGGGGAATCTCCAAAATCATAAAGAATATGGGGTGGGGGGGAAAGAATTCAGTCTTACCTTATCGTCAATATCACTCTCGCTGTCACACTGCAAATTGGAGAAAGAGAACAAAAAAACTTCATCAAATATTTGTATTTAGATGAGTTTCTTGCATTATTATTTAAATTCTTTAGAATAACCTGCTTAATATATATTTGAATGGTCACAGAGAACACGAGTATTCTACATATTAATATATTTTAAATGATCAACCTAAACAAAAATATAAAGACAAAGCAAATGATACAAATGATTGTTGAATTAGATATTTGCACAAATGAAGCAAACAGGGATGTATTACGAGAACAACCGGATGTAACATGGTATCTCAACAAAACCTTCGCTTCTCATCATCCAAAATAGTGGAAGTGAACAGAAACAGTTGTGTTTTGCCTCTGACTAGATACAAACTTTGTTGTTTAATGCAAAAACTGGTGAAGGTGGCCAGTTTTAATCAGATTAGTAGTCCCCATACTGGTGACTGAAATAGTTAAAAACATAATTAAATCATGTAGCTCTTTTCCCAAAATGAAAAGGAGTTTTATTTAGGCAGCTTTACAGTAAAATTCCTTCCAATCTCTGAAAATGGAATGGTCCATTTTCACAGCACAAGCGATGGCAAGATAGCGTGAGTTTTGAGTGCTTAAAAATGTCTGGTTCTCATTGGTTGGAGGTAAGAAAGATTTACAGTTGTAAGATGCAAATCAATTTCTTGGCAACCTCTATACACAGAACAAATGGCTAGCATGTGGTGGGGCATTCAACTGGAATTTTATTTCACCTTGAGTGGATATTGCAGCATACATTTGTCTAAACTGAAATCAGGCTGGGAATCCAGATTTTGAAGCATCCTACTGGGATAAATGATTTAATAAGGTGAGAAAGTATAGGACAAAGATGGTGGGTGGCAAATATGGTAACTCATCAGTGAGAAATCTGCATGTGGGTTTTCATAATATAACATAACAGATGGAAAATATTTGTTAGGTGATTTAATCCATCTCCCACTTTTGAATGAGGCAGAGCATGTTGATTTATACCAAAAATTTATAGATTGTAAGGGTTGGAAGGGACCTTGCAAGATCATTGGGTCCAGCCTCCCTGCACTAGGTAAGAAAGCCAACTGGGGTCAGATGACCCCAGCGAGGTGACCGTCCAGTCTTCTTTTGAAGATATCCAGGGTAGGCTCGCCTTGCAAGTCTCTGATCATGCGGCTCTTCTCTGGACTCTCTCAACCTTTTCCACGTCCTTGCTGAAGTGTGGCACCCAAAACTGGGTGCAGTACTCCAGCTGTGGTCTCACCAATGCTGAGTAAAGTGGAAGAATCACTTCCCTGCTTTTGCTTGAGATGCATCGGTTGATGCATGCCAGAGTATTATTCGCCCTGTTGGCTACAGCACCGCGCTGACAGCTTATGTTCATAATATGGTCTACTATTACCCCAGGTCCCTTTTAGTTCCGAGGCTAGTTAGTTTGGTGCCACCAAGCCTGTAAGTATTTTAAGTATTTTGGGGATTGTTCATCCCCGGATGGAGTACTTTACACTTCATCTGGAGTACTTTGAACTTCATCTGGTTCTGATCCGCCCAGCCTGTCTAGGTCCGCCTGTATCTGCAGCCTATCTTCAAGCGTGACCATTCTCCCCCATAACTTGGTGTCGTCCACGAACTTGGCTAGTGAGCATTTCACCCCAAACATCATAAAGTTCACTATGCTATGACACCCTTGCTTTTGGGCAGTTTGCTTTAGAACGTACTTAATTTCTTCTTCCCTTTGACATGTGAAATGGTGGATCTCAAACACTACAGGGATCTTATGGTACTGTATTCTTTGATAAATATGGAACATGCAAAAAGCATCAGCCTTATGGAGGTGTCAGTCACAATTCCATATTAAAGGTTGTCTCAAATTTTCAGTCTGAGCCTTAGTTTCATCTAATCTGTTGCACTGATGTTTCTTTCTGAAATTTTGTTGTGGCTCTTTTGTTGTGGTCAAGAAGTTCTGTGCTGTAAACGTAAACTAGGCATAGAGAATACTTTCCAAGTTAAAAACAACCCCCGCCCTGTTCTTAAATTTATCCCGGGCTCTCCTGATTTTCAGCCACCTTTCACTGTGGAATGCAACGGTTCTAAACGAGAATGAACAATCAGTGTGTTCTGAAGAAAAATATAAAATTTGATACATAAAGTTATTAATCTTGTCACTGCTGAATGAATCTCTCTCTCTCAAACCAGGTGTGCACTAGAAAAAAGTTTTTCAGTAGACTTATAATGCAAAACTCTTCTAATGAAATAGTAATCTTCACTGACAAAATAGTCCTTTTGCCAGTAAACTTTAAACTTGTTTCCAGAGTAAAATAAAGCTATGACAACAAAAGTGCTTTAATGCCAGTATAAGCACATCTACCCTAGGGCATTCGGTGGCAGAGGATGTTGGAAAAAATCACCCACCTAAGCAAAACTTTGCATAGATGTGTGCTTAGTGATGTTCCTCATAGAGGTTTATGCATGTATCATCAACAATGAAAATACAAGGGCCCTTGTGGAGCTAAGGGTCAATGAGTCCTGAACTAGTCCTATGGACACATCTGACTGAAACTTGGATTAACTCTTAGTGGCTGAGTACTTCAGTATTTACAGCTTTATGTGCAGACATGGAAGAGATGTGAGCCACTTCTCTTAAATGGAAGTGATTCAACAGGATCAAATGCTACCAAGCTTTTGAGGATAACTTGGCAAATGAGCTTATCCCTGTTAGCCCACCAACTTTCACTTCTAAGCTGCTTCTATTTTAGTAAAGAAAGGCCCCACACCAACACTTTGCTATACATTTTCATGCCTTTAAGGGGCATGTACTCAGTTAACTTCTCAGTGTTAACTACAATAGATGTTTTACTAATACAATACTGCAAGAATGAAGGTTGAAAATTTCTGTGGTGCTGCAACAGCTGCACATCTTTTCACTCAAATTCTGGCAAGAAGCAACACCAAAACTGCAACAGATGCAAAGCGGAACGATTCTGTTCCTTTCAAGGGCTGCGCCTGTAGTGCTAAATGCCATCAGCTACGTTGTAATGCATTTGTACAACTCCAAATATCAGATCGTTTCAGAAATGCTAAACACATAGGGCCCACCTGTTGATTTGGAGCTGTGAGTTTCCAAACTGGCTGAAATTACCAGTTACAACAGGTTTATGAGAGTGCATTTTATGTATTTTTTCAACCTATATTCCTCCCTAGCTCTTCCAGACACAGTGGGGCTCATCCTTCGCTGAAGAAAACCAAAGATCCACACAGCTATGACAGTTTACATCAGCTGAAGATTTCTCCCAACATTTTTATATTCAAGCAGAGAATGAGGAGGTCCAAATCTGGCTTCTTACTCGCTTATATCTCTGCCTACGCTACCTAGCTAGCACATCAGCTCCCGAAAGCATTACCACCTTACACGAAACTGTAGAAAGCCAGAGTGAATTGGACCAGTTTCACGTTAAACAGTGGGCCTGCCAGGGAGTGCTTTGCTGAACAGAGACCTATGAAACATCAAGGCCAGTGTTGTTTTCTACTTAGAAGCTGCTGCTTTTCAGCACATTCAAACTTCACCAAAGGAGATGAGACCTTTGCGGAGACAGGCACTTAGCAAATACTTTCCAACACACGGTACTTGTCTATCGTGAAAGATTTTTGCTTACTTTGCTGAGCTTTAGGCAAAGCATTAAACAAACAAATAAAAGAGGTTCTTGTTGCTTCTAGAGACTTGAGTTCCCAATTCATGCTTTAAAGTCAAAATTAAACATGATTTTGTTAAGACTCTCAACCCTCTCAGATACCTGCTGATTTCATAAAGACCCACATTATCAAGTTGTGTGGTATTAGCAATTTCCCCTTTAGAGAGATCCGGGACTGGCACACGAGGGTTGAGATGTGTTGGCAGCCAGCTCTGTTTAGGTGAAGCTTCACCAAACACCTACTTGCACTTATTCCTGGCACAAGACAGCGCTGACAAAGCAACGCATTTATCAGAAACTTTATGGATTAAAAAAAAAGGAAAGGGGGATGCAATCAGGACAGAAAGATAATTACTATTTCTGTAAATACCCTATTAAAGGACTAGGAGCCTTTCATCGCCAACTGAGGAGTTGAAATTCAGCCTAGGTCAGTAGTCTGCAATAAACCTATGATTCTAGTCCAGTTCCCGTTGTGGGAGGCATCACAGTTTGTAGTGTCAGCATGGATCAAACAGACCATGAAAACGGAAGGATCCTTTCATTCCTTGGGCACTGTCTAGAGTCTGCTTCGGTTATAATTTTAACCACTGACAATTAGATTTGTAGGTTTTAAAATAATCACTGTTAAGATTATTTACTCTGACCTCTTGTATAATACAGGCGAGAAAACTTCACTCTGTGGCTCCTGCAGTGAACCCAAAGGCATGGGATCACACAGGAGCATGTCTTTTCAAAAGACACCTGCTGCTGATTTAAGGACTCCCAGTAGTGGATAAATGACTCAGCAGCTACAATGGCGGCAGCAGCTGGCTGTGTCTGCTCATCTGGTCTTACTGGTGCTAGCTCTGGCACAGACGGAGGAGAGGTGAAGGGTACTGCAGTCATCCTATGTTGTACTGGCTTTATAGATACATTTCATGATCTTTCAAGCTGCCAACCTAGCACCTTATAATAACTTAAAAGTAACTCCTTAAATGTAATAAAATAATTTCAAGTAACTCTTGTTTATAAATTCTGTATCTGGATTTATAATATTTATAAAATATGAATCCCTGGAATTACTTAGCCAAAAGAGCTCTGATGTGCTGATTTATGCAAAATGCTAATCAATAAAAATACAAGGAAAATTTAATTTACAATTTTTCCAAAATATGCCTTATAGCATATATGTTTGCCTGCTAGTCAGGATGAGATATTTCTTGGCATTACAATGGAATAGTCAGAGTTTCTAAACATAGGAATTATGTATTTAAAAGCAGATTTAAAAAAAAATCTTTTTGGACTGTTAATATCCATTATTATTACCCAAATCTAAGGTGATTTTAGGAGTCTGCAAATAACATTGCTTTTAAAAATGCAAGGTTGTCTTTACACCTACTACAGGCAATGTACGGTGGAAAAAAGGAAAAGGCACTGTAAAAAACCTTTAAAAGGTCTTATCTGTGCTTTAAAGGGAAAACGCTTACTTAATACAGTTTTGAACTCTCAAAACTCACATTGCCATAATGAGTATAAAAATCCATTACAGATGGCTTGCATTACTAAAAGGTGCAGAATTGCACCTTTTAGATGCCTAATTTTGCTTTGTGCCGATATACAACTTTGCCTCATGTAGATAAGCGAAAGCTGTAAAAAGCAAGTGAACCATCAAATCTGCACACTAAATTTTATAAACAGACATACAAATGAGGCAAACATCTGCTATCGGAGGATACATTTGCCCAAATCAGAATTTGAAAGTAGTCTGCAATTAATTGTTTTTAAAACGAAAAGGAGAGAGAGCAAAGATTTCAGTTTGAATTTAGTTTACAACTCCCCTAGTTTAACTGTGGCAGCTCCAGCCTTGAAAACCGAAGAGGCCAGTGGGGCTCCATGGGGAGGCAGATCCAGCTGTAAACAAAATTTCACACGGGCAAAGAGTCATGGACCCAACTGCAAGATGTGGGCTTTACGCTGGGTATTTTGGACAGCCACACAATATCATATTTCACTGTCTTAAAGACTAGATGAGACGCTCTAGATTCCTTTCCCCTCCTCTTCCAATTCTGAAAAGTCTACCTAGCCTTTACTTGCATGAGTACCCCACTATATGCATACATTTTATTCACAGGAGTAGCCCTACTGACTTCATTAGGGCTATTTAAATTGGCCAAAGGACAAGTCTTCAGTTCTTGTGGAAATGGGGCCTTGATCGCTGTGATTTTATGAAGAAAGAAACCCAGTGCCCTACATACGTTAACCTTTGAATGAAAGCCGCTAATAGATCTAAAAGGGTGCCAGAACATTTGAGAAAGAAAGGAGGAATACATCATTATCCTTGTGATTTAGACTGCTGATCAATACATAGCACCCTGGAAAATGGAGAGTGTGAAACCATCTCAAACTGACCCTTCCAGCCCTTCCTCCCCAACCCATTCCCAAGGAAAATCAACAGTCGGATCCAGTAAAAAGCTGAGCTACAGAATTCATTCAGGGGTTTGTTTGGCTTTTTTTTTAAAAAAAAAAAAAAGACTTACTTTCATGTACACATAAAGAAACAGGATCTCTCAGGCTGAAAAACATGCGAGAGTAACAAAGAAGCAACTATACAACTAAGGCAAGTCCGCCTGGAAAAATGCATGAAAAACAAAACCAGCGTTGACCCCTCCCTCCAAAAAGGGGGAAAAAAGGTCAGTTTAGTTTCTGTGGTAACATGTTTAAGTACCTTTACACCCTCTTTTTCTCCCTGGCTCAGTTATAAAGGAAAGGCCTTGGGTCAATAAAGAAAGACTGACGCTAATGTTTTGTATAGTGAGGAGGTTTAAATGAATAAATAATAGGAGAAACTTCAAATTAACCTACAGGATTCTCAGGGAGCTCTAGGGAAAGATTTTGGGATTACGGGAGGGGGTTCTGTGCTACGTTCAAAAGAACCAGCAAACTAAGGCTAAGGTGGTACAAGCCACACAACCAGTTTCCACGCAGACTTTGCTAAGGAATGTCAACTGTGGAAGAACTGGAAAAAAAACCCAGAAAACCTCCACAGCTTCACCTCCCACACAGCTGTTGTCAAAGGGACAAAAGCCCTTGTCAAAATACAAAGTTAAAGAAATGTAAAGAATGGCAACTGTTGACAGCAATGGGGGCTCATTGAAAGACAAAGGCTTCAATTACCTGGATTTTCCTAAAGGCCTGTTAACACTCCAGGTCTATAAGCAAAACTGTAAACAGCCTATTGTACTGTGTTCATAAAGGCTTGTAAAAGGATTATTCACTGAGTTGTGCCAACTGCCTCTTAATTCCCCCAAGAATGTTTGCAAAGCAGGCCCTAATTGCCCCACATTTTGTAAACAGTTCCCTGCAATGACAGGTTCAAGTCAGCACCCTTTGTGCTAGGGAAAGTTAGCTAAAAAATAAAAATATGGGTGGAATCAACTCATTCTGTCACAGAGAAGCCATATGTGTTCCTTTTCTTCCCACCCAAATGAAGACAGCTGAGAGCTCTCTAGGCTATGGAGGAATGAGATTAAAATGTCACCACATTCAAGGACTACTGGGAAGAGATTACAAAAGAAATGGTTTGATCAATAAAGAAAGAAGACTTAGTCAGGATCCCACTGGCTGCAATGGTGAAAGAGCAGGCTCAACATTAAACTGGAGGAAACGTGTGTTGGTTTTCTCTCCACACATTCCCTACTGTGCCCTCCTAATAGTGTCTACTCCCCCATTATCTTGCACAGCGTCGGAACAATCAGACTTTTTCAATAAAAAGGCCTTTAAGAAAATGTGAAATACCTCAGCCAGTACGTCAAATGTCCTCATGGAAACTAGGCAGACAAGGTTCTTTGGGTAAATGTGATATCTTTTATTAGACCAACTAAATATTGTTTAAAACAATCCCCAACTCATGGAAAGTATGGTGATCTAACTGAACAACCACAATGTTTTAGGACAAACATGAGAAAAAGACATTACAAGATGGAAACACTCAATCACCAGTGAGAGAACGTTTTGTACAAAATAGCCACTCCATGTAATTTCAGTCCTTGTCTTCACTGCCCGTCCTGGGAAACCTACAAAATGCCTTCAGAAGACAGGTGAGGGAACAAAAATTCATAACTTTGAGACATGGACTAAACAGAAACATTGGTTTTATGGTTCATTACAATCTACTTGCTCCCTCTCTGTCCTTCATAAGTCATAATGGCCCTTTTCCCATTGGAAGAGTCTTATTCTTTTACTCAAGAAACTGAACCACCAACAAGCCAAGCCCCAAAGGATGACATGTGATGTGAAGAACTGAGGCAGGAAGACGAGGCAAAGGCAATTCAACATCTTGCTGATGTCCATGGTATGTATGTTTTTTTCAGTGTCACTGAAGCCATCTATGGTTTGAGCATTCAGAGACCAACCCCCTTGAGACCTAAGGTTGGAGGAGACCTGATCAAGGAAAGGGGAGCCATCAACACCCATCGCAAGGAGCATTTTGAAGACCTTTTCAATTGCAACTGTTGTCGATGAGCTTGTTCTCAATTCCATCCTGCAACATCCAGCTGACTATGTTGACTCAGTTCCATTGACTACCACTCTCTGGGCCCAACCACAGAGTCAGTTCCCCAGCATAGGACCATAAGATTGTTGAGGCTGCAGTTATCCAATTTTACCATGAGGACATCATGGGAGACCAAGTCAAAGGCTTTTTTGAAATCTAAATATATGACATCAACCTCTTCTCCTTTGTCCAGGTGATGTGTCACCTGGTTATAGAAGGAAATGAGGTTTGTCAGGCAAGACCTACCTGCAACAAAGCCATGTTGGCCATCTCAAAATGTTGCCTTCTGTTAGCCTGTTGTTGATGGTTTCTTTGATGATTTTTTCCAAGATCTTTCTAGGGACTGAGGTCAAACTGATTGACCTGTAGTTCCCTGGATCTTCCTTCGTTCCTTTCTTGAAGATAGGCACCACAACGGCCCAATTCCAATCTTCTGGAACCTCTCCTGAGCACCATGAGTTCTCAGGTATCCTTGTCATTGGTCATGCTATGATGTCAGACAACTCTTTTAGCACTCTTGGGTGCATTCCATTCCACTCTTCTCAATATTCCTTATTGCAATGCTACATCTGACCCTCAACAAGCTTCCAGTCAGAGTGGAGCTAAACGACCGAATGGATGACAAACTGTTTAATCTCAGTCTACCCCAAGCCAGAACTAAGATCACCCCAATCTCAAGCATCAAGCTCCAGTATGATGATGCTGATGCTGTAATCTATGTTCTCTAAGAAGCAGGCTTTAGGCAATTGTGAACATCTTACCAAGGCTTACAAGAAAATGAGCAGTCCCCAACTCAGGAATTCAGATTTATGGTGAGATTCTAGAGAACGTTGAGTATTTCCTGTACCTTGGAAGATATCTGTTGCAGAAGGCTGACATCGATGAAGCAATCCAGCATTGCCTCAGATGTGCAAGTGCAGCCTTTGCAAGCCTGAAGCAGCAGTTCAAAGGTTGGAGTTAACCTGTTAACTGGAGACACCAGTGATTTTAAAGATAGATGAGGAGTTGGGTCAGTAGTGAAGTGGTTTGCTGTAATATTTGCCTCATAGAAATCAACTTGATAGAATTAAAGAAGGAACTATAGCTATTCAGTATCAAGAACAAGCACACACACTGATGAGAACTTGTTTTTTGGTTGCTGCTGGCTATGTAGACTGGCATTAGCTCCATTCTGCAGCGAACTGAAAACAAACTTCTAGCCTTCCTCCATGCCCAGTAGGCATAACTAGAAATAGAGAGAATATGAACTTTGCTTGCAGTGGATACAGATGACATTTAAGCAGCAATTAGATGGCTTCAATAAGAAAATATAATTAGATATTTAGAGGTGAGCTGCACAAGAACTGAAGCCAGGTCTCCACTATAAACTTCTGCTGGTGCAGCTATTTGCAGCCAGCAGTAGTGTGAAGAAGCGAAAGCCTGACTGATCAGGCTTTCCTGTTATAGAGATCCCATAAGAAGCTACATTAGACAAAATGGGTAAAAAGTGCCATGTTCAATATGACAACCCAAAATATTCAAGAATCAAGCAAAATTAAAGTACCTAAAATCACGACATTTTAAAAATACTTTTTGCATTCTTTTTATATGCCTCTATTTTTTGTTTCCAATTTTTCAAACTTCTTTCCATAGCTGTGAGGATGACAAACTTATTTTGCTTTTGAAAGTGGAACCTGAGGTTCTTCTATAATTGTATGACTCTGGGAATTGGAGCTTTAAGGAAAAGACAACAGGAAAAACTGCAGGATGGGCAATAAAATTAAGAGTAGTTAATTTTAGCACTGAAATGTTACCTCATTAGTTATATGTACAAGAAAAATCTTCCTCCAAGAACAGCCCCTTATTGGAGAGACTGGGTTATGTCCCCAGTTTGCACTAGTAATGTGAAGACACTTCATTTTAGAATCCCATGTTCCCTTTTCCACTGAAACACTATTTCAGATTTATAGCCTGGGAGCTCACAGGAACCCCAGTTATGGATTAGGATCCCATCAGTCTAGGGAACATGGACTTTTTGGGTCCCCGCCCCAACCAGCTTACAATTAAGGGTTTAATTCACAAGCAAATATGTATGCAAATACAAAAGACACCCAACACAGCATTCACATGAGATATACAGTACCCAAAACAGCAATCTAGACATTTAGAAGGCATGCGAGAAGACAGGGCCCAGCCTGAAAATGTATACAGTTTAACTTAGTGGTCCCAAACTTTTGCTGGCCCATAAAGAACAATATTAAAAACAAATATGGCATTGTGAGGCAACATCATACTTTGTCAACCACATTTTTAGCATGCGACTTTTTGTGGCAGCAACCAAAAAGCTGGAAGGTCTCACAGGTAACATGTTTCTGTGAGCCATGGATAGAGGACAAGCGATGTCACTAGACTGCCTACAAATAAGATGAAGTAGGTGGAGTTAAGAGAGAAGAAAAACTACCAGGAAGAAAGTAGATCACATACCTTTTTCATAAAACATGTACCAAACAGGCTGCAAATATCACAGTTGTAGACACTCACATTATTCACACGCCCACACGTATGGTAAAGGATGGTCACGTTACTATGCTGTTATTTGCAACCACAGTTTGTTACCTCGTTGCCTTTTATCAAGAAGCTTGCTGGAAGCATCAGGCTTCAAATGTGCTATTGTTTTGAAGGAAACAGTAGGATAATCAGGTCTTTTTAAGATCTTCCCTTTGCCCCACTCCCCTGCCATGACCCCTTGTAAAATAATTTCTCCAGAGCTGCAGGAAGATGCTTGTAGCAATAGTTGTGTGTGTGTGTGTGTGTGTGTGTGTGTTTATGCACGCATGTGCGTGCGTGTAGCAATAGTTACGTGCGTGTGCTTGTGCGTGCATGTAGCAATAGTTACGTGCATGTGCTTGTGTGCGCGTAGTAAGTTATGTGCATGTGCTTGTGTGTGCACGTGTGTGTAGCAATAGTTATGTGCGTGTGCTTAGCAATAGTTGTGTGCGCTTGTGTGCACATGTGTGTGTGTAGCAACAGTTATGTGCATGTGCTTGTGTGCGCACGTGTGCGCAGCAATAGTTATGTGTGCGCTTGTGTGTGTGCGTGTGCACGTGGAGGGGGAGGGGTGCTCTTTCCTATTAAGTCTGGCAACAGATTCATGTCTGCAGGGGCTTGCTTAAGATGATAGGAAGAGAGAGTTTTATCATGAGCCAAGCTGACAGAAAAGCCTGCTAATGGGACTTGAGGCATACACAAGAAAGAGAGTGCCAAAACATTAAGCTACCGCCAAGTGTCAGAGGGCCACTGATTTATTGCTGCAATTTTGCCACTGTGTCCTTTATAAGGTCCCACAAGTCCTTCCTGCTGGCAAGAAACCGTGAGCTGCTGCAGCTGAGGGAGCAGTCGAGATCCACAGTGCAGAACTGGCCAAGAGGAGCGGGGGGGGGGGGGGGGGGGGGGGGGGGGGAAGAGGAAGGAAATCGAATGTTGACTTGAACTTGCCCCAGGCAGAAGAGAGTCCTCTTAGCTCCACTGGCTCCTTGACAGTTTGATGAAATGAGTCAGGGCCTCCCTATGGCTAGACCCACTCAGGCTTCCCGGTACTGGGGTAGAGCTGCAAGAAACAGATTGAGCCTCGGGGCAGCCATTTTTTTCCCCTTCTCTTCTCAGCATTTGGCTGGGGGAGGGAGGGTTATGAGCACTACAGATGTATGTGCTGAGCCTTTGTCTCTGTGCGTATGGGGAAGGGAAAAAAAAGAACAGCAAGAGAGTATTAGCAGTGGCAGGCAAGAATAGCCCCAAGCACTATAACTAATTTTGAGAGGCAATGATGCATCGGATGGTCTATGTGCTGCTTGGGCTGAGGGGGCCCGTTGTGAAGCGGCAATCAAGAGGACATTTTGTTAAGTGACCAACAGCTGTCATCTGCAAGCTGAAAGAAGGGAAGGAAGGAAGGGGGGGAGGAACGAGCATTTGTACCTTGGAGGCAGAGAGCATTAATCCACCAATCTGCCTCAGCTTTAACTCTAAAAATGCTCAGTGCCACCAACGGAGCCCGACTCCACTCCATCACCCGTCCTGAGAAACGGACTCCCCTCACCCGGCGTCTGGCAGACAGCGCCAGCTTTGTTACCTAGGCAGGACAAGGAACCAACGCTAAAAATACTGCTTAAGTCGCTTTTCATTCCGCAAAATTGAGTTGATCTGCTGCAGCCTAGGGTCAATCCCTTAAAGACTGCTTTTTTTTCCCCCTTCCCTTTTCCTTAGCATTCATAAATTAATCAGGAGGACCCTGACTAAGTCATTTCATGCTGTACAACATAAAAGAAAGTCCCCTGATGATCCATGCTAGGATCTATTAAAAGGAGGGGGGTGGGAGGTAGGGGAGGGGAAAGAGGGGAGAAAAGGAGGGGGAAAAAGGGAAAGAAATCTCAACCTTTTTGATTTTTTAGGATAAAAGCTGGAGGACTTTGTTACAAATTCTAGCCTACATCAAAACACCTTAAATAATTCAAAGAACATGTTAAAGGGAAGAAACTGAATGTTGCTCTGATGTTCAGTTGCTGCAACGCAGAATATTACCCAAAACAGCACAGCCTGTTAAGGGAAAGAGCAGCCTTGAGCATTTCAGTTCTTTAGAAAAATGTCAGAACCTGTAAAAATCATAATTTCCAACAACTTTTTTGTGTGTGTGTGTGTGTGTGTGTGTGTGTGTGTGCATGATATAAACTCAGCAAGACTGAAATGTAGGTTTCTGACAAGCTGTTAACAAGACAACTTTAGAAATCTGTCTGGAGCTCTCAGGGAGATGGGCTGCCATTTCACTGCTCCGAAGAAGTTCATGACATGACAAGCAAAAATCAGGGAACAGAGACCTAAAAACCACGGTGTAATTTTCATTTGCTTCTGTCGTGAAAGAATTCAGGCAGAAATATTAGAAGACTGCACAACTAAAAAAGCCAGCAACTGGAAAATCATTGCTGGGGTTTGACAAGCACATCTTTTATGCCGAAAATGGCTTCTTTCTTTCTTTTTTTTCCTTGCAGGAAAGCATATTTTTTTAAAATGAGATAATCTCACATTATTATATGAGATCCACAAGGATTCTAAGGGCTGCCTAATTTTCAAACTAGATCTAAAAATGATCCAGTTCATGTGATAATGCATCTGCCTTCAGGTGAATACAAAAGCCACCAGATTCCTGGAATGGTTTTGCACAAAATATATTTCTTTAGGAAAACTGGTGCCACCTTTTTTATAATGGCACGTTTCAGATTTTCTCTCACCAGAGCGAACTGAAAGGAAAGCGGCTATAGGAGAAGGGTGTTTAATGAAAACGCTGAATTAAAAAAAGAAAATTAAACAGGTGTCCACATCTTACTGAAGAGCATCTTTCTAGCAGGCTACCCCAGTAAGAATCACAAAATAAGGAACTGCATCCCAGAGGTTTTGGGTGGTTCGCCAGACGCTAACCTCAGGCCTTCCAACACCTCCTATACAAATTCTCCCTGACATCTGGAGGGGGTCAAGACTTGCTTTTCCACAATCCTTCCAGACTGCTGCATAAGTAGGCAAAATAATATAATCTGTGTTCATGAAAAAGGAAGCCAAAACTGGGATGCTGCCCCAAAATCTTTTTGTATGCAAAACCGATGACATGAAAGTATTTCCTTGCACTATCTTGTTTGTCGCTGTCAGAACACCAACACATGCAGAAGATGCTTTATATTCGGTTTCCCTTAATTCAACTTTTCTGGTACTTATGAGGTTTTTAAAAGGCATGTGCGTCTTTGCTAGCTGATCACTGTTTAACAGTGGTGTTACAGGGATGGAGTTAGCTTACCTGCTGAGGTTCCAGTCTAGCCTCAGGTAAAGCACTTGGATATTATTGCCATGGACGCTTTAGGAAATGATAAGGCAGTTACACATGCCAAACTTCCTGGGTAATTTCAGCCTCCCCTGGCAGGAATACAGACCACAGGATTCGGTAGGTTATCTTCACTGCTATATGACTGGAATCAGTGGGGTACCTTAGTTTAACTAAGGCCAGAATTTGGCCAGCATTGCAAAAGCCAGGCAAATAATGAACTGAAGCTTTTCACCCCTTCCTCTTTCAATTCTTTTTCACACAGCTCTGTGGTGCAAACCTAAGTCTTCTTTTGGGTAATTGAAAGGACAGTGCACACAAAGTTGAATGGCTGACATTGCATTTCACCAATTTGCAACACGGAGGGAACTCTGACAAGAAAAGAAGTCTAGTTTGCCCCTCTTCAGAGGCAATGAGAAGTTCTTTTCATTCTCCACTTACTATGGCATTGTGTGGCCTGTCACTCATTTTCTTTTCATTAGGCAGACACTTTGGGAGACATTACAGTTTCAGTGCTGTACATGGGCTTTCACTGGGAAGGCAGGAAAACATCCATTACTTTTTTTTTTTCATTCCCTAGCTTTGAACTCTCCCTATCCCCAAGTTCCTTTGACAGGTTTCTCACTTTACTCCCTTTCTGATCAACCTACTGGCTTGGGACTATTCCTGAGGTCCTCCCTCACCTAGTATTTCAGACCCTGGCCCCATTATTCCCATGCTACGAGATGGTTCCTTAGTAGAGAAAGAATTTCCCAACTACTATTGACTGGTGCATCATCCCAGCCTACCTGCTGAGGTGCGCTGCATACAATACAAAACACTTTTCTCAATTATTGCCCAGATGTTAACATAAAGCAACTCTAGCCCTTGCTAAAATCAAGACATGGAAACAGTGACTGGTCAAAGAGGAAAAAAAACCCCAGTCCTTAAAGGAAACTATTTATAAGAGTAAGCAACAGTGTCCCTGCTGTGATTTGGGTATATATGCCTTACGTAAAAGTAAAAAGGGCAGTCAGGGTTAATTTGGATTTAGCCAAAGGTTGCTACATCACACAGTATTGAAATCTGTCATCTGAACCATTGTTATCAGTCCAGAAATATCTATCTTACTGTAAACATCATTTTCTTTCCCACTTTGCCTCATTTAGTCCAGAAGTAGATGTAAATGCTATGTCACAATAGGGAGAGAAAAACAAGTGTAAAGCACTCAAACACTAAGAAATAATAAGGGTTTGTTAAATATGCCCCTGCTCTGACTGGAATACATTTAGATATTCTTAGCTCTCTTACTCTATGGCATGTAGTTCTGTTTGGGAATTTCATTTACATATTTATCTAGTGGAGAACATGCATGGCTGTCTTTCCTCAATGCAGAAACATTATTAGCTGGCAGGAAGCTGTTATAGGAAATTTCAGCAAGGATCTCAGTAGACAAAGCACTTCTTAATACCTTAACATCATACTTAATAAAACTGACCCTGCCAGAATGAACACTAACCTTTGGCTGTGGAACACGATGTAATTTGTTAGGACTGAGTCACTGGAATATTTATTTTATTCCACTTTATAAATAATGAGCTGAATTTTTCTTGCTTGGCCACACTGTTAACTCCTTTGCAAGCCAGTACTTTTCATTGTCTAGGAGCACACAGCTTTACAAAGTGGAGTTGTTTCTTTCTGAATGTGCTACAGAAACCACAGAAAGGGGTTCAACGTTCTCATTTTAAAATGCAGCTAGCCACACCAATGCTTCCTTTAAGGTGTACAATGTGTGCTGCAGGGCGAGGAATGATTTAAAAGAACTTGGGCCTGATATTTTCAAATCTGGGCATCAAAATTCAAAAGTGCATTGTAGATGCCCAGCCTTAGGCATTCAAGTGTTAAGAACTTGGCCTGAGCTATTTAAAGGTAATATTGTAGGTAGAGACTTCTTAGGACAAATGTTTGAGGTCAATTTTGATTTTGCTGAGGCCAGTCAGAGCTATCAAGTGATGGTAGCAGTAGCCTAATACCATACTTACACGTACAGTACTATTTTGGTGCACCTAATGATAGATAGGCACGTGTGAATCAGATTGGATGCATGCGGAGGGCTTTTGAATACAGAAAAAGAAACTTCCCAGAGCTGTCAATATATGATTTTGAATGCTTATGCATAATTTATCTTTTAATCAATACTATTTAATCCCATTGCTATTTAACTCACAACAAGGGTTTTGTTAAGTGCAAGAAGGATAAACCTTGTATCAACTAGCAGTAATGTTTGGATGAATATTATTGTTCCATCTGGTTAATCATTTAACATAACCAGAGAGCCGTCTCCAGAAGCCCATTTCCCTTGAGGCAGCTGTTAGAGCATGTGCTAGAACACTTCAACCACTGTTACTGAAATAAACCTAGCGGGATAGACTGCCTATCCTCTTTTATTGTACTGGTAAGTTGTCCAGGGGCAAAAAAAAAAAAAAATCACTATGAAAGAACTGGAAAGCACTTTTCATCCAAAAATCTAAAGGGAATGGAACCCTCCCCAAAGTAATGGCCATTTTTATTAAAAACGAAGCACCTCTTCAGCACCCCACCTTTCATTCAGCTCCTTCCTTTCATTCCAGTCCATCCTTGACGCTGCAGAAGTCCATCATTCACAGGCAAGAAGGAAGCCACTGCCTGGAGGATGCACTTAGGCACCCCAACTGTATACTCTGGAAAAATACCAAAACAAAACCCAAAGGTCCAGTCTAATTTCCAGTTTAAAACTTGGGAATTTGGTCACAGACTTCTCTAAGATCCAAACTTGACCCTGAAAAAGCGAGGTACAGATTTCTGTATTACCTCTACCGTGACACGAGTAAACAGAGATGTTTGCATGACGTATCACATCAACCCACACGACCAAACAGGTAAAGAAATCACGGTGTCCTCAGTTACTAAATGAGAATTTGGAAAATGTCAGGTTCACTTTAAAAGTTTGAAATGTTGGCTGCACATCCAAAAGTCTGAACCCTCTCCTCCACTACCTTATCCCATATACTTTTCCACTTGACCTTCCCTGACCTCCTGGGTACCAACTTGTTCCTGCCAACCTTCACATCCTTAAAGCCCCCAAAAACATGAATGACTGGCTGGTTTCATTTCATGACTCTAAAGTCACTCTGGATCACACTACCTTGAAAGAGGGACTTTGGAGCTGCTGGAAAGTCCTCAAGGAGCCAAACATTCACAAAAGATCCATTTCAACTGAACCAATCCTCCTAACATCTATACCGAGCCGCTCCTCTTGTTGCCTGCAAATTTCACATTTGGTTTTTTTTTGGTTTTTTTACATATTTTTTTTCTTTCAGAGAAAATGCCCAGATGCTTGGCTTCATGCATAAGTGAAAAAGGGAAACACAAGCCGAATCTCTGAGAAAAGCCATTGCTTAGCAGCTACAGTTTTCCTCAAGTGGCTGGAGAACAGAAAGAAAGAAGAAACCTCCTGAAAGGAGAAGGTGAAAATAATATTTTAGACAGAAAAGATCAGGAAAACAAACAAACCTGCACGTGGTCTTGCGATAGGATGGGCTAAAATAGTGCCCTTTCACGGTTATCTAGTAGAGTTACCACAGTGATAGGTGCCTTAGAAACACGTAAGATTAGATGAGATGGAACAAACTGGTGTGCATTAGTCATGAAGTAAAAGAACAGTCCATTAAGGAAACTGATTTCAGCTTCAAGAGGTTATTATAGACACAGGTGAATGTAAAATCTATTTGAAAAACTGGAAAACATCTTGACCATGTCTTTTTAACCTACTCTCCGTATTCAGACATTGGAGTTGTTACGAACAGATGCGCTGCTGTTGCTGCTCTGCATGGGAGGTACAGGAATGCCAGGAGTTTTGTACCCGTTGTATTTTTTTGCCATATCAGGTTCTGGTACTCCAGGCTATTATATCTACTTGAAATAATGGCTTGAAGCCACAAACAGCAGTAAAATGGATAAACAGCAACTCATGATAATAGCATTATTAATGCATGTCACTACAGCACATGTAATAGCAAGAGGGTTTTTCATGGACTGCAGCATAATTAGGTACCTTTAAATTTGCTTTAAAGCCTTTTCATGAAGCTAGAATGTGGGAAGGTTCTGCTCAGCATTCACGTGAAATAGTTGCACAGGTAACTAAATAACCCAAGGGCTTGTGGCTAGCTTTTAGGAGCACATGCAGAGAAAAGCTGGATCTGAATTATACTCCCTCGCATATATTTTCTTTAAAATTCTCATTTTAATTCACACCTAACACACTTTTGTTTATGCAGCAGAAATACCATTCAGAGCAAAGCAGTTTGTTGGCTCAGCTGGTTAATGAAAAATTGCCACAATTACAAAAACAAATCTTTGTTTTCAATTTTCAGTAAGCACAGCTTTAAAGAGAACAAGCTGCTCTTGAAACCAGGATTTAAAAAAAAAAAAAATCCTTCCTAGCAACTGCAATTATGATACTTTCATGTCAAATGAATTATATTACTGAAAATAAATCTTTCTAAGATGCACAAGAGGGTTATCTGGCTCCAGTCAGACTTATGCATTACTGGTTTTATATGTTGTACTCTACTTGATTAATATAGGTAATCAAATTATATTGCCTTCCACTGTGCTCTCAAATTCAAGGCTATAATGTTTTCAATGACAAAGTTCATAGAGTTGTATAAAAATGTACCTCATGCTGTACCAGCCCTTTATTGCTGTAGTAAAACACCATTTTCAATTTAGTAATAAGTGATATAAAACAGAGTGTCTTGATTGGCAGGGTCGTATTCATTATGCAGTGCCCTATGACACAGTACACTTCAGAATGGAAATTTAAGGACAGAACCTACCACAATATCGGACACTGATACTTCAGGAAATAAAACGACTCCTGTCTCGCACATTTTCCAAAGGAAGCACAAGGCACTAGACCCTGATTCCTTCCTGAAGAGACAGAGGGGCAGGGAATATTCATTAGAGAAATGCATTAATTTCACTGAGTTCCATTATATAAGGATTTTCTTGAATGGTAGCCAATCCTGTAATATCACTTCCCACTTTGAACAGCAAAATGAAAAAAGAAAACAACAGAATGGGGGAGGGGAATGTAATAAAGTGGGTATCAAGGAATCAGGAAACACGGTTTCTGTCTACGCCCATAAGCACATTTTCAAGAGATGTCAAAAAGTTAAGAGACCAGTGTCCGGCCAAAGGAGTATAATTTTTAGATGGCGTGTCCTTTGCACTTTTTGATCTTCAGGTCTTTTTGAGGGCCTTGAAGTGGGCAATCAAAAACTGACAATCCCTAAATTCACTGGCTGCTTCTGAAGCACCTCCTTTTCCTTCTATCTACAACATCTAAAATAAAATGTACCCACATTTGTAATAAAATAAAACGTACCTCAAAACCCCAAAACCCCCGCTCTTTGAAATGTATAGAATATTAGTGATAAATACTATTATTAAGAGCACCAACTGCCATAAACTGAGTTATAAAACCTTCTCTTTGCATATGAGACTACATTCTTCTGCTCACTGGTGTCTTTTCTAAACGTGTATATTGAACAAGTGATATTACCAGGAAAGGCAACTCTTGGACTAAGGAATTAGACACGTTACCCTAGTTTTGTTTCCAAGGCAACTTAACCTTTCATAATCTGCCCACAGGCAACATATAGACAACATATCCCTCTCAAATCATACCCCGATAATCTTGTGATTAAAAGCATCACCAGAATGTGGCCTTCCCTAAGATGGAGAATTAACGACTCTCTATTAAATGATCCACCAATATTGAATCAAATTAAAGTAGTCTTACAAGAATATTTAACACTTAATGATAGGCTCTGTATTAGAGTAAGTTTAATCTAGGATGCAGCTATAGATGTTGTAAGAAGAAATTAATCAGCATTGCTTCCACTAAAACAGAAATGCAAAATTGCTGAACAGAAAGAATTAGAAACAGATTAAAGAACTAGGACTTAAACATAAAAGCAACTGAGTTGATGCCACCCTCAGAGAGCTAATTTGAGATACAGGAGAACTTAATTCGCCTTTAACAGAAGAATCTGGGTGTTTGATGTTATTAAAGAGAAGACTGTTATGAAGAAGGAAATAAAGGCAAATAGTTTTCTGCCCTGACAATTAAAAATGAAAGGCCAACCAAAATATCAGGCTCAAAACCCCAATAGTTTAAAGTTATTGCTACCCTAGGGATCATCAGAGTCCTCATGTGGAACCTCACAAACAATTACGTGTGGTATAAAATAGCCTCGTCTTAGAATATGCTTGCCTGAGTTGCACAAGTTAAAGCTTGCAGATATGAATAACTCTATTAAGCAAATATATCCTTCTGTTGAAAGGCTGTGGAAAATATGAAATCAGATGAAGCCTTCTAACTCCACTACACAGAGAGATAACCTACACAGATAATGTGCACAGCGAGATCTCTCTCTCACCAAAGGGTTTAACCAGGGTAGAAAATATATCATCTCTGCTACTTAAGAAGAATAGCATATTGTCTATGTCCTTCAGTCTCTCTTATAAACATAGAAGAATTAGCATTTTTATGAGTGAAGGTGTTATCTTGCATACATCCACAGAGCTGAAGGCCAGGAATGACCATAGATCTGACCGTTACGTTCCACAGAATTACCTCTGCAGGGAACTTCATAGCTTCTGTTAACTAAAGCATATCTTCAGATTTGATTTAGAGATCTGTGGCATCAGAGAACCATCATAATATTTGGTGGTACACACCAAAGGTTAATCATTTCATTGTTAAAAATGGGTATTATTTCAGGTGATAAACTGAGTTTATTCAAGGTGATATATTTGCTGGTAACCTCCAGGAACATGCTTAACACCACTTTAGCCTGATTCAATTAAATAATCTCTGATTTCTATTACTACTTGGTAAAAAGGTGTTTGACTGGGTCGAGTGGCCTCTTTGAAGAAGTACAAAACAATCTTGCAATACTTAAAATGGTAAAAATCATAAAAGTCATACTTTTTTTTCTTTACTTGTGCTGAAAGCCTACTGAATATTTAGGAGGAAAGGGGGTGGAAGAAGTACTTAGAGAACAGCACTAGGTGCTAAGATCTGTAAATTCTACTTCTGGCTCTGCCATCAACTTGATTTATAACATCTGTTTGTTAAACAGGTGCGGTATCTCACTATCATATGGTAAGAACTGACTGCTGAGAAATGAAGTTGGAAAAAAAGACTCTGAGAATATAAAACTTCCTTGATTTTTTTCCTTTTACAAGGTAAGAACATATATTTTCTTTTAAAATATATTTGTCCCTTTTCAGTGCACAAAAACATTCCTGTGCTGATTTTGAACATGAAGCTGGGTCCATTAATTACCTACAAAAGTTTTCAGTGTATATCCTAAAACAGTGGCCAGTGAAAAGAAAACATAAGAAGCAAGCAGGAGCCATTCTAGTATAGTTCACACCAATTAAACCTAAGGCTGAGTACAATAAAAGCAGCCTTACCAGAGTGCTACCTGTTTTGATTTCTAAGGGAAATAATTTCTCTTTAATATCCAAACTGTTCTGCTGCTAAGCTTTACACACTGTGATGAAAATACATTGCTCACTCTTTCTGGTCAGAGTTCAGTAGCTTCCTTAGTGAGGTAAAATACATGGAAATATACAGAAAGCTAGCAAGTTATTAGCATGGCAATATCTGAGCAAATTAAATCATCTAATGCTAGTTTAGGTTAATATCTGCACTAATCCTGTAAGCATATACAGTGTACACTATATATACCTAGAATCCTCTGGGGAGATTCACTGTGATTTACAGGATGCGATTCTTAACATTAACCAGTAGCTATCTCTGCCGGAAGTTGTGAAATCACTAAGGATCCAATCCCACAAGGAGCTGGGTGAAGCATGATGAAATCCAGCTGCTGCAAAAGCAGTGTCTGGATCTTGGTCTGTACTGAAGAGGTGTAATATTATTAGATTTCCCTTAGCCACTTCCTTTTTAACCTGCTTGCTTATTTCCCCCCAAATAAACCCTGCATGGCATTAGATCATGATGTGCGACTGCGCCTGATGTTTTGAACATGTAAAACAAAATGCAGTCCACTCAGAAAACGTTAACATTTATTGCAGATAATCCTAATATAGGTAGCTCAATATTTTAATTACTCAGCCTGTGAATGGCATTTTAACAATTTCTTATTACTTTTGTTTGGAAAAAAGCATTGAGGCGATATGGATTCCAAATGGATTAAAAAGGACCAACAGGAAATAGGTGCAATCAATTTTGGGGCAGTGGCAAGCTATATATTGCCTATAAGCATATATGTGAAGCCAATATTACATGGTATTTAGCAATTCCAGAATCCACATAAGAGCAGAAATCAGTTTTTACACTAAGTAGATGAGGCTAATTATCACTGGCTTTGGACTGCTGCCTTAGGTAAGGATGGGAAACAAGAGCTGAAAAGTGGTAAAAGATGAGGAGGAAAAGAGTATGTCTTATTACTGGCTAGCTGTCTTATTCTTAAGAAGAAAAACCTACAAGAACTTGGTTTCATCTTCCAAAAGGCTATGCACTGTAATGTGAGATGTTATAGCACACTGCATGGAAGAGAAAACACGTAGGTCAATATCAAATTCAGTCTGATTAATATGTGATTAGTTAACGTTTGCACAATACTTTGAAGACGTAATGCACTAATTAGAATTTCAGGATTAGTCCAGTTTATGCCCTAGTTCAATCCAGGTCAGTAAATGAAAAACAGCACAGATTCAAACAAGCCTTGCTGAAAGGAAAGAAATGCAGACATAGTAATGCTTACAGACACTCCGATATAACTCCTACTGAGGTCAGCAGAAAAACTTTAGCTGCTGTCAGTGGGAGTCTGAGAATGTCTTTGTTGTCAAAATATGCACAGTGAATATGTAGGAGAGGAGCTTAGTACTCTGATAGCTGTTAAGCACATGCATAACTTAAAACAAGTGCTTAAGACCCATTGACTTTAGTGGGATTTAGGCAAACACTTTTCCAAGTAGGGACACTATTATGGTTACACACGTGGAATGGAGAAGGTGCTAAGCATGCAGCCCCACTGAAGGTGGGCAGAGAAGGGAAAGAGAAAAAGGAGAAAATACACTTTTATCTTCATCTTGGAATCAGAGAACAAAGAGAATATGAGTATGAAGCAGCAATGTGGACAACATGCAGCACACAACAGCAGAAACATCCAGAAAGGTGGCAGGAAAAAAGGAGGCTAAGTGTATGAACAAGCAACAAGGCTCCGGGAGACAGGACCATCCATGAAAGAGAACTGAACATGTGCAGTCATTTATGGTAAAGCAGCAGTTCCTATATATCACTACCACGTGACCAGTGAACAACTCAGGATAGAAATAGAATGCCATCCAACTGAGAGATGTTGACTTTGCTACCAATCTGGCCTTTTCCTGCTTAATTAAAGCTGCTGAATACTTGAGCTGGAAATCTGTAATCCCCATTAAAGTGTCATTTTAGCTGTAGGTGATCAGACCTTTCAAGCTACACTAAGTAATTATGCTAGCAGGAATTGTGTACAGTATTAATGCTGCCACAGGAAAGCCACAAATGTGCACGCAGGAGCACCATCAATACAGAATCCTGGGAGAGAGTAATACCACTTAACACATGAAGCAAAGTAGTAGTTTCAAATTTGGGTGCTCCAAAATCAACACCAGCATGTAAGTATTTACACAGTACTCAGTACTATACAGACAAGAATCACATGGCCCTCTTTCTGTGCACTAGAGCATAAACACAGCATATTGGATAGAAGGGCATGTGGAAGTAAGGACGGTGGGTAAAGGTTATTTACCCTTCGGTAAATCAGCAATTTGCAATAACCGTAAAATTAAATGGTAGCAGAAGAGTAGGTTCAAAACAATGAAACACATGAATATGTACTATAGATTGTCATTAAGACAGAAATACATGTGGTAGGCTATAAAATGTAAATTGGCTTTACACATGTTTTCAGGAATAAGAAATGTGATCTAGGAAAGTCTTAGTAGTACAGAAAAAACGGAGACCTAAAGCCACTCTAGTTGTAATGTTTTTGCATTTAAAGCTAAGCAAATTCCTTCATGAGTTAACTTCAAAAAGACTGTTCAGGGGGACAGGAAGATGGGGGACATCATAGATGCCTGTTGATTAGACCGCATGCTGTGATGAGGCTGAAGCCATGTTTAACCATTCATCCCAGAATGCCAAAGTTACTGAAAAGAACTTAAACAGAAGAAAGCCAAAACAAAACGAACCTTCTAATTAGTGTTAAAATGAAACAAAGACACTTTTTTATTAAGGAGGCTGCACATTTTTCTGTGTTCTTTCAAAGAGAACTAAGACAATGACTCACGCAACATAGAAAAAGATGTAATCCCTATGTATTTACAAATGTTTTCCAATTGTTTTTTAAAACCAGCATCTTTAGCAACACGTATCTTGTAGCAAATACTTAGAATGAAATATTTTACAAAGTACTTCAGCGCTTCTTTGAGTATTTAATTTATCTGACATAAAAGAACAAGTGTGCAGCATTTTTTCAGTAAGTGGATGTAAAATACGCATTGCATGGATCCCTATAATTAAAAAAACAGCAAATCATTGTCATTAATGCACAAGCAAGATCATAAATGAATACATTATTAAGTCCTACTGAATTAATGTTTAACTGCAATAGAGTTGAAATTGAATGAGGCAATTAATCAGAGTAAGAACTGAAAAAAAAATGCCACATCTGTCTCACTTTGAATACATTGAGCAAAACGACCTTCAAAACAGTACTGTCAATCAAAGCATGCTGCCCACTGATTTGACAGTCCTGGTGCCACCACAGAGAGAAAGTTTAGTCAGTGTAACAGATACAAGCTTTCAGTCTGAGTCACTTGGCGGGTACATGTCACCCTAAGGGAATAAAACATCATGTCTCAAGGGTCTCATCTCATAAAATCATGAATGCTCAGATGGTGAAGATCATGCCGGTTATAAATGCGAACTATATCTGCTCAAAGTCTCAGGAAACTGAAACTGGGGGAGCTGACATACATTAATTATAATTTTTAGAGGCTTAATGCTCTTCAACAGTGAGAGGAGGCTAAAAATTCATGTTCAGAAGCTTTTGTTCAAGGGATCGTTCTTTGATCATAGAAAAAATATGTTAAGTTCCTTTCTTCCTCATCAATCTTATATTCTATAATAGAATTTTCTTTAATGGGTTAATTAAATTCCCTGAGTTCCTCGATTGCTGCAAAAGTCTAACTTCAATTAGTTTCCAAGTTGTCCCACCTAATTTAAGAAAGTGCACAATAATAACATTGATGATAATAATGACCCTACTGCTGGGTAAGCCTGTATCAACTCTTCCTACAGCATATTTTTTTTGCACCTGAATATGACACACACCATTTTAGAAAAGGGAGCATGAAAAAAGATCTTACTTTGGGTAAGTACCTGAGTAGCAGCAGCTAGGGAGCCAAGCCTGCTCCTGAGCCTTCTGCTAGCCTCCCCACCATACTGTGCCCGCACACTGACCCCCGTGCACCCGCCCCATCTGGTACACCAGGTCTTCGAGCCACACATCGGGTCCAATCTGGCGCAACTGGTGTGGGGTTGTACTCCGATCTGACACGGTGGATCTGTGCTGCAGGGTGGCTCTAGGGCTGAGAGCCAGGTTTGGCTACCGATAAACCCTACTTGCTGGTCCAATATGGAGTGTGAGGATGTCACCTGGCTGGGAGCTCTCCATGGGTTTGGAAATTGGTGGCAGAGGGGCAGTGACTGCATTAATTGGCATGGCTCCCAGACCATCGCTCCTCTGCCACCAAATTTATGGACCTGTGGGAATCTGTTTTTCTTGCACATAATGCACACTCCAATTTTCACTAGCTGGTTTTGGGGAGTAAAGAGGTATGAATTATATGCAAGAAAATATAATACATCACAATTTTGTATACAAATAAGTATGGTAAAATGTACCAATAAATGCATTGTGTAGATATACAGGCTTAAGCAGAGATGAACTGCCACTTTTTCAATGTAAAGTATCAGACATGGCTTTTCCAGTTCTTATTCTGATTAAACAATACTTAAAACTTCAGGTTCAATTGGTATTTTTTCTTTCAGCTTTTTAAGCAATAATTATAAGTTTGAATAAACACTTTTTCTTAATGCAAATGAACTGAAAATCTTTTGAGCTATAATTGGATTGACGGAGAAACCAGACTGAAGGTAGTTGGCATGTTCATTTCCTTTGTTAGCTGCATGAAGGTTTAGGTTCAGGATTTGCCATTAAAAATGTCTGCTCTGATGTTCATTGATAAATCAACTAATTATTAGAGCTGTAGAAAAGTTTGCCAGACATCTCAACCATCATTAGCAAGCTCCTATTCTCCTACAATAATACCAATGAGCACATTAAACGCCCTGCATTATCTTTATTGTGCACAATAATTTATAATTTTACCCATTACTCATAGGCTATTGCAGCAAAAATGTTGAGCTGTACAGAATCACCACTTTTTTTTTTTCCCTTGACATCAGCCATTACATTGCAACGCTGAATAAAAGAGGTCATGTGGCCACTGCTATCTGACTTACTGAGGGGGACAGCCCAAGTATCTCTCTGACAGTACAGTCCTGAACATTTTACCTAAGTTAATTAAGTAGGAGAGTATGGTATCTCATCATGAGATACCATCATGAGATACCAATGTATTCATGCGTTTAATTTTTTCTGCTGTACGTTTTTCTGTGCTTTGTGCCTCTGAAGTCTCCCTAGCTCACAAACATAGGTTGCCTACACAAGTTTAAATGATCTGGGACAATTCTTTCAGATGTGTTTTCCTGTTAGGAAAACTTACCTGAGATGCCTCAACAGCCATTCAAATGCTGAGCCCTTGAAGAGCAAAAAGCTTGCTCTGTTAATACTGCACAGCTAGCAGGGCCCTGTGTACATATCCCAATGTGTCCTGCAAGCTCCCTCAGTCTGCCTGGAAAGAGGTGGCAGCAGAAGGCAGCCCTGATTTGTTAGAGTCAGCCTGTGTCTCTGCAACACAATTTTGGATTGTGATGGGGTCATGTTCTCCTGGGAGTGATTTAATCCTAGTTGTTCTTGAGTTATTTTTCTCCTGGAGCAGCCATATTTACTTTGGGAGAAAAATCTTGAACATCTACACACTTGTGGTTTTTCCTGGAACAGCAGCGACTCCCAGGAGAAACTGAATGTCTATATATGACTACAGACTGCTCACTCAGACAATGCTTAGTGTGGAAGTACAATGTATTACAAAGGAAATAAAAAAATGTAATCTGAAAGGGACAATATCACAACTGCCACAGGTTCTGGAACTTCACCCACAATTTGCTTCGCTATTTTTTTACCTGAACTACAATATAGCTTTTACCTGATGATCATATGGAGATATTTTTGCACCCTTTTTAGGTCATCTCCTATCCAAAGTCTTGATCTGTAAGGTGCTGAGTAAGGATAACTTCTGCTGCAGTCAGTGGGAGCTAAGGACACTCAAGTCAGAAGTTTGAACACAGCCATGTTTTCAGAAGTACTTAGAAATGTCCCTAAAAACACAGATTGTTAGGAGCTCAGAATGGAGAGCACCAAGCTCTTTGGAAAAGTCTGACCATAAGTGTCACAGTAGGAATAGGTGGGCTGTTTTGGAAATGTTGTCATGAGTATCAAGCTGGAAGCATTCAGCACTGTGGAAAACTGGGTCTCAAGAGAAGTGCAAAACAGAAACTCTGTCAGAAATCCAAAGCCTGGGAGTGAACAGAAGGCAGAGGTAAAAGAGCGATGGCTCCGGCTGGACTACAGCATTAAGCCTACTATGAACATAAGTCTGAGAGAAACGAGCTGCTTAGAATCAAGGTTGATAGGATTTCATAATCTCTCAGAGTTCTGGGCTCTAACTTAAGGCTCACTAGAGAAGGACTCAGTTGATTTGGTTCATACAACTACCTCCACAAGGGGAAGTTACCATGCCACTTACATCCTACCAATCAACAAAGAAAATCACATTTAGAGGATTAGCTGCTTGGACACTAGTTTCAGACTAAGAAAACAGCATACATGGGATAAGGTCATCCTCCTGAAAAGAGGGCAGCTGGAATTTTCAAAGCTTCTATAGAATTTAAATGCCCTTTTCCCATTAAGCTCTGTAGAGAATTTTACCCTCAAAAAAAAGGGGGGCATACAGTTTTTTGTAACTACAGCACCAACTTGAAGAGCTTAAAATGCATGACCTAAACTGACCTGTGAGTGAAGTTACGCTTCAGTTAGTACGTACAACCATATTTGTGGTATTTATCTATTTATGCTGCACTCATTAAAATAATGTCTAGGTAGCATCTTTCCTTAGAAGCTACATAATAGAACTTAGCAACCAAACGTTAAATGTGCAAAAGAAGACAAGTTTATATGGAGCACTGTTGACAATTATAGCATAGGCAAAATAGAACACTTTAGCACTTTGGGTACTAATATTCATTACAAAAATCTGCTAAAAAACTGCTCCTCTAGACTTTGAGACAATACCATAGGCTACCATACACAGTATTAACAAAAAGAACATATCACTTTGTCTAATATGGAAAGTCTGAGAGGTATGAAGTGACATCTTGCATGTGTTTTAAACCAGTCATATTTATTAATGAATGGTCCACACTATTCCCCCTATAACTGTTGCTCTTCAGCTGTCATAAAAAGGAAAGAGTGAGATGGACTCAAACCTAAAATGTAATGTGAGAGAGAGGAACATTAAAAATAACCTAACTCTTCTCAGTGATCAGGCTTGTGTGACATAAAGATGCTTTTGCTTTATGGATAATGGAAGTTTTATTCAAAAAAAGGGCAGAAAAAAAAAAGAGGATGCATTTCCAGGTCTATAATATTTTTGCAGGATGGTGATACCAGGCATCTAGTTCTAGGTATGCCTCTGTCACTATTAAGCATTAATTAGGTAATCTAAAAGTAAACATAACAAAACTCAACAATTGTCTAATGGCACGGGGCAGTTTTTGATAAAACTCCAGAATGGAAGAATGTGGAAGGAAAGTATTCACTGCTATGTATAACTGATTTAACCTTAGCTGCTAAATGCAAGATACAGCAGTCTATTAAAGTTATATGGAAATCATAAGGTCTTCCTAGGTATCATGACAAATAGCTAATCAGCACCTGAATGCAAACTAAAGCATTAACAATAGCAACTAATTGCAAGCTTGGCTAATTGACCCTATTTCATGGGGAGGTGGGAGAACTCAGAGCTGAATCTGGCTTCTTCTGAAGTCAATGGTAGACGTCTTCTATACTTCAACAAGAGCAGGATTAGGTTGTATAATGGAAAGGAGAAGTGAGAAAGAAGATAGAAAAAAAACGAGGAAAGGGGAGAGGGGGGAATTCACTAACACAGCCAAATCCACAAGATAAAAATCAACAAAGCAATTAAGCTTCAACAAAAACAAGGCAGGTTTTTTTCTGGTTTCGGTTTTTCTTTTTCTTTTTTTTTAAACAATGTGAATGTTAATTACTGTGCCTTACAGCAGAGATAACAAGAGGGTTTTACTGCCGAGCATTTTTCAAACAAAGGCATGAAAAATTCATGAGCAGGGGAGACCTTGGTGTTGAGCTTCGGTTTTCTTGTCAAATATTTCAGCTCTGGAGGTCCTTGGGAAGGTTACACAGCAATATTCGAGTCTAAAGGATGCCTGTCAACTGGATCTAAAAGCAACAGGAATTTTATAGGCTGCATGTGACCCTGTCAACATGGCTTTCACTGGCATCATCTCCGTGATGGTTACTCACCCCAGCTTAAAAAAAAAAAAGAAAAAGAAAACCAAGCAGTAAAGGGCTAATCTTCTGAGCACTCTCGGCTCCAATTCAACCACATTGATTCAGCAAGTGTTTGGACAGTTTGTTTCACGAACAGATTCTAAGACATTGTGAAAACCCTAGTTCTAGATGATTTCTTGTAGTTGAGAAGAGCCCTTGGGCTGAGCACCCCGAAAATGGCTTGGCGCAACTCAGGATAGCATGCTGGAGTTGAGCCAGGCCCCTGCATCGGTCTGATGTTCATTCTCGAACGGGCTGTCAAGTTTGGCCCAGCCGCTGTTATAAATTGAAAGGTCTATTTTATCCCGACCAGCTTTCTTCATGCAGGTGTGTTGCAGGTTAGCACAGGATTTATTGCAACTCAGATAAGAATCCTTTTTAAAGGTTACAAAAATGATTTGCTGTGAGCCAGCATGTAGGTCAGGGATAGATCCTGTGTGAGGAGAGTAATACCGTTTAGCAGGCTAACAAGAAACAGGTATAACACAAAAGCTTTGGGGATCATGTGAAACTCCTTCCCCTTACCTCATCAACCCCACCACAGCAGCAGCAGGAATTTGATGAGACCTTCAAAGCCTGAAATGCTCTCTGTTTTCTTGCCTTGTTAGTTTAATAAAATAACACCCCTCAGGTGTGTTACGAAAAATTCTGCTGCAAATCCAAACCTTCCCTCTACTATGAGCCTTTAAAAAAGCATTTATTCTTTTTCCAAAACTGTCACATCTCTTGCAACACTGAAAACAATGTACTAAATACACTGCATACATGATGTGTGCATTCAGATCTTAACAGAGGCCTTACAAAGGGCAAGGGTTCACCTGTGAAGACTCGCTAATGAAACACCATATAAAGAACAGATTTATTTTATAATTAAATTCCTAAAGTTAGACAAGAGTCACCACACAAAGCAGATCAGTGGCTGGGTCTACAAGGGGCACACGCATGGCTATTTTTTGTCCATAAGCACAAATGCCCAGTTCAGCCTAGCCAGGTTAGACTAACCTGCAAAAATTGAATCAATTCAGGCTCAGGCTTTCTGAATGTCTGTCCCTAGCCATCAAGTCCATTTGGAAGCCTGACAGTGCACTCTGTACCTGCATTCAGTTTACAAAGATTAATTTTCTATAACACAGCTTTGCTGTTCGTAGCATTTAGAGTATTGGGAAGGCCCACTTCCTGCTCAGTCCCCAAAGATTCAACTATCACGAGATTATCTTTCAAATCTCATGACATTAAAAACCCCCCAAAAACTTAAAACTTGGGAATCTCTTCAACTGCCTTCTTCATCTGACCCCCTGGGTGATATTTGGGTCATATTTTCAGGATTTTCTCTTTAACATAAGCCTTCAGGGCTAATAAGTTTTATTTCAAACCAAAAAAGTAGAGATTTTTACATAAATATATATTTCTAGGAACATTTTACAATAAAGGGACTCTTTTTAACGCTTTTTTAAAATTATTAGGTAGATGAAGGGAAACTGCAGTCTATTAGTAAAAACAGGAGGCACTGGGAACTCTCAGAGATTAACTGGATGACTAGAGGAGTCAAATCTTTAACAAAAGATTCACTTTTTAAATTGAAATTAAAGGGATACTATTAGAAACAAACTTATGGAATCATAAACTTTTCACTTACAAATACATCCCCTCATAACTACTGAGATTTCATGCCATGGCTCTTGTTATACCACCATTTCATTAGTTGTCACCCTTCGTAAGATGGGCAACTTCCTGACTAGATGCAATTCAATTTTACATTACAAAAATGCAAACCAAAAAGAATGCCCCCCCCCCGCCATTTGGAATATAACCGTTCAGCCCTTCTTGATGCATCATAAAGGAACAGAAAAGGTCAGAAGCCCATTTTTCCTCTTCTGTGCAGGTCACTGCCCAATGAATAGAGTCTTCGATACTAAAAAATATTTGTTAGTGTGCAGAGAGAGAAAACGTGTTAAATAAGAAAGAAAAGCCAAGGGAGAAATAAAATGTGTTGGTTTCACCAACTCCTTAATCTTAGGCCAATGACAAAGTAAAAGCAAGTGCATTTAACCTCAACATGTTTCTCTTAAGTACCCGTACTAGACTATTTTCTGCAATTGTAACCACTGTATGCTTTCAGTTAACCACACTCTCTGCTCTCACATCTCAACACTGAACCACTTAGAGTTCAAATACAGCATTCTTAACCAACCACTCTCAGCTCTTATAGGTGCAACAAGCCTGAATATCACTCTTACCAGCTGTTCTTTTTCATGCTCCACATTCTGTGTGCAAACATATGCAATCGCACGCTATTTGGGATATATATTTTTGTTCCATCTGATAGCTTATAGAGATAGGGCTTCGCTCCAAAATTATAGGGACAGATTGTGCTTCACTCCACATATGTTGAGAGCAGTTGAAGAAGGGTGTGCGGTGGGGTGCAAAGCAGCTATTTTTGCTTTACTGATTCTGGGGCTGATTCTCTGTTGGCACAGTCCTTGGAAGAGAACGACACCAGCTGCCTGCACCCACAAAAGGCTGTTCCACCAGACAAGGAATCTCTCTCTCAGGTACTTACATGGTTTGCATCCCCTTGTACTGAGCACTTCACCATCGCATTGTAAGGGCACGGAGTGGGTGTTAAATACACATGAAAGATCCACAAAGGATTGTGCCCCTGTAAGCAACAGGGGCCAGGGTAATGCTGAAGGTAAGGGGCCACTGCACACATCCTCAGGAGGCCTCAAATGCCTCTACACAAATGCTCATAGTATGGAAAACAAGCAAGAGGAACTTACCCCTCCTGCTAGCTGACACCAACCTGGACATAGTGAGGCTCACTGAAACATGGTGGGACCCAACACGTGGGTGTGGCGCTCTACATTAAGGAGGAATATGCATCCTCCTCAATTAGCAAAGAATCAGAGGAGGGGCATATGGAAGTGCTCTGGGTTAGAATACAAGGCAGTCGAGGAGAAAGAGACTTAAACGGTGGGGTCTACTACAGACCTCCCAACCAAGGGGAAGAGCTACACCAGGAATTCTTAAGTCAGCTCATGGAGGTAGTTAGGTCAAAGGATGTGGTCATCATGGGGGACCTGAACTTTCCATAGACCTGCTGGGAAGAGCAGTCAGCCAAGTCTGACTGCTCACGTAGGTTCCTAGCCCAAATGCAGGACCTCCATCTAACCCAGGAGGTGCACAGCCCCACCAGGGGAGACACCTTGTTGGACCTGGTGCTGGCCACCGGTGATGACCTGGTGAGGGGGCTGCGGGTGCTCGACCACCTGGGCGACAGCCATCATCGCCTACTAGAATTCACCATCCAGCACAAAGTGCCAAAGGCCTGCAGCAAGGCAGCAGCCCTAGATTTCAGGAGGGCAGACTTCAATGAGGTAAGGAGAATAGTCGGGGAAGCACTGAGGTCCCGGAGGGGAGGGGAGCCAGGCATCCAAGAAGAGCGGTCGCTCCTTAAGGAGACAATCCTCCAGGCCCAAAGGGAGGTAATCCCAGCATGGATCAAAGGGGGCAGGAGGGCACAAAAACCCCCATGGCTCACCTAAAGCATCTGGGAATGTCTTCAAGCTAAAAGGGAGACGTACACCCAATGGAGGGGAGGGGCCATCACCAGGGAGGACTATACTGCGGTTGCTCGGGGACGCAGGAGGGCCACTCGCATGATCAGGGGGCAGCAGGGCAGGCCCTATGAGGACAGGCTGCGGGACCTGAACCTGTTCAGCCTCCACAAGAGAAGGCTGAGGGGGGGATCTAGTGGCCTGTTACAAACTAGTCAGGGGGGACCAGCAGGCATTGGGGGAGTCCCTGTTCCCCCAAGCACTCCCAGGAGTGACCAGGAATAACGGTCACAAGCTGGCAGAGGGTAGGTTTAGGTTAGATATCAGGAGGCGCGCCTTCACGGTCAGGGCGGCTAGGGTCTGGAACCAACTTCCAAGAGAAGTGGTGCTGGCTCCTACCCTGGGGGTCTTTAAGAGGAGGCTAGATGAACACCTTGCTGGGGTCGTTTGACCCCAGTACTCTTTCCTGCCATGGCAGGGGGTCGGACTAGATGATCTGCTCAGGTCCCTTCCGACCCTACTAACGATGAAACTATCTATAATGCACTTATCCTCAAGCGAAGCAGGGATGTACTGTTATCCTCATTTTGCAGTGGAGGAAACAAATGACAAAAGACTGAAATAACCTGACCCCATAGGCATGCTGCAAGACTATGATAGTACAAGAAACTAAACTCACGTCTCCCAAGCGCTAACATAGTGTCCTAACCTCTGGACCATCTTTCCTTTAGTTCCTCAAATTAAAGGAATGCTCCAACCTCGCACTATTCCCCCTGCCTATTTGCCAGGCAGGTGCTGTCAAACTAGCACATCCCCGGGCCACTCCACAGTTCTGTTCTCTGAAGTAAAAAAGGGAGACACACCAAACATCAAGTGCCTCTCCCAGGACCTTGCGTTGGACAAAGCATCATCTCTATTCCGCACAGTACTACAAAGATCACAATAAAAAAATAACAAACTTATACCTAAAACCATAAAGTCCCTAAATGCTTCTGTGACATTTTACTGTGAGTTTGGAAGCAATACAGCTTAATGCAAAGCATCTCCTTTCCAGCTAGTTACAAATTACAGTGTTAGACTGAAGACAATGTTCAGGAGTCAATGCCATGATGACCCTGTGGTACAGATTTACAACGGATTTACTGTACTAACATCCTAGCCAACTTTTTCCCAAGGAGCTGTTGTTCCATCAGCCACGTTCAGCGTCCGCACGGATTCTCTCAGACCATTATTCAGCCCTCTGACTCCCAACAACTTCCCTTTTCAACGAATCTCCTCCTCTGCCTACCCTTTCCCCACAATCCGTTTTATTCTCACTACGGTTGGGAGCACCCATTTTTTTACTTCAGTTTAATAGGCGACTACAGCTGGAATGTTTTTCGATACAAAAAAAAGGAAACCTTGCAGTATTCTCAGCCTCGATAGGGCACAACAGTGGTTATGCTAAGAGCAACTAATCTTCTCTGGAGATAAATAACTATAAAGAAGGAAGGCAAATGCCATATTACGTTTCTGAACAGTGTTTTAAACTGAAGGAGGTGAATTCTGGCTTGGCTAATCTTCTGGACAGCCTCGTTATAAGACATTCAATTTAGAACAAAACCTTGCCCACAGTTTCTTGAACTCTCCTTTCTCAAAACTCACCATGTATAACGGAGGAAGAGGAAGCAGCATGATAGAATCATTGCAACACTATATATACACCATGGGCTTGACTAAGGTACGAAAGTGGCTACATTTGAGTCACTGACACTACCGAGATGACCAAATCTGCTGCTACTTTTGTTTCCCAGAACTGCTATAATGAACATCCAACTCCCTGAGGGAAAGACGGGACCTAAAATTTCTAACAGCAGATTACCTGTTGATGCAATGTCCATTGTATTGACAGATGGCTACTAACTAGAATTCAAGAATTTGGACAAAAAAGAATTTTCTTGGCAAATAATTGAAGTCTTAACTCTTGAACAGCAAACCTGGACAAGACCCTGCCATTAAAGTCAGGGTAATACCATCTGCTCATGAGGAACATTTACACAAGGGTTAAGGATAAAAAGTACATGGTACACAACAGCACAACCTTCACCTCATACCAGAGACCATGGGCTTCTGATGACTACCTTTAAAATTCTTGCCAACCCCAACTGTCTGGTCTATGCTGTTTATATATGGAAAGACCCAAGAAGAGGTGCTAAGAACAAAACACTTCTGTGTCAAAGGCAGTGTGTTTGGGCTGGACTCCACTGGGTACATACTAGTGATATTTCCTTGGACAAAAGAGTAGTAGTTTGAAGGGTCAAGGATAACAGAAAGCACATCTATTTCCAATAGAGAGAGAGATTTAATGGAACTTATTTAGGAGGTTTGTTTTCCTGCTAGTATGTTTAAAATGCCCTCATATCTGATCCTGACATTTTAAAGATCTGGGTTAAAAATGACCTGGCTCAGCCTGCAATGTAGATACAGCTTAGTGTCTTTATGGATGGTTGTAGGCATCCCCACAGGTTGGCACTGCTGGGCATGATTGGCAAACCTGGAGCTGGCAGAGCAGAGGAGGTCCAGGTCAGAGCCAAGGTGCACTGGCAGAGGTAAAACTGGAAGGCTTGTGCAGCACCTGCAGGAACGGTTGCCCAGCCCCAGTTCACTCTCTCACTTTCATGAGAACCAAAATTCAGCCTCTGACACATCCACCACAAAGAGGAAACTCTCTAGATACAGAAGAATGCATTACCACTACCTACTAAACTTACAGGGTTATTGCTGTACAAAGCAGCCAGAGCTGCCAGAAAAAACCACTGGGTGAACAAGTCGCATGGCAAACCTCTTCCATTTTGATTGTGAAATCACTTGACCTTCCATGTTAAGCTTATTTACCCACACACATGAGACTCAAGTGATATACCCAGAGTCTTGCAGTTGGTTAGTGACTCATCTAGCCAGGGCTTTTCTTGCTCATAGGCCATTATTTTGACCACAGCATTTTCTTTTGACTATTTGTGCTTTCATTTTATCTGGTTTACACTGGTTACAATTAGAAAGTTTAAGCTATACTGTAGACAGGTGACATATTAATATGTGCAGGAGGTCACAATGCACAAAATAATTTTTCATTCTACAGCTAGCTATTAGTTGCAACTATTACATTGCTAGCCATTGGCTATATAAGGTGGCTAGCCTGATGCATTTATCGTCAGGTGGAGGATGGCAGTAACGGAAACATTTCCCTCTATTCTCCTTACAGCTGTATTTTTCCCCTTCACCGCCCTCGTCCCCATACTTGGCTCCTTAGGTGGCTATGAAACATGCGTGCAAGATCCATGAAGCCCAGAACAGAGAAAACCGGATGCCAGTAGCAGCCATTGATATATGCAGCATCTGCCTTAGAAGCACATAGCATAACACCTAAGGCATCTTAGAGTGTATAAGTGCCAGTGAGTCAGGCTGGGACAGCAGGAGTGGGAAACAAGGTCCTTTTCTTACTTAAGAGGTACTAAGAGGTGGAAATAATAGTTGACAATCGAAACAAGGAAGGAAAGCATTAAGAACAAACTCAGTTCTCAAACCAACTTTGGGAAGGGGGTCTTATGGAGAAGTATCATTAATACCCAGCAGAAAGATCATCTCCACTGTAGGTTAGGTCACTTTACTTTGCCCACACATTTAAATGTCAGATACAGCTTAGCTTAGAGCTCTCAGTATTGCATGAAGAGACAGAGAAAATGAATTAGGCTGGAGAGCTTGTCCAATGTTACTGCCTTACGCATGTTAAACAGAAGTTTGTAGGCTGCCAGTAAAGTGCTCCATTCAAAAAGCCTTTGATGGTATACTTGAAAATAATGTAATGAGTTGGAAGTCTGTGGTTACCCGTATATTATTTCATTAGTGCAGGCTCACATAAAACAAAAATTGAGGTATGTGAACTGGTATCACTAAGCACTGTAGCTTACAGAAAGTTCTGCATGAGAGAGCTCTGTGCTGTTGACGGGTTGTGGGTTGTAATATATCTATCTGAAAAACATGACTGGTCAAAAAATGATGTTTATCTACAGCTAGAAAGCAATCGCCACTCATATTACAGTACACAGTTTTCTTTGCTGTGCGCTCACTAACAGAATGCAAGGGAAATCTCCTTGCAGCGCAGCTGGCACGGTTTGACCAGGTCTTATTGCAGAGGTCCCAAACATCAATCTCTGGAGATTTTGATCATCTGAGAGTTGCTAAGTGGCCTGTGTGCAATGAATTGATAAGCAGCCTCAATCCAGGTTCCAGTGTACAGATGTTAAGTGCACAATAAACATCATTATGACTGGCACCTCTTATATCAGTTTTAGCAGGAAGATGAAGGAGGGTAAAAGCCTGAAGAACTGATCACTCATTCCCTACAGTAGGCTCCATCTTGTTAACTGAGGCATGTTGATGGGGGAGTCGGGGAGTACTGCTGCCTGTGCTAATTCTGACACGTGGATAAAGGGAGGACCTTTGCCAGTAGGGCTGTAAATCTGGCAACTTTCATGAGCACTTAATTAATGGGGTGGGGAAGTTTTCTGAAGCAATAAGTATATTCATAACTTTGACCCTAAAGCCAGGTATTTTCAACCAAAGATCTCAAGCTGCTTTAAGAAAATGAGTGTCACCAGATCATGGTTACAGCAAGACAGCAGCAGTGATAGGAAGAGAATCTAAGTCTCCTAGACTAAGTACAGACGTTCGAAAAACCCGAGCCCGAATTGATTCAATCTTTGCAGGTTTGTCTAAACTACACAGATTGAAGCGACAAGCAAGTGAGAAGACATTCACATTTGATTCTGGAAATGCAGGCACACGTCTGCAGTGGCTCAGACCAGAAGCCGGGGGGGGGGGTGGCGGCACTACAGCATGCCCTCCCTTCCCTTCTCTTCGGCAGTGGCCAGGCCAGAGGCAAGTTGAGATGAGGGAGGGGATGTGGCCAGGGCCTGACAGGCCTGAGTATAATTGGGGAGGGGGTTAAACCCCCATAACTTGGCCTGCAGGGACCCCAAACAGGAAGAGGGAAGCAGCCCTTGCCAGGCTTGTCCCCAAGTGGTGGGGGCAGGGCCAGCCGGCAGCCTGGGCAGCACCTCAGGCAAAGGGGGAGGGGGATTAATCCCCCCTGCTTCCCGTCTGTCTCCATCAGGAGACCCCAGCTGGGGTCTGCCCAGCTTTTTGCCCCTGCTTGTGGCTCAGCTCAGGCCAGGCCCCTCAGAGCCCACTTCCCAGCCAGAGGGCAATCCCACCATGCCTTCCCAGTTGCCAGGGCAGGGGCTTCATTTGGGGCAGCCCAGGAGCAAAGGCCAGATTGAGGGGAGGGAGAGGACCCCACCAGCTGGGGTCCCATGCCAGTGGGAGAGGGGAGGCAGGGAGTTTTAATCCACTGGTGCCCGAGCCAGCTGTCCCATGCCTCCACCCCTGTACTCCAGTTGGGAAAACTCTGGCAGGGGCTGCTCTGCCCCTACCAGGTAGACAGGGTTGTTTCCCCAGCTCGGTTTCCCACCCCACTCCCTTGTCAGCCAGCCCTCACTGCTCCAGCTACAGAGCAGAGGGGCAGGACCAACCTGGCTCTGCTCAAGCAGACAGCACAGAACAGCCCAGGGCTGCAAAGTATCCTGGGATGTTGGGGGACTGTGATTTAACTCGAACCAGGAAGGGGTCAGGGATACAAGTTCCATAAACTGGTTTGACTTAAATCAGTTATGTCTGATACTACATTCAACCAGGTTTATCTTAAACTAGTTTTGGCCATTTTGAGACTGGTTTAGGTGCACTGAACTTCTGTTCTGTTACAGGTTTAAACCAGTTTCTGATCACTTAAACTGGTTTATGTGCAACTTCTGTCCCTAACCCTAAGGTGAAATTCTCGGTCTGCATTGAGGACACTCATGAGACACGGGCACTTCTAGGGAGGTTCTGAGCCACTTTTGTGTCCTCATGTTACTGGGCTGCTCTGGGGGTAAAACACTGCGTCTGGCACAACATTAGTAGTCTGAGATGAGCCAGTGGGTGGCACTGCCTAAGTTACAGTAAGATATTCTTCGACTATCTTCCTCAGTTCTTGCATGGTGGTAATTCTCTTGAGGCCAAAACTGGGGCTGTTAGAGCCTTTTCTTGCCACACTGGCCTGATTATCTGGCTTACAGGGTACATACGTAAGGGAGAATATTATACTTAATCTCCTTCTCTAAACATTAAATAATGCTGCTTTCATGCAACGTACTGCTCCCTCCCACTTGCCTATATGGACCACCGCTGCATGACTGCAAGTGCAGTTATTTATGACTGTTTTATTACAATATGAGTCAGAGGCCCCTGTCAGGACCAGGGCCTCACTGTGCTTGGTGTTCTTTGGAAATCTATTCTCCATCCCACCAAACATACGTGTCTGACATATGAATCTATACAGTGCCAAAGGAATTTTGCCTGAGCAACGAGTGTTCCAGCATTTGACCGTACTGCATCTCAACTTCCTCTGCCTTTGGCAGATGACAGCCTGAGACTGCCATGTGAGAGCACCTTGGAAGCTCCCTGTGTAGACAGAAGCTGTATTGGGACAATAATCTGTCTTTTAAATCATAAAAAGTCTGGACAACTGGAGCCTGTTTCCATCTTGTACAGTCAGGGGAAGAACCATTTTTCACTATGTCTGAACTGTGAGGAAAACTGCAAGGATAGGGTTTGTTCTTTTTCTTGGTCATTGCTCCATCACAGAGCCAGATCTGATAAGGACGCAGCATTATTTATGGCACTAGTACGATGGGAATCCACCAAAAGTGACAGTGATCCATTTTCCCATCCTACTTTAACAGTGGTTTAACAGCTAGAAGAACTACATATACATGTTTAATTATTAAAACAGAGAGAGGTACTTATGAAAACAAACAAAATGAATGTATTCGTGCAAGTAAATCCAACATTGGGAGCGCTCACAAACTTGGTCACGGAAAACTGTGTTGTATTGTGCTCAGACTACGAAGCGGGGTAAAAGTCATCTGAAACTTTGGCCTAACGTTATATTGTGAACATTTCTGAAGACTATGAAAGGGGCATGATCTAATTTAAGGCAAGTAAGATTGTCCTGTATTTATAATCATGCCACTATAAGTATATTTTGATTTGAACAGAGATTTTTTAAAAATCTTTTTGTTTTAATTGTGTGGCAAGTACCATACCTTTAAAGCAGTCATACAAGTGACTGAATTTTAAAACTGGATGAGGTACACGGCACTTCAGAAGCAGAACAAGAATGTCAATCAAGGGATATATCCTGCAGCCAGCTCTCTATCTTTGTCATAACTTGCCCTTGCCCTATTTTGGAAGGAGGCAAAGGACTGAAATCTATTATTTAGACTAAATCCTACATCTCTGTTCTAACATTCATGCCTTTCTCCAGGGAAATAATTCTCAAAACCAGGCAAACTTGTTGGGTTTTTTAACCACTCTCTGTCCTGAGGTTCCACGTTGACTGGTTTTATACAGTGGTTGCTTTAAGTGGGTCGTAGACTCCGTCTTAGTAACAGATTGAAAGGAACCAAGCAGAAGGTGTACAGCTGAACTCATTATTATATTTAAAATGTTTCAGGAACCTCAAAAACAGATTAAGTAATGCAATAATAAAACTCTCAGTGAACCTGTGCAATAAAATCCATCAACAGAGGAGATGGGTAATATAATCTCTTTAAAAAAAAAAATCTTCTGCTTTATGCCTGAATTACCTTGTGCACCACAAGATAGAGGATTTAGACTATGGCAACGGATTGAAATCTCTCTTCAGGGACATCCTTCTCATAATTGTACATTCATGCCTCTCTCCCCAGTAGTAGCCTAAATACAATTTACCGTTGCACACATTTTTATAGGGTTTCTGCAAATCCACCACTTTATTACCACCCCGCTTATAAGGGGCCACACAGCAATTCCTGAGGGTTCACTAACTGAGCAAGATATTAAGCTCGAATAAAAAGAATCAAAAACGTCTATCTACAATTTATAGTTCTGTATAAAGGACCTTGGGGAACTGCAATTTGAAGGTGAAAAGTAAATGGAAAGCAGATTTAGGCTGGAAAATTCCATATGATCGATGGGAAGACTTATGGAGAATTATCCAGAGAGGTTTTTAAGGTGTGCTTGAGTTAAAAACACACAGCTTCAAATTATACACAAGACACACAAACACCCCAATGTGGATTCATTTGATTAATTAGGTCTATTTGGAGCCTGATAACAGCTGCCTTCTTTATGCAAATGTTGTGAAAACAACCCTATTTTAAACCTTTCTTCATGAGAAGGGGAAGGTAATAAAGCAGACATGAAAATTCTCCAGAGGACCAAAGTACTTAACAACTCCCCATCCTGGCTTGGAAATCTTGAGATCAGACTTCTATTTCCAGCTCCACCACAGATCCCCGAGGTGATCTTGGGCAAGTCACTTAATGGAGACGTGCCTCAGTTCCCCACTGGCAAAATCAGATAATACTAATTCATTAACATCTCTTAAGTGTGCTGAGATTTTTAGCCCATAAAGTGGTATAAAAATGCAAATTCTTAGTGTTATTAATTTTTCTGATGCTATTGTGATTAGTTCAAAATCTAATTAAAAAGAAGCAGATACCTAAAAGGTAGTAGCTAGAAATCTGTTTTGTAAGTAAGTGGTTACTAGAAATAAATAAATAAAAAAGTTCCTATATAAATAGACAGAGCTCATAATAAATCATGTGATGAGCATCTCCAGGAGAAAGAAAACTTTGCGCAATGCCAGAGATCTACATGCGGTTAAACTTTCCCAAACCTCAGGGTCTTTGGATCCATGGACCTATTGCTAGTGTTCAGTCTGCCTTCACTTAGAGCCTCTAAATTAAGACTGAATGCTTTGCTCAGAGATATGCTTTAGGTTATCACTAGGCTTGAGGGGCTGGTCTCTTGTTATTCCGAAGATCGGGTCAACACACAATAGGCTCTGCTGCCTATGAAATATAAGGGCCCAGTCTCTTGCTGGCTTAATTTCAATGATTCCAATGGCATAAACTAGCAGGGAATTTAAACCCAGGAATCCCTGGAATGGGACGAGAATGATTCCATCCCTGCGATGCTGTCCATTTCCATCCTAGATGAGCATGGTACAGTGAGTAGGCTTTCTTTAGCACTGTGATAATGTATGGTGGAGGCACAGGCCAATATTGTAAGAAGGTAAACTGCCTTGTGCTGATGATGAGCAGAAGAGTTGCTACTGGGTCTTCTGCAATGTCTGAACACTGTCATGCAATTCCCTGAACCTGTGGTATCTCACTTGAGTCTGAGACAAAGGCATATGGTAATTAACCTTCTTTTCAACTCTTTTTGATTCAATTACATTGGATAACTACAGTAATGCTCAGCAGGTGGGAAAATCTGTATTTTAATCCTGGAGGAGACCTAGATAAAAATGATAGGCTTTATTTGATGCTGAATCAAACTAAAATTTGATATGCTAGACTGTTGCACGTCTAGTGCCACCATACAATTTTTAATATCTCTCTTCTCTAGTCTGCTACTGAGATTAATAAGAATGCAAGTGCTACGTTCACCTGAGAAACGGACTGGTGAACCTACGTGTTTTCCTCTTCTAAGAGCCATGACCTTGTTTGTCAGCACTTTAGACAGGATGTCAGCCACTAGAGCCTCCACATAAAGCATTATCATGGATTTTGACCATTCACCTTGAACCTGAATAAATCACACTCAGAAAGCTACCTCTTGGCTACAAGCAGCATTAAGGAGAGAGAGGTAGCACAATGGCACATGCTCACTGTCCATTTATTATTGCTAATTTGTAAAGAACAGTAGCACAGATGCACTGAACTGGGACTCAGGAGGGCCAGCTTTGATTCCCGGCTCTGCCACAGATTTCTTGTGTGACCTTCAGCAAGTCATTTTATATCTTGGTATCTTTGCTTCCCAATCTCTCACAAAGGAATACTACTACTGCTTTTCCCTTGCACCCACCTTTGCCCTTTCTACCCTTTGAGAATGTCAGATTTTTGGACAGGAGATGTGCTTGCACAGTGCCTCACTATGGGAGTCCCCTCTCCTCTGAGATGAGAGCAATAAATAATCTTTTTCACTGACTCAGAGTATTATTGGGGTTAAATAAGTAGGCCTATTTTTTCAAACCTGCAGCCTCTGCAAGGCTTTAAAGGATAACTTCCACCAAAAAACTGGATCAAATCCACCAAGATGAACACCAGCACTTGTTTCCTCCAGATTGTTTCACTCGATTCACTAAAATGTTTATTCTGCACACAGAAAAAAAAGGTTGCTGGAATTTCTAAACTGCATTAAAATTAATCCTTTGATTCTTTACAGTCGCCTTTTTGAGTGCTTCCTTTGTTCCAAGCTGGCGCTTCCAGGAGTTTTCATAACCAGTAGGCAATCGAATACATCCGTCCTGTTTGCAGTTTGTACTGTACTTTACACAAACAAAAACGCCAGAGCAGTCCAAAGTACATTTCATACCTCTGAGAGAGAACAGCAAAAAGCTTAAATGCTGCTAACTGTTCCAAACAGAAGACAAGAAGCTGAACAGAGACACCTTAGTTGTCACTTGGCTGTCCAATGATACTGGTACAGATTCGCTCTGAAAGGCAGACTGGAGTATAACAGCAGTCACCTTTCAACAGAGGAATCAGGTTTACAGTAGTGCCAAGAAGTGCCAGCAAGGTTGCAGTCCCACTGAGCTAGATCTGGTAGAGATGGCTAGGAAAAGAACAGTGCCTGCCCCAAAGAATTTACAACCAACATGCATCATGTAATTTTGATTCCTGACAGCAGTTCCACAGAACCAGGAAATAATGCGGCTTCAATGATGCCGCATTTCCTCTCACTTCTAACAACTCTTTCCTGTATACAGTACAAACAAAACATTTTGAGGCTCAGATCAGCCTTGTGACAATTGAAACGAAACATTCAATGGCCAATTATATCTTCCCTCTATGTCCTCTTTCCTGCACAAAGCTGGTAATTTACTGGCATCTGTTGCAGAAGTTTTCAGCTAATGGCTCTTTTCCCATTATCTGAACAGGAAGACACTGGACTACCATATACATGGAAGAATTCAGGTTGGTTCACGTAGCCCATATTACCATCAGTAAACCTCTATCTCATCAAGATTTAAACAGAGCTGTTGCCACATCTTAGAGATGTTCTATTTCCTGCTGATAAAATGGCGAATTTGTTGCTCAATATTCTGTAGTAGTGCTTTCATAGAAGAATGACACTTAGTCTCTGTGGTCTTCTGTGTACAAGGAAGTGTACTCATTTCTCAACAATCACGTAGCTGCAGCAGACAAGGCTCAGGTGTTTTTAGCCTAATGTAATGAACAACTTCTCTGATGCAGTGATAAAACGGGACTTGCCTACACTAACACTCAACTTCTGCTAGGATTGCTGCAGCTGCGCTACTGCTAGGAAATAAGTACAAAATGTTCACGTGTGCACACAGGGACACTCGAGCAGGGAAGCTAGTACCACCACCTGCAAATGCATGTTACTGTTTATCTTCACCACAGAGGACACAGGAGAGGTCGGTGTAGTCATTATAGCTCAGGACTGTGTTTTTGGCTTTATTCTTCTTATATTTACTTATTATCTACTGGGGGGGGGTCGAGCAGTGCCTGGAGGCCCCAAATGAAACTGAGACCCCCCCCTCCCTGCGCTTGGCATGGCACAAACATATAGCAAGAGAGAGCTGCAGCTCCCAAGAGCATCTGGAGCAAAGCTAGGCAGAAAGGTGAAGCAGTTTGCCCAAGGTTGCACAGCAATTTCAGGGGCAGACAGGAACAGAACCCTGGCCTCCCGACTCAAACTTCGGCAGCCTCTCTCGCAGGCCATGCCAACTCTCTGATTTTCCATCTTTTATATACATTCTTTTCTTGCATTACTGTACCAGCCATATTCAGTACTTCGACTCCAAGGCACCAGCTTCAGAGCTTTGGACAAGTCGCTTAAGCTCTTTGTCCTTTATCTGGGCCATTGAGAAAAAGAGACTACCCACCACCAACCCTGCAGAGGTGTGCGAAGGCTTCTTAGGCCTCTGGATGAGAGGCAGTGTTGAAGTTATAAAGCACTCTTTTTGTAGGAGAAGTCAAATTAAAAATTAATCTCTAAACCAAAGATGCTGTAATGTTCATATGTTGCCATCATCTCACTTACGTTTTACTATCATCCAAGCACTAACAATACACTTTGACCTGTTTGTGAGGTGGGAATAGTATGTTTAACATGGAAAATAACGGTTAAAATTTCTTTGCTGTGGTTAGGGGGATGATAATGAATGAATGAATCTATGAAACTTTAAAAACCCACTATGAATAAAGGACAGCCCTTTTCCCCAAGCAGGTTGTAACCAGAATGTAATACAGCCTAGGTGCTTTTTGGTGTTTACTGCTTAAATGAATAATGTTCAGAAAGCTTCCCTTAGCTGTGCTGAGTACTGATTGATATCAGTGCCATGCTGTACAGGTCAATAAAGAAGAGAATTTCTCTATTACCACAGTGATTCATGAAAGTGATTACTCCAACTCTGACATGTCTTTAAAAAATAAAGAAAGAAAGAAAGAAAAATCAGTGTGCAGGGATGCATCTGCCAAATGCTTTTCAAGTCCTCCCATGGAGGGCCACTGATCGAGGCAGGCAGTAACCTGCCTCTCAGTGCTGCTAAAGAATACCAGACTTCACTTTGCAAAATGCAGCTGGTACACTGAGAAATGTCACATTAAAGACAGCAGTCTGAGAAAATGGCATTGACAATACTTACATTCCCTCTATTACTGGATAGTAATTAATCAAGTGCAGTCACAAGACATCTGTATGCCAATGCCAATCCAGTCTACGCAAGCTCAACTCATTGTGGATCCTTGGGATCAGCAGGGAGAAAGTTTGGTCCCTAAAGTAACTCAGAGCAATCACAGGACTGCGTGAAATTATACTAATTAGGAAAAGCCATAAACTGGAGTGCAACAGCCATTGCCTCTTTTCCTACTTACACCTCCTGCCCTGAGCCATGTAAAGGGAGGCAGTACCACCGGCCTTCCCATGGGAATTCTCCGTTACCCTTCAGGAAGATGTAGAATAGTTATAGAAAAAGACGTGCAGAGTCTTAGATCTAGGTCCGTCTTTCACATAAAAATTTGAAGGAAAGTACATTAGTGTTGCATCTGCCCCAGCAACATTAGCAGAATATGTCTATCACATCATTTCAAAGAAGTGCCTAACGTCAAACACCCCCCGTGAGAAACTGTTATTATCCACAATTTACAGGTGAACCACAAAGAGAGAAACAACTTGCCTGCGGTCACACAGGGAGGGTAAAGCCCACGATAAAACCCACTTCTCCTGACTCCCAGTTCTCAGGTTTTAATGACTACAGCATGTTCTCTCCCTTTTACGTATCCTTGTTTCTCATGAAAATAGCATAATAAATAGATGAATAGAAAACTTTTTCAATGAAAACTCACTGATCTGAGGAAAAACCCACGGTCGTCTTCTGGACTTTGCCTATTATGTCAGCTACATTACCAGCTATCACAAGACTATACTTCATACTTGGTAACAGATTGGCCTGCTCTCCCTACACATTTTCTTTTGGTAGGAAACATGTTATCTATAACGCTATGCATGATGGTGCTGTGTTTGTATTTGAAGTTCTGAGTGGCTTTTAAAATTTGGCATTTTGAACTTTCAAGGAGGAAGAATGTTACTCTCATGACAAACTTTTAAGTCTATTTCCTGAATCTGTTAACTGTTTACTCTCTTTTTCTCCCTCTTGGTCACTTTAAATTCCTTTTAAATAAACACAAGCCCAGTTCTTATCATTCAGGTGTCAAATAATATTCCAAATGCAAGAAAGCAATGTAACACTATTTTAATACATGGAGGCAAAGCCTGTAAAAGCAGCTGGATAAAAACTTTAATGAGGACGCTTAACATCCGTTCTTAAAAGAGCCTTCCAGCATATTTTATGATAATGCAGCAGTTTTTGTTCCTCTGGTATGTATGCTACTGGAATCACAAATCATTACCAGTTGTTTACTTTTCCTCCAAATCTCTTTGGCACAAGCAGGTCTGATCTAAGAGAGTCTAATTCTTTTCACGCTGACTTCAACAGTACAGGATCATGTCCTGGGTCAACAACAATGATCTTGTCCCAGAGATTTCTGTCAGATTTTTCTGTATTAAAAACTACAAGTCCAGTCAAGAACTCTATGAAATAAATGTCTCACTCTATTCTGGACCCCTTGACTACTTCTAATATCCAGGAGCCACATTTTGCTCTCATGATTTTAATGGAGGTGTGTATTATTTAGCCTGTATATATCTCTGCTGAAAGCAGGTGCAAAAGACATCTAGATCAGGGGTGTCAAAGATATGGCCCACAGGCCAGATCCAGTCTGCAGAGTCCCATCATCTAACTCGCTGTGCTGCTGCCTGTGGATCTTGGACTGGACCCATGCAGCACATGCGATGTGTGGCAGGCAGGCCTTGAACACCGCACATAGCATGCAGGGCTGGATCTAACACATGCTGCATGCAGTGCACAAGGCTCGACGGGGTGTGTGCTGCATCTGAAGTGGGGACAGGTCTCGAGTGTGCTCCAGGCAGCACGTAGGGCTGGTTCCAGCGCACATGCAGCATGCAACACGCAGGGCTGGTCTGGGGTGCTTAAACCAGCCCAGTTTGCTATACCCAGTGGGTAGGACTGGTCTACACCACTCAACCAAACCAGACTCTCCTGACCTAAACAATTTTTTTCATGTTAAAAACTATTAAACCCAAAGCAAGTTCTCTACTTTGCATTACAGAACCAGATAAAAGAGGTCTGAGCATGTCTCTGCTTTGGGGAAGGCTGAGGATTAAAAACTGCACTTAGAAACCTGGCAACAAAGAAAAAGGTGGCAAATATTTTTCATCTGTTCTCAAGAAGGGTATGGTATTTTTCAAGGATTTCCCCCGACCTGCTTCTTTCAAGAGAACTAAATCTCCGACAAGCATCAGTTTCAGTTTGATTAAAACTGATAGTTCAATGTTAATGAATCAACAACCTGTTGTGCTAAACAGCAATTTAAACAGGTATTGCATTTTTCACCTCTAACTTGTCAATAAAACACAGAGCAAATTATGATAGAGGTTTTTCAGTTCCCGCTGCAAACCAAACACCTGCTTCTTCTTTTTACCCTTCTAGGAAACATAAGAACAAAACTTACTAAATCCTGCTGAAAAGAAATGACTTTTACGTAACTATAGCTTCATAAGAAATAAGGTTGCACAACCAGTCGGCAGAAGCCTGAATCATATATCTTGTTTCCAAGGCTTCCCCTGCTTAGGTTCACAATTTTAAAATACATTTCCTTTGTATTTGTATTTTCTCAGTATTGTTTTTCTTCTCCTTTAGGGAAGCAGAAGAAAATAAACTAGGAAGTTAAAAAAAAAAGTCAGACCACCATATCTCTAGGAAAAAAAGGACTAGAGCTCCATTCCTATGAACTCCTGCTCATTTTGATCACAAGAAGTATATGGGAAAAATCACTAGCAGCAATGAACAGAGAAATCTTTTAGAGAGAAAACTTGGAAATACCAATATTTTTCCATGTGGGCCTTTGTTTTGTTAAACCACAACCAAGAGCAAATCAGTTATTAACTAGTTAGAATCATTTTCAACTTTTGGTTTCTTCCACTGGGCGCGGAAAGATTTATTGGCAAAATAACTGCTTTACTCCCACTCTTGAGTGGGTGTACTTAACAAGAACCAACCATTGGAAGCTGCAATCAGACAAATGCAAGCAAGAAATAAAGCACCCTTTTCTTAACAGCTAAGATGACTGACCAATGGGAGAGTTACTCAAAAAAGAAGTGGTGGGTTCCCCCATTGACATCTTCATATCAAGATTAGTACCATTCTGGAAGCATTCTTTAACACGTTACAGGGGTTGATGTAGAAGTGACGAGATGAAATTCTGTATTAGACAGGAAACTAAATGATCTAATAATGTTCCCTTCTGCCCTTAAAATGCCCTCCATCCTTCTTTTAGTCAGAGAAGGCAATTTTCCTGGGGGAAGCCTTGGAGGACTGTTGCCTCCTTGCCACTGATGCTGGCTGCTGTCTAGCCAACAATGTTGTTCCTTTTCAAGGTAGCTGACTCCTTCCCCTTAACGACTAATTACTACATGTCAGGCTCTGCTGTGCTAAGACTCCGTTGGCCTGTGGCCTAGAATCTGCACTCACTTCCTGACTGCCAGTTGGCACCTTTTCACAATTTTTGTTTTTAACTCTTTTCCTTTCTTATAACATTTTCCAGGCTGGGAACTTTAAAAGGAGCCTAACTGCCCCCACGGGCCTGGCGGCCAGGGCTGAAATGTACCAGTTTGGAAATCGCTCTTCGGAGTGTGAATTTGTGACTTCCACCTGGGCAGCTGTCAGTCTCAGCTAAGTTAGGGGCAAGATGAAAAAGTGTCCACAGCATTATGCTGTCTCTGCTTCTCAAGATCTATTTTAGAGTATACCAAGGACTTGTGTGGTAAGAATTTGGCAATGCTAGCTGCACAATGACAACAGGAAGCAAACAACCGGGGCAAGGAATATTAAAGGAAGATGAGATTCACTCATGACCCAGCCTGAAAATCAGCGGTCACTGCCTCAGACCACCATTTACTTGGAGGCTGCTGAAGCTCCCTTTTCACGCAACCTCTGACCTTTACAAAGAACAACTACAGCCCGGTAACAAACTTTTGTTAAACTCTGTTCTTCACTATCCACTTGGCAGGCATCTTTGGACGCTATTGCAATCAACTCACCATGATGCTGGTTTTCAAGACTGGAAAAATGTTGCAATTTATAAATATTTTGTTTTCAATAAGCCACGTTGCGTGTTACATGCTGAATGCGTGTTGGGTGGAGAAGGCAAGGGGCAGTGGGATTTTGAAACAAAATTATTTAATGCTTTTTGAAAAAAAGAAAAATCACTGAAAACAGCTCAACACCCAGAAGCAACCTGACGGTTCAGTAACAAACTCTATGGAAGAGAAAACATCTTCAATAAGCAAACATATTTTCATCATGAAGCCCCCAAGAGTTTTTTTTCTTACCAACAGTGAGAAAAACAATTATAGAAGTAATACCAACAATATGAGAGGGGAGTGACCCTTTTTTGTATTATTAACGGTCAGTCACTGATTCTAGATGGTCCCACCAGGGCTCCTAAGCATTTGTTGTGCTAAAGTAAAAAGTACACAGAAGTAAAGGATTGCAAGGAGACTCCCGAGCCATCCAGTCCACTTCCCTGAATTCACAGGCAATTGTTAACTCAAGGACTCCCCAGAAATTACCACTTTAAACTCTCATGCACAATTACAAAGCACAGTACCTAAAACACTAAGAACACTCTACTATGCCATAGGGAAAAGCAGGGGAGACGAGGGAAACTTCCACTGCCCTGCCACTGCAATGACGTAGAAGTAGTTGGTTACTACGTGCTCAGGTGAGCTTAGGAAATTGGGTACGTGCCACTCTAGAAAGGAAGGCAAAACCTCCTCACACTGTGCCAGTCTGAGCTGGGTTGGGGGGAGGGAGCAATGTCTTCCTCACCCTAGATGTGGGGATCAGTGTGATCCTGAGCAGGACAGCAAGATCCCCCCACCCCAGGCAGGAATACACCGCTCAGTCCAGGGAGATGGGCGATGTCCAGAACACACGGGGTTACGGAAGCTGCAGAACAGAACGGTTCCTTTCTGGAGGAACCCTACAGAACGTAGGAGGGACGTGTCCAATATCGTTTCATACAATTTCAATAGAGATCTACAGAAATTACTACGAAATTTCAATGGAATTTTGTAATCCAAAATAATCTTTTTACATTTTGCTCTAACAACGCAATAGAATTCCACGGCCAAGACAGAAATCTCTATTAAAGTCCATCACCTGGCTTGAAATACATAGAGGAAAGCGATAGTTTTCTGTTAAATTTCCCAAAGAGCATTCCCATAAAGGCTGCTAGCACTTACTTCTTTAAAACTTTTACTGGGCTCATGACAATTTTTTTTTAACTCTCCACTGACTTCAAAGCACTGGGCATCAGGTGCCACAATTTTTTAAAGCATGAATTTCAGAAGGCTATAATCAACTCAGTAAAACAAACTTCCCAAGAGCCATTTTGCCTCTGGCACAAATTTCTTCACAGTCTGGGACCCATCATGCTATATAGCTTCACAGTTTAAATACTGTTAAACTGCTCTTTATAATATTCAAGAATCTCTCTCCATCTTAGCCCTCTACAACCAGCCGTCCCTTTGTGCTGTCCAAGAAAGCTGATGAGTCTTGGAGAGTGTCCAAAAGAGCATCCAGACTCTGGAGAACCCAGGAAAGGAGCTGAGTACTACAATACAGGAAACATCATCCCCCTCCCATTCGTACAGAAGGGTATTTGTCCCCTTACGCAACCGAGAACAGAATCGATTCCAGGAATAGCTGATACTCACTGAAGAAAGTGCTCTGGGGTTGTACTCTCACTTCTGGTTAAACTTAATAGTTCAGTTTTATTCCAACTAGACAACATTTCTCAGACCAAGTAACTCACATTCTTTGCAGTGACTCTGTCTGGGTTTCTCTGATGTTGCCAAATCTTCTACTCCAATTCTGTCTATCTACTCCCTTATTGGTCTAAGTGTTAACGAGACTGAGCTAACAGATTGCGGCATGTCAACATGCTGAGCTGACATCCTGCTGCCCCTTCCACGTCTGCCCAACTTGAAGCTTTTTCTTTCTGTTTCCCTTCTGGATTATGTATAACTTACACTGAAGTCCAGGAATGCCTCTTGCTTTGGCTGCCCAGACTCTCTTTTTGGCATGTGCCTGGCCCCTGAGGGAGTTTAGCTGAGTCTGGCTAAGTCACGTGTTTGCCCTTTAATGAACATTAGAAAGTAAAAAGATTCTATGCCATTTTGAGGCTTCTATTAATACAGAACAAAAAAATCTCAGGCCTTAGCTACAAGGGCTGTAGAAAATTAAGGTATTTCTAGCCCTCGTATGCAGCTTGGGTCCAAAAGGGTTTGCAGGTGTGGCAAGGAAGGGTGCCATTCACCACCCTGGGCATCTTGTAGGGATCCTTAATCTGAAGTGCTCTAGCACTGCAGTTTGATGCACTTTACTGTCAGTTCCTTGTGTTCCTGAACTGTCCACTGAATGACTTTAACTGATAGTTATTCTCACCCACTGAACTACAGTAGCTCAGTACACAATGGAAACATATGTCCTTGGAAAGACCCCACTGCTGGGTGGGATAAGTGCTACAGTGGCCATCTCCTTCTGTATAGCCCTCCTCCCTTCCATTGGACCAACAGTGGCATTTGGTGAATTATAATAACCTTACTGCCTATATGGTATCACACGATATGGGCTCCAGGGAGGGAAGGGGCATGGGCAGGGAAAGGGGACAACAATATCAACGATACTTGGAGCCTTAATGTTTTGCTTTGATTAGTTTAATTTCAGCATTATCTGGCAACAGAAACTCAGGTCCTTGAACAATGGTTTGCAGTTTTTTAAATTTTGTTCAGCCAGCATGACCTTTGCAAGAAATCTAGGGAAAAAAGAAAAGAGCAGGATCTCTCTTTCCTAGGGAGGACTGTGAAGCGTCTCCCAACTGCACTCCTGAGCGTGAATCAATTTTCTTTCAGTCGATAACTAGCGCAAAGGTTCTAACCTTCATTTGTGCTCCAAATACTCAATCGGGGATGTAGAACACATACCAATTAAGCAATTCAGCTAAAATAAGAAGGCCGTGAACCAACATCGTTGCTGCAGCTGCCCCTGAGGGATCGAGGGTTAGCAGCTTGGGGAAAAGGTAATTTATTGAGCTTAATACTCTGCGAAATGTTCTCATGATAATAAGATTGTAAGATCGTTTTAATATCTGAAGTCATGTTGAAAAGGTCATTTCTCATCTTTTACGCCTACCTAAGTCATGTAAATTAGAGCTACTCAAACAGAGTTGAGGATGTTTGCTGCCTAAGTTTTTTCTATTTTTTTGGCTGAAGGAAAGAAAAAAGGCTGGTAATCATGAGTGAGACCTGCTGGTCACAACACACCAGATCCACACCTGATGCAAAGTAGTGTGGCTCTGGGGATTTGAGAGGAGCAATATTAATTCGCACCAGTTGGAGATCGGGGGTGAAATCCTGATCTTCCCTGAAGTTGATGGGAGTTTTGTCACTGATTTCAATATGGCCAGGATCCCACTCTTAGTAGAATGGACTGTATTTTATTTCTGTTAGGTCTTTTTATTTGTTTTAAATGTTCTAACTTGGATACTGTTAAGACACTGCGTATCTGTTGCAGGGGAGGAGAGTATAGCTGAAGTCAGCCAATCTGCCAGAAGTTTTATTACTAAGGAAAATGGGGCATTGGCAGTTTCACAAACATTCTCCTCCTCCCCAACATTTTTTTCCATGATAGAGAATTAATTTGGTCATTTTCTTTTCTAATGCTTTCTAGGCAAAAACTCTTCCCCTCCATGTAGCTCTGCCAACATGCCTAACTCAAAACTTGCAGATGCCTCTGCTCTTCTAGTTCAAAGCCTCCCTGTCAGAGAACCAGAACCATGCCAAAATGTGATGTTTCTGTGATCTGGACATCTATCTGATGTGGACTGAAAGGAGCTCACAACACATTTCACATTTGTCCATAATCCATATTCAAAGTTAAGACACCACAGGAATATATATATAACACTACCTATGGCTTTAGCTTTGTCCATGTGTTTGATACTTTAAACACACCATCCCATTGTGTTAGGTCAGGGTATTGTTCAAAATAGTGCTGAATTAGGTTTCATGATGATCTAGAAGACAATTGCCGCTCCTATTCCTTTCTCTTTGCCCCCCCTTGCCATCATCATCGCTATCATCTCTCTACTAAGTCGCCTCTTATCCACCTCTCCAGATATGCTCAAGAAAGTCTTCCCACCTAGGTCTCTTTGCCAATAATCTCTCTCTTCCCTTTTTGTCTGTGCAGTTGTCCCATGTCTCGACTTGGGTTGGCTTTGCATCTCAGGTTGCAAGTTCTTTGGGTCAAAGTAAGTACTTCTCTGTTTCTACAGAGCACTCTGATAGTCCTACATAGGAGATTAATTATAAAAGGGCAGTGGCAGGAATAATTTAATATAGTTTAAGGTAAGTGCTCAGAAGAGTTGAATATTCAGCATTTATCAAGTTTGCCAGGCTTTAGTCCTTAAATACGCATCCAACTCGACACACAACTTTTCTGCTGCTGCATCTCTATGTCCAGGCTTGCCAGTTTCTGTGCATGCAAATTTCCTAACTAGTCATCAGCTTGAACTCTTCCTTTGCCCTTTACCATCCTCCCTTCCAGTCATTCTAAAAAATTCCCAGAGGGAGACAGACTGAAACCACTGCCAAGCAATGTCTTAGTCATTGGTTCCCCGAGTGTGGGATGCTTTGAGGAGGGCTGCAACCTAAATACACCAAGATTGCTACCCATATTATTGTACCACCAAAAATAAAGATGGTAACATGGGGTCAGGCTTCTCCGTCATACCAGAAAAAATGGGAGGGAGAGGAAACATCTGGCATAATCGTCTTCCAAGACTTCCTCAAATTGGTTTGCTGGGCAGGGTGGAGGAAAGCGTGTGGGTGTTGGACAAACATAACTTCCATTCCACAACTCCATAGATTATTGGTGATTCACTGGAGATAAAAGGTCTAGCCTGTGGTTTTCAGCCTCACAAGATGTCTCTGATCTGGTTACCCAGGGCTGTGGAACTGACATTGCCACGGACTCTGCCGCGCTTGGTTGCTCTACTCAAGACTAAAGGTTCCACACAAGAGCGACAGCAGGAAGGACACAAACGTGGCCACATCAAAACCCAATTCCTCCTACAAGCTCACTTCTACTAACTTATCTAATGGCTCTATCATATTCTCAGTGACGTCAGGGCCTGACCCTTATTGTGCGGTTGTCGAGGCAGCACCAAACAGGAAAACCATGAAGGCACAGAGGAAAACTGACTGGCATGAAACCATCCCAAACAAATATTTGAACATTTTTATTTAAGCCACAGCGTAGAAGGTAAAGGCTAGACATTGCCTTTCATTTGTGTGCTAGCTTTATCAAAGGCAAAAAAACACCAACAAACAAAAACAAGAAGCCTTAACTACAAAGATCTTCTTTTCTATGCTGGTTTCAACCTGGATGTTGACTACCACTAACAGGCTATAAACGCAAAATCGAGAGAAGCAGAAAATATCCAACTTGTTAAAACATTATTACTTACAGTGTCTTTCCCCCCTCCTTTCTTTGGCTCCCATTTAATAGCTACTAAGTGAAGTTCCCAAAATACCATCAGAACTTATATGCCTGAAAAATAATAAATCAAGTTTGCTTCACTTCTGCAAAAGGCCACTTTGCAAAATTCACACCACATTCTGGAGAAGCACGAACGTGTGTTTTTTTACTTACTGTGCAGGAAAGTCACAGAGGCAGGCAGTGGTTACCTTAACAGGAAACCTACCATCTAGTCTATGCAGCATGTGCCAAATACTGCAGCTTGCATGTTAATGGATGATAAATTGTTATTTCGTAGAAAGACGTATTTCACACACAGCTTAATATATGTTCATAAAAAAGGCTGAAACTTGTTAATCCCAGACATTTATATTTTCAGCCAATTTAAAAAATACTAGTGCAGTTTTTGAGAAGCCAATATTTCACTGCCGACTGGAAAAAACGTCTGCAAAAAGGAAAATAACCCTCTGAGTATATTAATAGTAACCGTTACAGAATACTTTTCTGTTCGCTTCTCCAAGGCATATCTGTAATGCCGTTGAAGAAAAGTTAAGAATACAAGATTACATGGAAAAATTAAGCATTGTGTCTGTAAAGTGTACAAAGTCAGCATGCTGGAGATAATTTTGCAGAGTAAGTAATAAAAATTGGCAGTATAGAATCAATTTTTTTTTTAAAAGATCACTCACTCTTTTCCATAACTCATTTTGTATACATTTCCTCTTTGTTAGGCCTTTAAGAAAAGTATCTTTCTCTTTGAGGGTCTACAGGATTACCTACCTCCTGGGGTCTTCCATGCTAAAAACTGACAGCAACAGCTAACTTTTGGGGGACTTCATGGAGTCTCTGGTATAACTTGACATAAGAGATCTGCTTGAGGTAGTATTCTTATTTTTCATTTAATGTCCTGGTTTGAAGAAACTCCAAGTTAGTAAGATGCAAGGCATCTCAGGATGCTGTGGTCAACATCATACCAACAGGTCTGTCTCCGTTATTAGTTCCTCCCTCAGTTTCACCCATAGTGACATATTCTGATCATGTTGTTCCATAAGCAATTTATATTTTAAAATCGAGAACTAAGTATCTTGCTCAGATCTATTCATCAATCTAACCAATAGTGGCGAAGTGTCATATACCGATGTCTCAGCGTATGATGGCTTCTATATGGCCAGCGTTTTAACACTCTACCATTCTGTTGGCTGTTATATTTTAAATGACAATATACACGGAAAAAGACCTCTAAGAGATTCTGTTCACTGAAGACCATTCACCACACATCAGTGACAACTGCAGGGGTGGGCAAAATGGCGGATCTGACCGGTGGCCGGACTCCATTTCCCAGCAGCCCCTGCCTGCCTCACTGCAGCTGGTTTCCATGGGGATGCCGGGAGTGCAGGGCTGTGACAGACCAGGGCCAGGGTTTCCATAGACACTGGCCCAAGCAGCTCTGGCAGGGCACGTGGCTGGGTGGGGAGCTGCTCCAGGGTCGGCGGCCGGCCCGGGATCCCGTGGCTACAAGAGCTGCAATCTGCTGCTTGCAGGTACTGGGCAGGGGCATGCAGGCAGTGGATCGCGGCTCTGCCCCGCCTCTGGACCACGCTGTCACCGCCACAAAACTCTGGGCCTAGCCTTGGCCCTGGCCCCGGCCCAGTCGTACCCCCTGCCAGTGCTGCTCGGGCCAGTGTCCATGGAAACTTTGGCCCTGCCACTCCTGGGGTCTCCATGGAAATCAGCTGCATCAAGGCGGGCAGGGGCTGCTGGGAAATGGATTCCACCACGGGTCTTATCCGGCCCACGGGCCAGACTCTGCCCACTCCTGCATTAGAGACACCTCAATGGTGCTCTTGCTCACAAGCTATCTTGTAATCAGTCCACTGAGGATCACAAAGCAGTCAAGTGGATCATTTTCAAAGTTGCAGACAGAGCAATATATGGGGCAGAATCTGAAGGATGTGTATGTATGTATGGGGTTACATGAAAGAGGTGGTTAACTTCATATACCTGAAAAAAGATCAAAGATTGCTAATTCAAAGTTCTTTTATGCATCAAACTTCACAGATGTTTCCTTTATCAGCCTGCTAGAAAAATGTCTCTGTGGTTCAGTACCATTCTTCGTAAAACCTCAACTGCTTTGCAATGAAAGAAGCCTAAATTTAGGTTAAAGTTTTACTTACATTTAGTATCAAATACCTGACCACAAATGCCAAATTACTAAATTTCACCGCACTATGTTTTATATTCTCTTTTTGGGCCAACTGTAGTTGTCCTCACTCAATGTTTGTTTAGGCAACTATTCTGTAACTACCATAGGAGTATTGCTGGAGTAAATGCTTTGGAATACATTTTCCTTTCACTGGTATAAACCCAGTATTAACTTCCTTGATTCACAGGTGTAAACATGAGATAGATATGGCATTTACACAGAAAGCAGAACAGGAGTCTTCCACCAATGGTCACCGATGTTCCCTTTTAAATTCAACCTCTAAAATAAGGATAACTATATCAATAAACCTTAATCTTTTTCTCCCTCTCTCTTACTCTTAGGTAGGCCTTGGATCCAATTAAGATATCATTAAACATTAAGGTCCAACAGTGCAAGAAAATGCACAAGGGAGCACCTACAGAATTGCTGCGACCACTCTTCAGAGAAAAGGCCATAATCCCAATTAAGGATGCTGGTGTAGTTGAACAGGGGATACAATGGCATGCTTTGTGACATTCAAAGAACCTATGTGACACTGGAAAGGGGTTAGAGGTGCAGTGATCCTATTTGTGTGTGTGAATGAAGCTGTACATTGTTGGATACAAACAGGGTTTAAATCTCTTTTCACTCTGCCAATACTTAGCTTAACTATCCATACTACATTTAAGGCAAATTTTATCTGCTTAGTGCATTCCTCTTTAGGGGTTGTCTCCTGCCCAAATACCCGGGACACACTGCAGTACTTCCATGTTAATGCAAGCCTGTTAGAAAAAAAAAATCACTCTCAGAGTTGACCATGTTGCCAGGTTCACTTATTTACCTCTTGTTTTTAATTTTAATTTTTCAGTGAGTGGCCTAAACTACAGGACTACGACAGGAGACGGAGGTAAAACATTCCTTCCCTATCAATACATCCTGTCTAATAGCAACCCAGTAAAACTGAACCCCACTCATGCAAAGCTGCTCACAGGGTCACCTCTAGGAAACCCCATGGAAGTCAAAGCATTTTCAGTGAGGGTGCTGGAACCTGCCAAGGCAGACCAATTTGCAGGATTAGGGATTTAGATAAGACAATGCAGTTTAGGGAATATTTCCTCTCTACTGGTCTTAGTTTAAGGAAATAATTTTTGGGTGCTTCCCTCAGATTTTCGAATGGGCATTGGGATTCAAATCCGCTCCTCCCCTACCTACCTGATGCAGCCACCGGAAAAAAGAATTATAATAAAAGGTTGATTAATTATGAGCAATAACTGGGACAGCATATCATGAAAATTCCATTCTTGTTTACTCAGCTAATTCACTTTTTATGAGTGTTTAGGCTTTAAAGCAAAACAAAGCACTAATTACCCAATTAACGAGCAATTAAGTTACTGCAGCCTAATAGCCTGTACAGTGGCTGCCTTTATGAGTCTGATGGTGAGTTAGAGACCCATTAAACAAATTTATACACAGCTGTAGCAAACACTACATTTCCAGAGATGTTACATTACATACTAATATTTTCACAGCCCTGAAACTTCATTCACTGGTTTCGTGAGTAGAACTGGCTGGCTTACTCAGTAGATTTCTGATAAAGGAAAGTCTTTTACATTTCTGCAAGATGCAGGGGGAGAGAAGGAGGGATACACTATATTTCAAAGCTTATTGCTATACCAGGTGATTTCCAATTCAGCTGGACAAAATTAATCCTGGTTTGGATCTTTCCTCCTTTTGTGCCTGAATTTTGGACGGAACTTCAAAACTGGGTCATCTTGGCTTTCTCAAGCTGGGTAGTGCCAAGGCATAATAAGCAGAGTCAAGGGCATAGTTTCAACCTTGACTCTGGCATTCCCTTCTCTTGAGAATTTAGGTCAAACTCATGACAATATTTTACTGCAGTTGGGTGGTTCAATTTTTACATCAATAAGTGTACCCTGCTGTGTAATTTTAATTGCATTAAGAAACCTTTTACTTTAAAACCCTCAGTTTAATTTCAGCTGCACAAAATGCATTATATTGATGCTTATTTCCAAGCAAGATTAATCAAAACACAAATTTTTATATATATTCCCCCCACCCTGCTCTGGCAGAGACAGGTGTCCATTTTTCTCATATTACTGATAACAACTCAGGTTATCTTCCCACAGATAGGGACAATATAGTTTGAATACAAAATACATTATTAGCATGAGTAGCCTTGATGTGAGAAAATCTACATGTTGTGCATATATCTTTATATGTATGGTCAACCCTGCCTCCCCATGACTGAATTGTTCTACCGAAACCTGTAGTAACCATGGCAGTACACACTGCATGTTTAAACCCAGGGGTCCTGTTTTTGAGGATAGTGAGTATTTTTTGCTGCTGGAGCTCTAGAACTTCTGAAGATCAGGACCTGAATATGCACGCTGCTGTAAGCATGTATGTTAGGCCAGGCTTTCGGTTGATGCAAGTAGCCATCACTTCACTGAGTGGTTAAGTGGGATGAATTCTAGCTTCGAGTTCTGGTGGGGAACACTTCCCTTTAAATCATTGCTGTACATAGTTTCCTAAGTAGGACATTTAGATGCCCTTTTCATGCAAGGTGGCAGTCTGGCGACAGAATCCGCTCCCTGAATGGGGAACCTATGGAGAGGAAGGCCAGAGAAGGATTTTTTCTGCAGAGTCCCGAGGAAGAGCTTCCCTTGAAAGTGGCACGATCTGTGACAAGAACTATGCCAATTTCTAGCGGCTGAAGATCTGGCCTACATTAATAGAGTGCTTGTTAATGAAATAAAGGAAATAGCAAAGTCTTATTCACATTGTGGGCAAAACAAAGTTTCCCCTGCACAACTTAAGTTAAAAAAAAACAAACCAAAAACACGAGTAGTTTCTCGTTGAAAGGCCCAAACTGCTTCTGCTTCCAGGTTGCATGGAGAAGTGGCTGCGACTGTTTTCTGCAAGGAATTTAATTTATCTGCAAAAGCAATAGATGACAGTGGTACAAAACCACATCCGTCCCCATCTGTAGCCATATGTAACCTGTCTGGCTTGTACTTTGAATGCGCAAAGGTAAATGGCCTGCAAGATGAAACATGATGAAAGGAAACACGTAGGCAACAAAAACAAGATGCAAAGTGTCTGTGATCATATTCAAAAGAGTGGAAAATGTTTTCCCATAAGGATCGTCCAGCTACCCTCACCTACGAGTCACCCAAATGTGTAACACAACAGCATCTGGTTCAGATCAAGTAATTTCTCCCACTCCTACCTCCTTTTCTAAGGTCTCACCTGGCCTGTTTTGTATTGTTCTGATTTTTTTTCCTCCTGAAGTAATTTCAAAGAGTGAGTGTCAGATATCAAACCCAATATCCTTTTTCTCATTAGCGCTTTTCCCGTGCAGACCTTCAAATGCGGTAATAATTAATGAGTCTGTGTCAGAAAATGAATAAAAGATGGCTCAGATGCTTCACTGTTCAGGGCTGACCTTTAGCTGAGTCTACTGTATTAATATATTCTTGTGTTGT